>NC_083225.1:5677758-5996622 GCF_032191835.1 Heteronotia binoei | reverse complement strand
TGAAAGTACAATATTTAGTGTGTGTGATTGCAGCATTTGTATGCCGACCTCCAGGTGGGTCCTAGAGAGCTCCAGGAATTACAGCTGATCTTCAGACTGTGGAGCTCATTTTCTCTGAAGAAAACATCTGTTTTGGTGGGTGGCCTGTATTGTTCCCAGGACTGGCCCTAGGGCAGGCCTAATGCCCTCCTCCCCCACAGTGCCTCCCCCTCCATGGCGCTGCACCCCACTGCCCACACAGTGAGGGAGGAGAGATGGAGGTGGGAAAGGGGAAGCTGGCACAAGGGTGGGGAAGGCAGCACAAGAGTGAAAAAACCATCACAAGAGTGAGAAAGATGGCACAAAAGCAAGAAAGCCAGTGTGAGAGCAGAGAAGGAGGCAAGAGAGCAAGAAAGCTGGCACAAGAGTGGGGAAGGCCTCTGCGAGTCATGTGGGGGGGCACCCAATTTGGCACCCCCCCAGGGCCAGCGCCCTAGGCAAATGCCTAATTTGCCTAGTGGAAGGGCCAGTCCTGATTGTCCCCTGCTGAGGTCCCTCCCCAGATTCTATTCCACCCCCCCCCTCCAGATCTCCAAGACCCTAGGTGACTTGAAAGTGCTAAACATTGGGACCAACATACCTGCGGGACCATCTCCTCCAAAATATGCCTGTCTTGCCTCAACTAGGGCCAGGGCTTTTTCAGTCCTGGCCCGACCTGGTGGAATCAGTTCCCTACAGACATCCGGGCCCTACCTGGCTTATTAGCCTTCCGTAGGGCCTGTAAAACGGAGCTGTTCCGCCAGGCTTTTAGTTGAGGCTGCAGGTGTCTTTTCTTGATCTGGTTGGCCTCCCCCTCGCGGCACTGTCACCTGTGCTATAAAATGGAATAGTGTCTGCCATCTCTATGGGATATCATGATGTGAGACGGTCAGGCTGGGCAATATGTGATTATGGTAAATTTTCTGAGTGCTGTTGAGTTGTCTGTTTATAAAATGTTTTTATTGCATTTTATTGTTTTATCATATGTTGTACTCTGCCCTGAGCCCTACGGGGAATGGGCAGAATAGAAATATGCTAAAATAAATAAATAAGCATTGATTGGATCTGTGTCCCTGTTTTATAGATACCTGGTCCAGGCCTTCGTAAGATCTTGAAGCCAGCTGATGAGGATACCACACACACCCCCTTTTATCTTTGCTCCTATTTCCCAGAAAGTTGAACTTTTCTCCTTTAATATCTATTTCAATCGAAGAAAACGACATCTCAGCGGAATGAAAACAAACGACAGTCCCGTCGCAAACAAGACAATGTATTATTTTAAAACGTATGGAATGGCCCCGTGCTTTGCCCTGTGACAGTTAAGTGTTCAAAATGAGACAGCGCCCGAAAATGTAGTTAACTCATTCAAGGAGATATGAAAGTGAGGCTTCTTTTAGTGTTTCCTCCTCCCTCCTCCTCTCCCCCCCCCCGCCCTTCAATGTGGAGGCAAAAAGGGGACTGAGAAGAGAAAACTGGGTATTAAAATAAATGTTGTCAGCCAGGAAAATGAAATGAGGGAAGCCAGTTCTATGTCAGAAAAGACAAATACCAGGTTTGTGTGTTTGTGTGTTTTGTGTGTGTTCAATGCCATTTAATGCAAACCAAAGAATCCATTAGATAACATGTAATTAGTTAAAGGTTCTAACAGATGGAGAAGGAACAGTTGGAAGGGAACAGAGAGGCATCAGTTCTTTCGAAGGATATGTCTGCCAAATAGCCTCTGGGCTACAAATTCACCTAGGTGTTGCTTATACAATTTTCAGGATTACGTTTGCCAAAAAACTCAGGGACTGTGCATAACACAAGCTATGCTTTCTTTCGAAATCCACCTACCACACTCCCTTCTTTGCAATACTTTGTCATTGCAGCATCATGGTTAGAACGGATAAAAGGAAGTACTTCTTCACCCAAGGGGTGATTAACTTGTGGAATTCACTGCCACGGGAGGTGGTGGTGGCTGCTGCAAGCATAGACAGCTTCAAGAGGGGATTGGATAAGCACAGCCAGCCCCGCCACTAGGCAAACGAGGCAATTGCCTAGGGCACTGGCCTCCTTGGTGCACCAAAATGGGTGCCCCATGTGACTTGGTGACATTATCAGTGCTTGGGGGGGGCACCAGAAGTTAGCCTTGCCTAGGGTGCCAAATAGTCTAGGCCTGGCCTTGTGGATAAGTATGTGGAGCAGAGGTATTCTTGGAACTGTCTGTCTGGGGTAGTGATGCTCTGTATTCTTGGTGTTTGGGAGGGGCAACCATGTGAGGGCTTCTAGTGTTCCGGCCCCACTGATGGACCTCCTGATGGCATCTGACTTTTTTGGCCACTGTGTGACATGGACTGGATGAGCCTTTGGCCTGATCCAACATGGCTCCTCTTATGTTCTTATCATCCAGTATCTCAGGAACTCCATTTGTCACCCAGTTTTGCACTGACACAGAATACCTACCATGTGTAATTTTAAAATACCCTATTTTTTAAAAAAAAACAACAACATTAATAATAATATCCTTTTAAGATCCTAAGAAGAGCCCTGCTAGCCCTGACCTGGATAGCCCAGGCAAGTCCAATCTCATCAGATCTTGGAAGATAAGCAGGCCAGACCCTGTCAATTACTTGGCTGGGGGACCTCCAAGGAACACTAGGGCTGGGACACAGGAGCAGACAATAGCAAGCCACCTTTCTGAATGTCCAAGCTCCACTATGTAGCAGGAACTCCTTTGCATCTTAGGCCACACACCCCTGAAGTAGCCCATCCTCCTGGAGCTTATAGTAGGCCCTGTACTAAGAGCCCTGTAAGCTCTTGAAGGATTGGCTATATCAGGGGGGTGTGGCCTAATATGCAAAGGAGTTCCTGCTACAAAAAAAGTTCTGGTGATCATTCCAAGAGAATCCACCTATCCCTCCAGAGGCTGGCACCCTAAAGTTAACATAAGGCTGAAGACACCTGCATTAATACATTTTCCAGCAAGTCTATCAGTCATTGATCAAATACAATGGTATGCACAAATGGCCTTCCCTCACTCCAAATTACACAGGAGGGCTCTCTATCCATTAATTTCAATTTACAAAAAAAATGAGAGGGGGATTGTTAAGCATTGTGTATTCAACATATATTAAAGAAACCAGATCTTAGAATTGTTACCTTTATATTATAGAATTCAGATTGTAGAGTTGTTACTAACCCAAAGTTAAAAATGTGAGCACATCAAAGTAGCAGCCCCCACCTTTCTTCTTTCGCTTTTACTAACAGATGCAGGAATGTCCTCTTTGAAGATAAGACCTCCTGGGACTTGTTCCCAGGCCCAGACAGGCCTGAACCCAGGATGCGCTAGCCGCAATATAGATAAGGAACCCAGAGTGTGAATTTCACATGTGAATGTAGAATTGTTTATAGAACCTTTGATGTGCCATTTTAAAGCATGTACTCTAGTGTTACAAAGTATCAGTTCCAATCTTTCACTCGAATGAGCCACATGGATTATCAATAAACCTAACTTTGTTTCAAAACCCAAGGACTGGTTATTTTGAAATCTCAGGCTTGACAGGGATGGTAGTATTGCACAATGAAAAGGCTTAAGCACCTCCTTTACTTTTTATCCACTCTCAGTTGTTTATGGGAAAGAAGGAAGGAAAGAAGGTGCATTATGTGCATTCACATGTAACATGGCTAGTTTCTGAGATTGTGTGCAATATGACTTCCTGCTCCATAATTGCCCTCAAGATACATACCTACTTAATTACTGACTTTATTTATAGCCACCTTTCCCCTCAATGATGACCCAAGGAAGCTGACATTGTTCTGCTTTCCTCCATTCTGTCTGCATTACACCCTTTATGTCAGGTCTAGTTGAGAGTAGGTAGGTCTAGCTGAGAGAATCACCCCCAAAATTTCCATGGCATATGAAAGATTCAGAGTTGGATCTTCCATATCCTAGTCTGATCTTCTTCTTCTTCTTCCTCCTCCTCCTTTTCTTCTTCTTTCTCCTCCTCTTCCTATTACTATTATTACTGCTATCATCATTATCATTATCATTTTGTGAGTTTTTACTCTTCCAATGAAAACACACCCAAAGCAGCTGCTTTTAAAGATTATTATTCAAGTACGAAACATCTTATATTAGTATTTTTGGTTTCTTTTAATTTTCAGAAAGTAAAGTAGAATTTCCTATTTATTTATTTTTATTTGGGACTCTTTTTTAGAGATAGGGTTTTCAGACCACCCTTGGCTACTCTTGAGGGATGAAGGGAAGGATTCTCAGATCCAGGTTGGGAAACTTCTGGAGATTTGGGGATGGAGCCTGGGGAGGACCGGGATCTCAGTGCGGTGCAATGCTATAGAGCCCACTCTCCAAAGCATTAGCCAAAGGAGACTGATCTCTGAAATCTGAAAATGGAGTGTAATTCTAGGGGATCCTCAAGTCCCACCTGGAGGCTGGCATCCCTAGGATTGTAGGACTCCAGATCGTTTTTACCTTCCCAAGTGGAGGAAAGTGTTCAGTGGCCCTGTCCTATGTAAAGAAAGTTGTCATTGGTTGCTCCCATTAATTCCTAACTTGTAGGGGTTGCTTTGTAGAAAAACAGGTGGTGGAGCTTATCCAAGGATTGTTATGCAGCTGCACCTACTATTCAATGGGCAAGGTGGGAAGGAGGAGGGGGTTCAGGAGAAAGGTTCAGGAGCAGCACTCCTGTGAGCTCCTGCTGAATCGGCACATTGTTTTGACACAAAGATAATATTTCTGTGATCTGAATGGAATATTTTAAATATCGGCTGCTTTTAGTAGCACAAATGATCCTTTTGTTCCCAATCTCCAGAGAGGTCTTTGTTGTTATTAATCGTGCCATAAAAGTGCAGATTAATCCCACCCCAAAAGTGCTATTTCACTTAACAAATGTTACCATTAAATACAAGAAATAGACCCATGTGGCAGTTTGGGAAATGACAATTTTAAATGACTCCTTTCCCCCTATATCCATCTCTTTCACTTGGAAGCAGAGCGTGTTTGAGGGAGATAGTGCTGCGGAAAGGGGTTTCATAAGGGACAGCCTGATGCCCTTAACACTTCTTCATCAGAAATTAGATTGGGCATAATGCATTCCTGTGATTTTCACAATGTTTTAATGCGCAGCGTGGCTTAAAATTACTGCTATGATAAAGCGGGCGCATTTGCTCTGTTTGAAAGGAGAAGCAAACAGGAATAATGGAGGGAAGGGAGGAACTGAATGCTGACTGAGAGCAAGGGCATTTGGTGGACAACTAGGAAGAGCTGCAAAGCAGATGTTCTTCTGGAGGAAAAAGAGAGTACCACTATGAATGATCCAAACTAGCCTGATCTCATCGGATCTCAGAAGCTAAGCAGAGTTGGCCTTCATTAGTACTTGGAGGGGAGATTACTAAGGAATATCAGAGCTGAACGCCCTTTGGGCTTCAATTATGCATGTCACACCCTTGCTCCTGGCTCCACCCCTAAAGTCCCCAGATATTTCTTGAATCGGACTTGGCAACCCTATCACAGTGGTGCTGCCAGTTGTTGGTTGACAGCACAGGCAACACGTTGAAGCCTGAGAAGGTGTTCTTGTTGTGTTTCAGGCCATCTGCAAGTATTACTCAGGAGTATGTGAATTTCTGCCCCGACCTGAGCAGTCTAGGCTAGCCTGATCTCACCAGATCTTGGAAGCTAAGCAGAGTTAGCACTGGTGGCTAGTATTTAGATGGGAGATGGTGAAGGAAACCCAAGCTTACTATGCAGAGGCAGGAATGGCAAAACACCTCCGAATGCCATAAGGATGTAAGAAGAGCCCTGCTGGATCAGACCGATGGTCCATCTCCTTCAGCATCCTGTCTCACACAAGGGCCATTTTGGTCAACCAATTTCTTTGGATGAATAACAACAGGGCATAGAAGCTGAGGCCTTTCCCTGATGTTGCCTCCTGACTTTGGGATTCAGAGGTTTAGTGCCTCTGAATGTGGGAAGCTCCCCTCAGTCACCACAGCTAGTGGTCATTGATAGACCTCTCCTCCATGAATCTCTCTAACCCCTTCCAAAGCTGTTTATTACTGTAGCCATCACTACATCCTCTGGCAGCAAATTCCACATTTTAATCACTCAAAGGTAGTATAATAGCAGTTTCTTGCCTTGAAAACACTATGGGGTCATGAATCATGAACCAATGTTCCTTCTAAGCTGTGGAGTCTTGTGAGCAAACATTTGACTTCATGAGCTACTGGCATTAAAGTTGGGAGCTACTGCATCGATTAGCTTGCTCTAGGGCCATTTTTCCTGAGCTGAGGCAAAAATGTGTGAGCTAGAGGCTAAAAAATTGTGAGCTAGCTCACACTAACTCAGCCTAGAGGCAACACTGGTCATGATAAGTCAGCTGTTGCTTGATGGCCAAAAACCAAGCATGTATTTCTGACCAGATCACTGGTCATCGGTGAATTCAACCAGGGTTAGCTTTCAAATAGGCGGGGGTTTTGCACCCAGTCCAAAATGAAAATGGGAGTGTTCTTTTTTCAATACTGAAATATTGTTTCCAGCTGAAATATACCAGCCCTCCTGTCACACAACAACAGCCTAGACTAAGACATATATGAATTCTTCCAAAATAAACTCATCTGTCAAAACACATTTTACTCTTTTTTTATTTTTAATCTTTTCTGTGCAAATAACCTTCAAAAAAATAATAACTGGCTTGTGCAAATTTTGAAAAGTTTTGTTTTTTGCTCAGCAGAAGCAACATTGGCATTTCTGAGTAACACAGCAGTGACAGCCCTCTCTCACTAAAGAAGGGGGGGGAGGAACCTCATTATTTCTGCCAGAATCAAAGGTTTTGGTGTCATTTTTTAACAGATGTACACCAGCTATCCTGCTTGACATAACAGCAGACAGCCTTTCAACAACTGCCTCTTTCACAACAAACCATGTTCTCTTTGAATTGTTTTAAATCATTTATATTCATTTACATATGATTTTTCACAGAAGTGCTCTATGGTTTTATCATAGAGTCTCCTGCGATCCCTAGAGCTACCCTACATCACTTCCAAGTTTTCCCCAGAAGTGACATAGTGGTGCAGTAACACAGCCATAGAAGTGCTCCTAAAAAATAATGAATTAATGTTTCTGCACCCATAGCCACTCTGATGGAAGGGTTCTCACACCTTCTGTGCATCCTGAAATTTCAGCTACAAAAGGCTTCTGGATTCCCCTTGTTGCACATACTGGAACAAAAATCCGAGACTCATCAGTGAATTCAACCAGGGTTAGCTTTCAAATAGGCAGGGTTTTTTTCCCCTTTGTAGCAGGAACTCCTTTGCATATTTGGCCACACCCCCTGATGTAGCCAATCCTCCTGGAGCTTACAGCTGGCCCTGTATTAAGAGCCCTGTAAGCTCTTGGAGGATTGGTTACATTAGGGGTGTGTGAACTAATATGCAAAGGAGTTCCTGCTACAAAAAAGCCCTGCAAATAGGTAATCAACACGCTCCATCTGGACTCTAGAGATCGGTATAAATATTTCCTAAATACATTTTTCTAAATTTTCTCTTCAATTAGCAGTAAAGAGACAATTAATGTCCTGCTGCTCTGCAGATTTCCTCTACCATGACTCAAATATCTAGATGAGACCACCTTGGTTCAAAGTTTGGAGCCTGACTTCACCTTTCACTGCCCATACCTGGAGGGACTGGGCAGCTGTAGTTGCTTGCTGCTACTTTGAGCAACAGAGGAAATAGATTCATTTTAAAAATAAAGATGTTGGCTGTGCTGCTGCATTACTTCTGGGCAGGGCTCTTTTTCTAGCAGGAGCTCCTCTGCATATTAGGCCACATCCCCCTGATGTAGCCAATTCTCTAAGAGCTTAGAGGGTTCTTAGTTCAGGGCCTACTGTAAGCTCCAAGATGATTGGCTACATCAGGGGTGTGTGGTCTAATATGCTTCTGCTAGAAAAAGAGCCCTGCTTCTGGGAAAAACCCAGAAGTGGTGTAGGGTAACTCTAGAAATTATTGGAAACTCTATGGTTTTGCCATTGAGTTTACAATAATTCCTAGAGCTACCCTATTCCACTTCTATGGTGGAATTACTGGAAACTATGGTTTTATCATAGAGTCTCCTGCCATCCTTGGGAGCTACCCTAGATCACTTCTAGGTTTTCCCCAGAAGTGAAATAGTGGTGCAGTAACACAGCCAATGCCAGTCTTGCTCACATGACCCCTTCTGCCAGTGACCAGAATTGGGCTGGCAACCCTATTTCCAACTAGAGTTCAGTAATACTACCCTCATCAGAGAGTTCTCACTATTCCTCTCATACCATTCGGTGATAATATTTATTTATTCATTATCCACCTTTTTTTGCTGGGACTCAAGGCAGGTGGTGTGTGTGTAAATTGCCTCAATTGCAGCTGACTTATAATGACTCCATAGGATTATCAAGGCAAGTGACTGAGCAGAAGTGGTTTGCCATTGCTTTTCTCTGCAAAATCTTCCTTGGTGGTCTCCTATCCAAGTACGAACCCTGCTTGACTTCCAAGATCTGATGAGATTGGGCTATACGCTGCAATTCCACACTCTCCCACAAGGCAGGTTACAATTCAACCATGATGGTTCTTCTGTCAACCCTCAGGGTGATTAATATTAAACCCTGTGCTCCCCCCCACCCAAAGTCTGCAACATTCAAGTTAACTGCAAATCCTATAGAGAGCTTAATCAGCCAATTTGAGAACTAGGATAATTAGATACCTGCTAGAGTTGTGCAGATGAAATTAAAAGATGTTTGCAGATGAAGATGATATTTGATTTATATCCCTCCCTCCACTCCAAATCTCAGAGTCTTAGAGCGGCTCACAATCTCCTTTGTCTCCCCCCCCCCGCCGCACAACAGACACCCTGTGAGGTGTGTGAGGCTGAGAGGGCTCTCACAGCAGCTGCCCTTTTAAGGACAACTCCTACAAAAGCTATGGCTGATCCAAGGCCATTCCAGCAGGAGCAAGTGGAGGAGTGGGGAATCAAACCCGGTTCTCCCAGATAAGAGTCCGCACACTTAACCACTACACCAAACTGTCCTTGGGAGGACAGCCATGGCAAACCTAGGCAGTATAATAAAAAGTAGAGACATCACCCTGCCAACAAAAGTCCGTATAGTCAAAGCGATGGTATTCCCAGTAGTAGTGTATGGCTGTGAGAGCTTGACCATAAGAAAGGCAGAGCGCAGAAGAACAGATGCACAAGAAGATCCAGTCAGTCAGTCCTAAGGGAAAACAAACCTTACTGTTCCCTGGAAGGTCAGATGCTGAAGCTGAAGCTCAAATACTTTGGCCGCCAAATGAGAAGGGAGCACTCCTTGGAGAAGACCCTGATACTGGGAAAGACAAAAGCAAAAGAAGACAGGGATGGCAAAAGATGAGATGTCTGGACAGCATTACTGATGTAACTAACAAGAATTTAAGCAGACTTCAGAGGATGGTAGATGACAGGAGGGCCTGGCATGACTTTATTTATTTATTTATTTATTTATTTATTTATTTATTTATTTATTTATTTATTTATTTATCTGGGATTTATATCCCGCCCTTCCCATCGAGTGGCTCAGGGCGGCTTACAACATATGTAAAACTAACATAAAAATAAATTACACTATAAAATTAACATTTCATTAAATAATTAAAATCCAACGTTTGTTATAAATGTACATGTCGTTAAAATCAGACAGCGGTCGTAAAGCTACACTCTATTCAGATTCAAATACTGATTCGGTATACCGTCTTCAACATTTCGATGTTCCATATTCGATATTCAGTAGTCGGTATACAGGTATACAAGGATACAAGGATACAAGGCCGGTTAGTTGTGGGCCAGCCGGAAGAGGGTTGTCTTACAGGCCCTGCGGAATTGAGTAAGATCCCGCAGGGCCCTTACCTCCTCCGGCAACTGGTTCCACCAAAATGGAGCCATTACAGAGAAGGCCCGGTCCCTTGTGATCTTTGTCCATCAGGTCTCAAAGTGTCGTATTTGACTGTGCCACTGAACAACAACAAGGAGTTGGGCAAAAAAAAAGTATTATTCAGATTCGCCGATATTCAGGATATTTTTAACTTGGAGTTGGCAACCTTACTTGAGGATCTGAACCCAGTTAGTGATGCCAGCATGCAGGTGGGACCTGGGGTTCCCCCAGTATTTCAGCTCATCTCCAGCCTACAGAGATCACCTTCCCTGGAGAAAGTGGATGCTTTGGAGGCTGAACTCTCTGACATTTTACTCCACTGATGTCTCTGTTTTCCCCCAAGTTCCATGCCCAAATCTCCAGGAGTTTTCTAAACTGAAACTGGCCACCCTACCCCCTCATCCCCCACTAGTGCCAGGGGGACCTGGTAACTCTAACCAGTGCTGTACTGCTTGAAGACAGAATATTATCCAGTGAACCACATTGTCTCTTGCAATCTTACACTCAACTATAAACCTTTTTTTTATTTTGTAAGGTAGTTTCAGGTCTGCAGTTCAAATTATTTGTAGACCTGCAATTCCCTTACAAATAAAAGTTTTATTTTTTTAAAACAATCATGGCTGGTTTTCCCCTTTCGTTTTTTGGAGTATCTGTCTCTGATAATTAAAGCACAAAGCACAGGTAGAGTTTGTTCCCCCTAAGTTTTCAATTAAATCCACTATATAATTTTCAATTAACTCTGCCATATAATTTTATGTTTTCTGTCTCAGTGCTTGGTTCATATGCATAATATCATGACCAGACTGGAATGACAATTGAACTTTTTTTTTCCTTTTGGCAAAAACTTGATGAAAGGGTATTCTCTTGGAGATTTCATTTTCATCTAACAGCAATTTGGTTTACATGAGGAAGCCCCAGATAATATCAAAATATGTTGCACTAAATGTAAGCAGACAGGAAGGGATCTTGAGTGTAATCAGAGCTCTTGTTACAAGAAAGAATTGTGAGAGAGCTTTGCTTGGGATTTTTGCAGAAAATGGGGTCTTCCAAGAGTCTAAAGCCTTGGTGAAAACCTAAAGGAAGTGGCATATATTTACATCTTCTAGAGATCTAATTAAAAATATCCAGAAGATATTGGATTTATATCCTGTCCTATACTTTGAATCTCAGAGTTTCAGAGAGGTCACAATCTCCTTTACCTCCCCCCCCCAACAGACACCCTATGTGGTAGATGGGGCTGACAGAGCTCTTATAGTAGCTTCCCTTCCAAGGACAACTCCTATGAGAGCTATGGCTGACCCAAGGCTATTCCAGCAGCTGCAAGCAGAGGAATGGGGAATCAAACCTGGTTCTTCCAGATAAGAGTCTGCGCACTTAACTACTATCCCAAACTGACTCCCAAGTAATACCATAGTATTATGGCACCAAGTAATACCATATGCCAAGTAGATCAAATATAAATTCCAGTAGATTTTAAACTTCTTTTATTTAATATCTGGCCTGATAAACTGGCAAGTAAAGAAATCTTTAATCTCAACAATGTTGGCGGTAGCTCACATGACAATTGCTAAAATTGGAAGCCCCCACATACCCCCACAATTGAAATATGGTATGATAAGTTATGGGACCAGTATGTAAAGGGAAAGACAATGGATAACCCTTTCTTTGAAAATGATACTGATTTAGCTATAGATTATGATGAACCCCATGGTGCAGAGTGTTAAAGCTGCAGTACTGCAGTCCTAAGCTCTGCTCATGACCTGAGTTCAGTCCCCGGTGGAAGCTGGGTTTTCAGGTAGCCGACTCAGCCTTCCATCCTTCCGAGGTCGGTAAAATGAGTACCCAGCTTGCTGGGAGAAAAGTGTAGATGACTGGGGAAGGCAATGGCAAACCACCCCATAAAAGGTCTGCCGTGAAAACGTTGTGAGAGCAACGTCACCTCAGAGTCGTAAACGATTGGTGCTTGCACAGGGGACCTTTCCTTTCCTTTCTATGCTTTGTTTTGGGCCCTGTTTTTGGAATTCTTTGGGAATATTTCCTTTTTGCCTTATAGAATGAATTGTAAGCTATTTCTCAATTCTTAATACCTAGCATATTATGCATTGTTTTTTTGTAAATTGTTGGTTATATGTATCCAATTATTTAAATTGGATTCATGTATGTTAATTTATATCTTTATTAATGATTTTTCCTATGCTCCCTTTGTATTGGCTTGTATTGAATTAGATTTAATAACATAAAATTTATTTAATAAATACCATATGCCAAGTAATACCATAGTACTGGAGTAAATTGGCTTGAATTGATCAAGGTACCTTGATACAAGACCTATGCTGGTAAATGTTGAAAACAGATCCAATTAAGTGACTGGATCTTGCAAGAAGCACACTTCATTAACATGAAGGGAAAAACACTCGCACGTATACACCGAAAACACTGTTGAAAAAGTTGTTGCAATAGCAATGGCAAAGAATCGTATTGCAGAAGAAGAAAAAAAGGAAGTGTAAATTCAGTTCTGAAGTTCCCCAAAAGATAGACCATGGGTCCCAAACATGGTGCCAAAGGATACCACAGTACCCACCAACACTTTCCCTTGAGCCCACCAAGTGATTTTAGGAAGTGGGTGCGGCCAGATGGGAGCTTTGCCCAGCAGGGTTTCTGATTGGCTATTGGAAATCTGATTGGCTGTGCAGATTAAAATAACATTGTTTCAGTGTCACTGCCACCACAGTGTAGATGTTATGCTCTCACTCCTCTTTCCTCTGTATGATTGTCTCTGCTTCCTGTGGCAGCCATTTTGTGGTTGACTCTGCCTCATGCAGCAGCCATTTTGTGGTTGTTCCCGCCACCCTGTTCCAGATTTTGAAGGCTGCCCACTGGCTCAAAAAGGTTGAGGGTCCCTGAGGCCTGAGATAGACTATGCATGTTACCTTACAACCAAGAGGGTCTCGAAATGTCTCTTTTAGTATCTCATTTTCTTGCTCATCTTGCTGTATTTGCTGCAAACCAAGACAAGAGTTTGCACTGTTCCTTCTCCAAAGGTGGACCTGTAAATGTCTCTGTTCTTTGGGTTTAAAAGCTAGACTTGGTCATTTGTTAATGGCCGCAACCATCACAGGTTAGATGACCTGAAGAAGAAAGGAAAAGTTATCTTGTACTCTCATGGATTTCCTAGAGCCCATCCTGTTTGACTCACAAAATAGTTCTCCCGGTAGCCTCCACAGTACAAGCAAGTCTCCCATTCTATTATTTAATAAGGAGAGCATTCGATGTGAATAAGGCCTTTGGATTAATTCAAATCAGATGGTTTTAGATGCATTTCAGTCCAGAGAGAGAGTGAGTTTTATGGTGGGAAAGTAGTATGATTTCGTTAAGGGCACATTTAATGAATCAAAGTAGAATGGAATGGTTTTATGAAAGCTGGGCACTTGATCTCCTTTGCATTGTTTGATAATGTTTTCATCCTCTCCATATGCTCCTAGGTTCTTATGATATTGGCCTGTGGTTTATTATTGGAGTTATGATTGTTTCTTGTTGCTGTCATTTGCTTTGGTGAGGCATTCTATTTCACATGACTTTTTTCCCCCTAATGAGTTCATTTCAGGCAGAAAACTCTATTTAACCAGCTGCCATTTACATACAATGAACATATGGTTTACTGTGACCACATAGTAAGGTAAAAGGTAGTCCCCTCTGCAAGCACCTGTTGTTTTTGACTCTGGGGTGACGTTGCTTTCACAGCGTTTTCACGGCAGGCTTTTGACGGGGTGGTTTGCCATTGCCTTCCCCAGTCATTGACACTTTGCCCCCAGCAAGCTGGATACTCATTTTACTGACCTCGGAAGGATGGAAGGCTGAGTCAACCTGGAGTCAGCTACCTGAACCCAGCTTCTGCTGGGATCGAACTCAGGTCATGAGCAGATGGCTCTGACTGCAGTACTACAGCTTTACCACTCTGCACCACGGGGCTGTGACCACATAGTAAGTAAGGAGTAAGTATTTTTTTTTTTTAAAGTATGATACCTAGAGATTTGAGTTTGGAGACTGGGGGTTAGGGAGGGGAGGGAGCTCTGTAGGGTATAATGTCATGCAGTCCACCTTCCAAAGCAGCCATTGTCTTCAGGGGGTGTCAATGTTTTAAATGAATGAATGAATGAGTGAATGAATGAATGAGTGAGTGAGTAATTTACAGGGGTCATTTTGTAGAAAAAGAGGTGCTGGAGCTCACTAGAGATCAATGTTTCCTCTAAGCTGCAGAGTCTTGTGAGCAAAAATTCTACTTTGTGAGCTGCCGGTATTAAAGTTGTGAGCTCCTGCATAAATTATTATGCTCTGGAGTCATCCTCCCTTTGCTAAGACAAAAATGTGTGAGCTGGAGGCTAAAAATTTGCAGGCTAGTTCATGCTAACTCAGCTTAGAGGGAACACTGGATGGGAGTAAGGTTTTCTTATGACAATTCTAATCCAAGAAGCATTTTAAGGTAGATGCTGAGCCGCTATAATCTAGTACACCTTCCGGTGATGTCGGGGTGTGTAGCATATGCAAAGGAATTATGCAAAGGAGTAGTGCTAATGAGCTCCAGCACCTCTTTTTCTACAAAATGACCCCTGTAAATTACTTACTTATTCATTCATTCATTTAAAACATTGACACCTCCTGAAGACAATGGCTGCTTTGGAAGGTGGACTGTGTCACGGGCTGAGGGCGGGTCAGGCAAAGTCCAGGGGCAGTCCAAGGTCTGTAGCTAGTGAGCAAAGAGGGTCCAAGGCGCCAAAACCGAATCACAGTCCAGGTATCGCAGGTCAGAGGTTCAGAAGCCGAAGTCAGGGGGTCTAGAAGTCAAAGCCAAAGTCAGGGAGTCCAGAAGCCAAAGTCAAAAGCCAAAGTGGATGCTAGAACGTCAGGTAAGTGACTAGTTGCTTCCCCAAAGCCTCCTCCCAAAGCCCACAGCTATATAGCCCTCTGCTGGCTGTTGCCCATTTGGGCTAATTGCTGGCTCAGAGAGGCAGCCAGGATCCTGCTGAGACTCAAGCACCCTCACTCCTAGAAGGGCCAGAATCCTTTCAAAACTCAGGGCTCAAGGAGCGTCTTGCTCGTGAGTGTGCCGCCCTCCTCCGATCCCTGAGGTCCCGACGAAGGCGGTCACGCACACGAGCCACCCAAGAGGGCGAGGCAGGGGGGCTTGGATCTTCTCCAGCAGGAGGCAGGGGCACTGGTGCAGGCGGCAGGGCACAGTTTCTTCTGCAGGCTCAGCTTCTTCTGCAGGGTCCCCAGCACCCATGACAGACTGCATGACATTATACCCTACAGAGGTCCCTCCCCTCCCTAATCCCCAGTCTCCAAACTCAAATCTCTAGGTATTTCCAAACTTGGAGCTGGCAACCCTAGTGAGTGTGATTATGTGTGTGTGATTGAGGTATGTGTGCTATGTGTAGTCAAAATGACCCCCTCGGTTTACAGGGTCCAAGTTACACCCCACAAGAAGCACTTTCCTGGAGGCACTTTCTGTGTGTGGAGGGCGGCATAACTTGAACCCTGTAAATCCAGTCCAATGTGGAAGCCAGGTAGAGGACAGTCAGCCAAAGATCCACAGTGAATTTGTTGTCCCTAGTTTGCACAGAATCTATTCTACTGGGTCATGAATATCACAAACCAAACCGGTTCATTTAGCTGCTAGAAGTTCATGAGAATGCAAGTATCTTAAAGTTAGACATCATGCCCCAAAACCTATAATTAACAAAATGAAAGACAAGGAGGTAAGACAACCAGAAAGAAACAGCAACTCTTCCCAAAAGTATGAACAAAACAGTCTATTATATAACACTATACAAAGGTATAAAGTCCCAAAGGATAAGCAGAATTACACCAATAACAAAAATATTAGTTTAGATATTGACATCATTTTTTTTAGAGCCCAGTAACCAGTAAGGGCTTCCAGAAGTTCATGCCAAAAGCTTCCACATCAGGAACTGTAATAAATATTGTCGATTCCAAATGTGAGAGTCTGTCTCAATTATTCCATCTCCTTTAAATGTGCCCCTCTCGATAGAATTTGATATTCACCATTTTGGGTGCTCCTTTTTCAAGAGATGATATGATTTATCCAAAAATGGAATCAGAGTTGTGGTCAGGATCCACAGTCTAAAAAAGCATATAGATGGAGCACACAGAAATTCACAGCACAATGGCAATCACCTCTGTTGATCAAGGCACTTATTTTTCTGCTAATATTAGGATTAAGGAGGCCAGCCTCCAGGTGGGACCTGGGGACCTCCCGAAATTTCAGCTCATCCACAGACTGCAGAGATCAATCCCTCTGGAGAAAATGGATGCTTTGGAGGGTGGACTTTGAGGGATTGTGCCCCACTGAAGTTCCTGCACTCCCCAGGCTCTGTCCCCAAATCTCTAGGAATTCCTCAATTTGATCTGGCAAATCTACCCCACCCACCCCCCACCCCACTGCTGGTAGCTAACATAGACTTGGCACCCCTAATTAGGGTGCTTTGAGCCAGTTTGGTGAAGTGGTTAAGTGTGCAGACTCTTCTGGGAGATACCTTATCTGGGAGAACCAGGTTTGATGTCCCATTCCTCCACTTACAGCTGCTGGAATGGCCTTGAGTCAGCCATAGCTCTGGCAGAGGTTGTCCTTGAAAGGGCAGCTGCTGTGAGAGCCCTCTCAGCCCCACCATCTCACAGGGTGTCTGTTCTGGGGAGGGAAGATATAGGAGATTGTAAGCCGCTCTGAGTTTCTGATTCAGAAAGAAGGGCGGGGTATACATCTGCAGTCTTCTTCTTCTTCTTCTGGATCATCTTTGGAAGCTTTTGAGCGGCAAAGTTGGGGGAAGTTTATGGTTTGTGCAAGATACAGAGGCAGCATTCTGCACACACTCAGAGGCTGAAGGATACAAACTCCCTTCCACTACTGTCCCGAAGTGAATGGAGGATCTCATTTCCCATTTTTAATTAACTCCAGAAGGATTTTATTGATTTTTTTAAAAAAAGCAATAAGTAGTTTTATAGCAGATATTCCAGAAGGAATTTAAAGGAGAAACAATGCAACTTGGCTACCTCCTCCAGGCGATTTTGCAGCGCTCTTTCCTCTCCCCAATATACAAGGAGAATCAGATGTGGTTACACACAAAACCTTAAACACAGCCATCAGCAAGTCCCGCTGCAACCAATCGAGTAAGTTAGTGTTGACTATCTTAACTCCCATGGATTTCAGAAGGGACTTGGCCACTGCTAACTTTCACTGGATTAGGGGCTCCATGGTTCTATCCATTATGAAGGCGTATTAAGGGGGGGGGGGAACCCAACTCTATTTCTATCCTATTAGAACCCCTATAGGGATCACCCCTCAAACAACTTCTCCAAACCAAGAATGTGTTTATTTCCTATTTAACTAGCAGTATTCCCTGAGTAATAACAAAACCGTGTTGTGTTGGGTAGGAAAAAAAATCCACAAATTGTAAAACTCAAAATGCGCTGCGCAATAAAATAAATAAAATATATGGCCGAGAGTTCTAAAAGGTAATGAACTCTCACAAGAGACTTCTTGGGTACTAAAAAATGCAGGTGGGATACGAGGCAAGTGAAAACCGGAAAAGAAATGCCAGCAGCAATTGGTTTGGTTGATGCCAAAGGTGGGGGGGGGGAGGGGGGAATACAAATTATGAGCAGGGTGTAGAAAGAAGGTTGCTTTGCTTGTATTTGGTTATAAAGAATGATGTCATTTTTAATCAGAGGCATATAAAGTACAAAATCCCTTTTAATTGCTTCAGTGTTATAATATAGTGGGTTCAAGGCATGGAAGAGACAAGGTAGTAGTGATCATAACTCATTTATTAAGTACAGGGTGGCAATGGCTGGACTCCACAACCGGACCAATTATATACACTTCAAGGGTCCCACGCAAGCATGCCATTGGATCATTTAAATCAGCAAGGGACCCGTGATTGGAGCAGGGCAGCAGGGATTTGGATCCTACTGCCCATGATTCCAGAGTCCCCAAGCTCAGTCCTACAGGCTCCAATGAGCCACGCAAGAACATCATTAATTCAACATAACCTTAGTTGACAGGCACAGCAAATGTTCTACAGCAACAGATTTGCAGTCCAAATAGGTCAGACTAGCCTGATGTCATCAAAGCTTGGAAGCTAAGCAAAGTCAGCCCTGTCTAGTAGTTAGGATGGGAAACCACCAAGCAGGACTGGAGCTTTGATACGCAGGAAGGCAACGGGAAACCCCATGAGGTGAAACTTCCTTGGACGGCCATGAGTTGGTTGCAACTTGATGGGGTACTTAACCCTTAAAAGTGTTTCTGTGTTATGTTCACAGTTTCCTTTAAGCTGTGGAGTCTTGGGAGCAAAAATGCTACTTTGTGAGTTACTGGCATGAAAGATGTGAGTTACTGCATAAATTAGCTTGCCCTGGGGCCATTTTTCCTAAGCTAAGACAAAAAATGTGTGAACTGGAGGCTTAGAAATTGTGAGCTCGCTTGCACCAACTCAGCTTAGAGGGAGCACTGGTTATATTGGCACATTGTCACTGCACAACCTTGGACCAGACAAGGCCATAACCAGAGTAGGACCAGGGAGCACACCACCCCACCTGGAGCACTAGCTCATCCTACCTAAGAAAGAGCAAGAGTCCAGTAGCTCCTTACTATGGTCAGGTCTGAGCTTTCATATACTGACTTGACACATATTTGATCTATCCCCACTTAAGAAGGCTGGGAGGAGGGGGGGTGGGGGAACCAACTGTCTTTAATGACTGCCATCATTTCTGTTCTATTCTCGGGCTTTGCAAAATAGTTTCATTCATGGAACTTCAAAGCCTGGGAGGAAAGAAGAGATATTTTGTTCTTATACCCAGAAGACAATAAAGTAAGGTTCAAAGAGGAGGGTATTCCAAAGTAGAGTTGCCATCTCTAGGTTGGGAAATTCCTGGATATTTGGGGGTGGAGACTGGGGACGGTGGGGTTTGTGGTGGGGAAAGACCTTGGGGCACTTTTCCCCACCCACACAATACTCTGGGACAACTCTACCTTTAACGTAAGCATTCTGGAGGAGGGGGTTACCTCTTTTCATGGTTTGCTTATAGTGTGAGGACTGAATGTGGATATGATTTGAGGCTGTTCAACGTTCTGTTTTTAGGTTTCTGGCTTTTTAATACAAAGACCCCAACATGGTGCTTGTGGACAGGGCTTTGTTTTGTAGCAGGAACTCCTTTGCATATTAAGCCACACCCCCTGATGTAGCCAATCCTCCAAGAGCTTACAGGGCTCTTAGGACAGGGCCCACTGTAAGCTCCAAGAGGAGAATTGACTACATCAGGGGGTGTGGCCTAATATGCAAAGGAGTTCCTGCTACAAAAAAACCCCTGCCTGTGGGCACTGTGGCACCCATCAACACATTTCCGGGTAACCTGCCAAAGGATTTTTAGAAAGTGTGCCGGGCCACACAGGGCTTTCCCCCAGCAAGGCTTCTGGTTATCTCTTGGAGATCTGGGCTGATTCTACACTCACCTTGGTCCGGGGCAGGCTTCTGTTTCAGCATGGAGCAAGCTGGCAATTTCGCACCAGTTGCTCCGCAACGCCATTTTGTGTGGGGCAAACAGATTTACACTGCAGCAGGGCAAATTGCGGGTCTGCCTTGTGCAATATGGCGGCGCGGAGCAACTGGTGCGAAATTGCCAGCTTGCTCCACGCTGAAATGGAAGCCAATGACCTAGGTGAGTACGGAATCACCCCTGATTGGCTATGCAGATTTTTAAGAATAGTGTTGTGGCATTGGCTACCACCACAGCACAAAGGTCTTCACTGTGCGATTTAAGGTAAGCTGTGGTCACACAATTAAAAGAAGGGAGTCAAGGTGATATGAAGTAGCAATCAAAGCCAAAGGAACTGTGGCAAATGTGCTCAAACTTGTAACAAAATCACTATGCTCATAAAAGTGATTAAACCTTCGATACCAATGATCATTCAACCCTCCTCAAGGTAGTCAATACAGCAATTTGTATGAACAAGTTTGACAATCACTTAAGTATATTATGTATATCAGGGTTAGTAAAGATCATTCAAATCAATAAAGAATAACCAAGTGTTCTAAATATCCAAAATATCCAATCACTGTCAAATGTCCAAATCTCTAATGAAGACTTCCGGAAATGTGTCCTTCATTTCAATCATTGTCTTCTACAAATGGACTGCACAATAATTCTAAGAATAAGTCAAACATCCACCAAGTATTGAACCACAATCAAGTGTGACTTCTGTCATATCTAGCTTTTGTTTACACTCACAATATCATTCATTAATTTCATCATGGGACTCGATCCTAAGGCATTAATAAACTGCTCTGAGTCCACAGATGAACTGGGATTGAAATAATTCACAATATTCCTGCAAACCCAGTTAGAGCCAATCCAGTTTTACAACCCAACCTATTTAGAAGGCCATACCCTGGGAAACCAACAGTGTGAAGCAAGCAAGAAAAATTCCTTCTCTAACCCAACATTAGAAGGATCTGGGGGGGAGGGGAACCTTGTATGACTCCTAATCAACTGTCAGATCCCATATATATTTGCAGTGTTGGGTAAAGACATTCAGACAGCAAATGTTACCATCTGGGTGGTGGAGAGCAGGGCTTTTTTTGTAGCAGGAACTCCTTTGCATACTAGGCCACACACCCCCTGATATAGCCAATCCTTCAAGAGCTTACAGTAGGTCCTGTAAGAAGAGCCGCTTGGAGCCATTTGGGACTGTGAGCCATAATTGAGAAAGCTTCTTTTGGAGACTTCAGCTTCCTATGAATTTTGTTGGAGAATTGTAATATTAATTATTGCAACCATTGTGGAATATGCCACATTGACAAAGGCTTCAAAACAAGTGTAGCAGAAGTCAACGACCTGTCCAGGGAATCCTAAGGAGTGCTTTAGTCCACACGTGAGAATTAAATGCATTTGCATCAACTGGAAGACATTGGCCATTGAGGCTTTTTCAGGAACAAGAAATTGACACTTTTCAAGTGAGCTTTATTAGGGATTTATTTCTATTGTATTGTTCTTGTTACAATATATTATATATATATATGAACATATGAAGCTGCCTTATATTGAATCAGACCCTCAATCCATCAAAGTCAGTCTTGTCTGCTCAGACTGGCAGCGGCTCTCCAGGGTATCAAACTGAGGTTTTTCATGCCTACTTGCCTGGACCCTTTTTAGTTGGAGATGCCAGGGGCTGAACCTGGGGCTTTCTGCTTACCAAACAGATGCTCTACCACGGAGCCACTGTCCCTCCCAACTGTCACTATAGTTAACTGCCACTATGACCTTTGGGTTGTGTCTATGCATGTAGCCTCCATATGGAGCCTGAGGATCCTCTGGAATTAGATATGATCTCCAGATGACAAAAACCAGTACCCCTGGAGAAAATGGTTGCTTTGGAGGGGGAATTGTATGGCTATGCACCCTACAGAGGTTCCTGTCATCCCCAGGCTCTACCCCTCAAATCTCCAGGAGTTTCTCATCCTGGATTTGGCAACTCTATCTCCCTCCCATCCCCATCTGGTGGCCAGGGGAAACCTGGCAAAGCTAGAGTGGAAGGAGCAGGGGTAGAATTCTAGCAGGAGCTCTTTTGCATATTAGACCACACCCCCTGATGTAGCCAATCCTCCAAGAGCTTACGAGGGTCATTTTTGTAAGCTCTTGGGTGATTGGCTACATCGGGGTGTGTGGCCTAATATGCAAAGGAGCTCCTGCTAGAATCCCAGCCCTGGGAAGGAGGATAAAAATAGTTCCAGCTCAGTTTTTATTTGCTTGCTTGTTACAACATTTACATCCCTCCTTTCATCATGGCAACAAAATGAAAATTCCAATTAAAGCTAGAATAAAATAGCAAACATAAAAATCTTCCCCTCCCCCCTGAAGAGGTGGCAGCACTTCAAACCCCCTCCAAAGCTCTGGCAAACGGGCAGGCCTTGCTGTGCCTCCTGAAGGTCTCCAGAGGGGTGGTCTCTCACCTCTTCAGAGAGCCCATTCCATAGAGTCACAACAGGCAAGACCTGAGCTCTGGTTGACGCCAGACAGGGTTGCCGACCTTCTTCTGGTCTCCCGTTGTTACGACTGATCGCCAGGCGACAGAGATCCCTTCATCTGGAAAAAAATGGCTTTTAGAAGGTGGACACTATGGCACTTTACCCTATTGAAATATGTCCTCTCCCCAAGTGCTGGCATTCCTATGTGTCCCCCCCCCCAAAAAAAAAAATATCCTGGGATTTCCCAAATCAGAGCTGGCAACCCTAATGGGCAGGGGTGGAATTCTAGCAGGAGCTCCTTTGCATATTAGGCCACACACCCCCTATGTAGCCAATCCGCCAAGAGCTTACAAGGCTTTTTTTGTAAGGATTGGCAACATCAGGGGGTGGGCCCTAAAATATGCAAAGGTGCTCCTGCTAGAGCTCCACCCCTGCAAATACAGCACCCTAAATGGTGGGCTAGCCAGCAAATGGCTGCCTGAAGACCATAGCTGGTTCATAGGGACATGTTGAAGCAGTCACTCTTTCAAATACACAGATCCCCAGCTGTGAAGGTCTTCAATGAATGGTGGAAGCCAGGGCTTTTCTTCTTCTTCTTCTTCTTCTTCTTCTTCTTCTTCTTCTTCTTCTTCTTCTTCTTCTTCTTCTTCTTCTTCTTCTTCTTCTTCTTCTTCTTCTTCTTCTTCTTCTTCTTCTTCTTCTTCTTCTTCTTCTTCCTCTTCTTCTTCTTCGCAGGAACACACAGAAATACAGTTCTGGCTGGCTTGGCAGCAGTGACTTAATATACAAATGAGTTCCTGCTGGCTTTTTCTACAAAAAGTTCTGGCTGGAACAAAACTTTTCCTCCGGAATCTCACTAATGTTTTGCTCAAGCAGACTGGTCTTGGCGTTTCACTTTAGGCAACACTGAGTGACACCACGATTTAGAGATTTTTTTAAAATTTTGAATTCTATATAGGCACATTTCTCTAGCAGAACTGATGCTTCTTTTCAGACCAACTTCTATTGGTAAACACTGTTGACTTACGCTATGTACTCATAACATGCCATTGTCCCATTTGTCGATGAAAGGCAGGCAAATATTGTTTTTTTATCAGTACGAGACAAAAGCCAGAGCCTTGCAGATGGAACCTAAAGGCTGGCCTAGCCAACGTCGCCGCGGCGACAGCGAGGTTCCTGCAAGGCAAATGGAGGCGGCAGCTGCAGTGGGAAATCCCCCGCCCACCTCTCTGGAATAATAAAAAAAGGGCAAAGCACTGGGAGGGTATTGTCCGGGCATTCGACTCAATAATAGAATCCTTCCAACTAGCCACATAACCGTACATTAAATTTTATGTTTACTGAAAATGCATCGTGACATTTCTATCACCTCGGTATTTTTTTTATTGTGCATCCTTTGTACACTCGCAACTCCAAGATTTATTATCCTCCAAGAGTTGTTCCACAGTGTAATTCTCAATCCATTTAATTCCCTTCATTAGCCGTTCCTCTTGTTTCTCTCCTTCACCCTCAGCCTCCGCTAACCACTCTTTTTAATTTTCTTTCCCCCCCTTTTTTCCCCAAAATGCCACCGCTGAAGTTTGTTCTTAAGTCCCCAGACATTTCACTCCCCCCCCCCCCTTTTTCAATAAAACCTTAGCTGAAAAGAACAGAAATATCTCAGCATATTATTAGCCAGTGCTGGAGAGGCAAAGGTGTTTCTGTGTGAAATACTATCATTAAAATGTCTACTGGGGACAATGATAAATACTTATGGAAAGGGACTTTCTTATTCACTATTCTGACTTCTTTCTTAGGACAGTCCAACTTCTGGGGTAAGGATTTTTGGATATTTTTGGCCCACCTGGTAGACCTCCTGATGGCGCCTGAATTTTGGCCACTATGTGACACAGAGTGTTGAGCTAGATGTGCTATTGCCCGCCCACCCCTCGAATGAAACACAACACAAGTTATGGGTTAAACTGGGAATTTTATTTAAACATAAGCTGATCTGCAACACATTAAAGCATGAGTTGTATTGTGCTTGCAGAGCAAGCGTCCTAACAGGGCAAACCCACCCCGGCTCAGAGCCAGGTCCGGGATCCCTCTGGACCTTATTCATCACAGCCCGCAAAATAGTGCGTAGAGGGGAGGGATTACACATTCCGGCCCACCACTGCCAAGCCTTAAGGCTCACAATATGCTCCCCAACCCCGAAGAGGCCCCCAACTGAGACACCCTGACTGCAAAGCCCATAGATACCCAGTTTGAGGACCCCCCTATTACTGATATCTCAGGGTGCTTGCCAACTCTAAATACCTTCAACCCGTGCTTTTCCTGCCTTCCCAGTTAGGTCCTATCCAGCTTTGCCAGGCCTATTTATCCCTCACCCCTTCTGACCATGCAGAGCAGGCGAAAAAAGGCTTCCCTCCCTGCCAATCTGACTGAAGCCCAAAAATTCCTGCTCAGCCCCTAAACTGGCGACTAGCTGATCCCACATGGTCTAAAAAGAGAGTGTGTGGGTAGAGAGCTTGCGCTGCACCAAACTGATGCTGAAGGGGTGGCTGACACCACACCTGACTGGCGAACCAGCATCTCATTGGCCAGCACTCCTGCGCTGAGCTCCAATTGGTTTCCCCAGCTTTGTGTTTCCTCCGAGGAGATGGGGGGGGGGGGGTGGCCAAATGCCACTGCCTGCTTCAGAAGAAGCAACGGTCTTGGCATGATCCAACATGGCTTCTCTTATGTGCTGTGTTCCTATACCTATAGTTTTCAACTCATCAGGATCTTGGACTAGGTACATCGTTGTTGGGTCTGCTTTATTAAGCTGAATCATTTAGAAAAAGGCACAAGGCCTTTGAGCAACCATTGGCTGTCTTGTGTGAAGCAACCAGTTAGGAGGGCCCTGGAGACAGTATTGAGTTTGGCCCTGATTTCTGCACTAGGGTTTTGTCATGAATTGGCAAACTCACTTTCTCTCTGGATAATATGAGTTTAGTTGGTCACCTTTTGACGAGCAACTGAGAGCCCTGTAAGCTCTTGGGGGATTGGCTGCCTCAGGGTGTGTGGTCTAATATGCAAAGGAGTTCCTGCTTCAAAAAAAGTCGTGTATGCAGGAATTTGGGGGGGGGGGCGCTCCTTCAAACTGGCCAGGAAAGGAACATTTTTTCAATTGCTCTACAGTATCCCGGGTTATGATACTAATCTCTAGATAGGGCTGATCTTTTGACTGGTTAGGCCAGAACTAGTTTTGAAAGTTATAGTGTGATTTGTCATGGCAGAGACCTCCACCATGGTGGCCATTGGCAGAATGTCAGCTGTACCAGTCAAGTGTTATTTAGATAGTGGGTGTGGACAGAAGAGGCTTTTGCCCATCAGGGTTTCTGACTGGCCAGTAGAAAACTGATTGGCTTTGCAGATTTTTAAAAAGTTGCCTTGACAACAGCTGCCACCACAGCACAAGCATCCTCACTGCTTGACTGAAGATATGCTGCAAGAAAATATATATTTTTTAAAAAACTAAAGGTTCCCTGTTAAACAAAGCTACTAGGAATGCTGAAGAGGTATTATTTCAGCTATGCAGGGGTTGTTTTGTAGAAAAATAGGTAGTGGAGCTCATTAGAATAACTCATTAGCATATGCCACCTCCTCACCAGTCAAAAGCAACCCAACACTAAAAGGAGAGCCCCGGGTGAGCTAGGCCTCCTTGGACTGGCTAGAGATCCAGCCAGCCCAAGCAGGCCTCACTCACCTGGGGGCTCTCCTTGACCACCACCCCCAGTCAAAAGGCCAGCAAGCCACCCACCACCCAAAAATCACATAAGAAGTGGTGAAAGGGTGGCATGGGCTTCTCCAGGGGTTAATGAGGGCTGCTGGGGGCTTGGCAAAGCTCCTAGTGGCTGCCTGCTCACCTAATCCAGGGATTGTTACGCAGCTGCACCTACTATTCAATGGATAAGGTAGGAGGGGAGGAAGAGGGAGAACCCTCAGAAAGGTTCAGGAGCTGTGCTCCTGTGTGCTCCTGCTGAATTCAAGGCCTGCAGCTATGCATGATCTCACTCAATGAGATTTTGTGACTGGCTCTGCCTCAGATTTACCTGTTTTACCAGGTATGGGCCATGATAGTGAAATACAAATACCTAATGCTGTTTCATTTATGCAAGGCTTGGGACCAGCACGCGTGAAGGACCACCTCGTCCCTTATGGACCCAATTGACCACTATGGTCATCCTCAGAGGCCCTGCTTCAGGTGTTACCCAGGCTAAGAAGCCCTTCCATTTATGCTTCTCTTCCATTGGAGGAGGAGCCATTTATGCTGGAGGGAGCCTTCCAACTTTGGTGGAATGGCAGACTACAGGCAAACTTATCGTGTTACCACTTGTTCAATAGTTCTTGCATGAGTGGAAACGTCCCATAAGATCTAGCCCATTTCCTGAACAAAGGCGAATGGGATGATGCCATTTTTGACCCTGAAAGGTCCTGTAACGGTTCTTTCTGTCCTTAGCACCAAGTTGGACTATGGAATAAAACAAAGAAAACTCTCAATTATTTTGCATCTGAGCCATTTAGACAAAAGATGTTCTCTAATGAGCGCCAGAGCCGCCATTTCCTTAACTTATGTGAGACTCATTTAACAATTTTTAAATGCATTTAAAGCATTCATAACACCCAACGAGCTTCATCAACAGCTCCTCTTGTTGATTTTGTCGTTTATGCTCCAGTTAATGCCAGGAATATGGAGTTTATTAGAAATATAAGGTTCATATTTAATGAGAATAGAATCTAATCTGCTGAAATTTATGCTCCAATACTAAATAAATTGAAGGGGTGCCCAGCGAAGGGGGAGAAAAAAGGAAAAAAAAAAGCTTCCAGACTTTGAATATACTTGCTGAAGAGTGCGGCTACAGATTTAAAAGTAATCAAGCACTAAAATTTAAGATATCTAATATAAACTGTGATTTATTTCAAATTATTACAGCGTAATTCGTACCGATCTGGCTGTGCATATATTTTTATCATGCTATCAGTCACAGTTCAGCACTTGGGGAGGTTGGCACATTGGAAATGCTGCAAAGGGGGTAAAATAGGAGAGGGGCTTATATAGGAAAACTGGAAGATGTGATTTTTTCAGCAGTAGCCAGAGAGGAATAATAAAGTGTGGAAATCAGATGAGAACAATGTGCGCGATAGGGGCAGAAGGGATTTCGGATACACCAGAAGCCATTAGAAAATTCAGCCGAGGTAGAATTGGAGCTGAAATATACAGAAGCTCATAGGTATGCATTTCACTCATGAAGAACGAACACACGATGCAGTGGTTGCTTGTCAGTATAGCTCATCTGAGATTTCTTTTTTGCCATTGAGAAGAATAGTCGGATTTTGTGGAGAACACTGGCGGGTTGTTTGTTATGAGTGCTGGAGACTTACGACTGTCGCCCAGGTCATAATTTATGTTTGCAATCTGCAAATGTTATAAAGCTAACTTCAAGCACGCTACTGTACGTCCCTGGCCACCACCAAGAAAACCACAAAACTAGTTCCACAGACCCAAGCTTTGGACTTAGGTTATTTTGAGAGCTGCATAGCAAGTGTTACCAAAATTCAGAGGAGCAGAGCATCCAATGTGGCTTGCAAAACTGGTGAACTGTTGTCAAAGCAATACTAGTTCCCTTTGGAACACTTACTAAGGACCAGAGGTGGAATTCTAGCAGGAGCTCCTTTGCATATTAGGCTACACTCCTCATGTAGCCAATCCTTCAAGAATTCACGGGACACTTTTTTAAAGCTCTTGGAGGATTGGCTCCATCAGGGGTGTTTGGCCTAATATGCAAAGGAGCTCCTGCTAGAATTCCACCCCGGTAAGGACCATGCTGACCACAGCTCTTTCAGCAAAAGCATTTTGGTATATCTAAGGAGGGTGGGCTTTTTTGTTTGTTCACTTATTTATTTATCGCAAACGTCTCCAACCTTTTTGACATTGTGGGCATCTTTAGAATTCTGACGCAGCATGGTGGGCTTACCCATGGAATGGCGGTCACAGGAGGCACAGCCAGCCACAAAATGCCTCTCTTTGGTTCACTTTCAGTCATGTAGTGGAGATCCTTGTGTTGTGGTGGCAGCTGCTGCCAAAGCAATGTTTTTTGTTGTTGTTGTTGTTTAAAAAAAACCTGTTAGTCAAATCTCTAATGGCCAATGGGAAGCCTTGCTGGGCAAAAGCCCTGCTTGGTTCCACCCACTTTTTAAAAAAATACTCAGTGGGCACCAGGAAAGGTTGCGGTGGATACCACATTGGGGAACCTTGATTTACTTTATTTTTAACCGCCCATTTCCCTGAGACTCAAAGCACAGTATATCATAGTTCTCTTCAGAGTGTAAGTCAGTAACAGTGTAAGTCAATGACAGTACAAACCTTTCCATTGATTTTTGTTTCTGCTTTCCTCTGGACATTGATGTGTAGAGTTGCCAGTCTTCAGGTGGGACCTGGAGATCTCCCATTTTCACAACCAATCTCCAGCTGACAGAGATCAGCTCCCCTGGAGAAAATGGCTGCTTTGAAGGGTGGACTTCATGGCACTGTACCATGCTGAGGTCCCTCCCCTCCCCTCCCCAAACCCTGCCCTCTCCCAGATCCACCCCCAAAGTCTCCAGGTATTTTCCAACGCTAGGGTTGCCAAGTCCAATTCAAGAAATATCTGGGGACTTTGGGGGTGGAGCCAGGAGACATTAGGGGTGGAGCCAAGATCAAGGCTGTGACAGGCATACTTGAACTCCAAAGGGAGTTCTGGTCATCACATTTAAATGGATGTCACACCTCTTCAATTCCTTCCTTCCATAGGAAATAATGGATAGGGGCACCTTTTTGGAGGCTCATAGAATTGTACCCCCTGGTCCAATCTTTTTGAAACTTGGGGGATATTTTGGGGAGAGGCACTAGATGCTATACTGAAAATTTGGTGCCTCTACCCCAAAAAACAGCCCCCCAAGAGCCCCAGATACCCGTGGATCAATTCTCCATGATTTTCTATGGGAATAAATCTCCATAGGGAATAATAGAGTTCCCAGCAGCTATTTCCCTCCCCCACCCCACTTTCTGACGACCCTGAAGTGGGGGGAAAGTCTCCAAACCGGGGGATCCCCTTCCCCCACCTGGGGATTGGCAACCCTATCCAACGCAGACCTGGCAACTCTATGATGTGGAATATGTGGGGCACTTTTTGATCAAAGTGGCCATAAGCAGTTCACAATTTCTGATTCATTTGGCTGAATCTACACTAAGCTGGAAGTTTGGTTTACAATCCACAACATTGAACATGTGGTTTTTGTTTGGCGAATGGAATACCATGAATATTTATGCATGGCTATATACAAGCACTGAGCTGGATGGCCCAGGCTAGCCTTAATATTAGATCTCAAAAGCTAAGCATGGTCATTCTTGGTTAGTACTTGGATGGGAGATCACCAAGGAAATCCAGGGTTGCTATGCACAGGCAGACAATGGCAGATCACCTGCATTTGTTCCTTGACTGGGAAACCCTACAGGGTCACCATAAATTGGCTGAGACATGATGGCACTTCCCACCATCACCATCTAAAAGCTGGATTATTTGAAATGCATTTCTATAGGCTTCAGGGAGATATAGATTGGATCCCATATTCTGGCATTTTGAAATTGGACTTCTCTAGGCTGCAGGGCCATAGATCTATTAAACTTGAGTTCCACCTTTGTTATTCTTAACAGTGGTTCAAGAAGGCCTGCAAAACCATTACTCTGGCACTATATTGCACATTTCAAAACAATTATGCACAAAGGACTTTTTTTGTAGCAGGAACCCCTTTGCATATGAGGCCACACCCCCTGATGTAGCCAATCCTCCAAGAACTTACAGGGCTCTTCTTACAGGGCCTACTGTAAGCTCCAGAAGGATTGGCTACATCACGGGGTGTGACCTAATATGCAAAGGAGTTCCTGGGTCAAAAAAAGCCCTGAGCCCACACATGTTAAAGAGCCACTAGGAACTTACCAGTGGAAAAGTCCTTGCTGTGCCTGTGTGGTGTATTTCTGGTCATGTGATTGGCCCAGGTATGCTATGGACACACTGTGCACTTGCAGGAACAGTGTGAATTCTCCTCTCAGTGCATGTGCAGCCTGTGTCGGCTGCTGGGTGGGCGCCGTCTGACTCCACTCAGTCAGTGGCAGAGACTCTGAGAGAGGGAGCAGAAAGGAGAAGATCTTGACTGGGGCCAAGATCCATATCAGAAGAAATGGCCCTTTTGTTCCCAAAGCTCTGTTTTGTTTTTCATGGCATTTTGGTTTGCAGGTAGATGGCTATCAATCTTGCACACATTACATGTGAATGACTTCTCGGAGCAAGACTGAACTGTTTGTCTTAGCAGTAGTATGTGTGAAAAGGATCTAAGGGTCTTAGTGGATCATACGCTGAACATGAGTCAATGGTGTGATGCGGTAGCTAAAAAGGCAAATGCAATTTTGGGCTGTATCAGCAGAAGTATAGTGTCCAGATCACGTGATGTGATGGTATCGCTTTACTCTGCTCTGATAAGACCTCATCTGGAGTATTGTGTTCAGTTTTGGGCACCACATTTTAAGAAGGATATAGACAAGCTAGAATAGGTCCAGAGGAGGGCGATGAAGATGGTGAGGTTTGGAGACCAAGTCCTATGAAGGAAGGTTGAAGGAGCTGGGGGTGTTTAGCCTAGCGAGGAGGTGTCTGAGAGGTGATATGATCACCATCTTCAAGTACTTGAAGGGCTGTCATATAGAGGATGGTGTGGAATTGTTTTCTGTGGCCCTGAAAGGTAGGACCAGAACCAATGGGTTGAAATTAAATCCAAAGAGTTTCCGGCTCAACATTAGGAAGAACTTCCTGACCATTAGAGCGATTCCTCAGCGGAACAGATTTCCTCGGGAGGTGGTGGGCTCTCCTTCCTTGGAGGTTTTTCAACAGAGGCTAGATGGCCATCTGACAGCAATGAAGATCCTGTGAATTTAGGGGGAGGGGTTTGTGAGTTTCCTGCATTGTCCAGGGGGTTGGACTAGATGACCCTAGAGGTCCCTTCCAACTCTATGTTTCTATGTTTCAGATGGCATATGGCATCTAATGAGAGAGGGCTGCCACTGCATCTGGATCTATCTATCTATTCAGTGCTATCTGCCTAGGACCTGTACGTGTTGAGAAAGGAAAATATTATATGATCCGCCTGAACAGATGAAGTAGCACCATTGCAATTTTATTTGTTTGTTTTATGGTTTTACTGTTTTAATATTGCTGATTGTTTGTTGTGTATTTTATGTTGTTAGCCACCTTGAGTCTGCATAGAATAGGCAGGGTATAAATATAACATAAAAACAAACAAACAAACAAACAAGGAGTCTAACTTCAGAAACAGTGTTGAGCAGGTAAGCAAGTTTAAATAAAACATCTTTGTGCTTATGGCTGGGCATAAATTAGCACATTCCAAGAATCTATTGATTCTACTGTAAGCTTTGAACCTTGAGTCTGTGTTAGAAGTCACTGAAATCGGGTTCCTGTTTGGCAGCCTGATAACTGGAGAAGACCAGTCTTGAAACGTCTTGAAATCTAGAGGGGACGTCTTATGAAGGCTGTAAGGATTTCGTGGTTCTTCCTTCTTGAAAGAATTCCAAGAACTTTTCATGGACTGTATTATGAACATTAGCTACTGAAGAAAGGAATTGTTGAAGACTATCGATCCCTCTATTGGAAACTAGGGGTGTGCAAAAAAAATAATAATACGGAATTACACCGATTTGGAAATTCACTGATTCGGAAATTCAGGCTGAGCCCATCTCAGAGGAGCAGCCACGGCGAGCGGAGAAGAGGCGGCAGCTGCGGGGCGGCTCGCCACGCTCCCCGGCGCCGTTTCCCCCCTCCCCTAGCTCCACCCCAGTGTCTCCTGGCTCCACCCCCAAAGTCTCCTGGCTTCACCCCCAAAGTCCCCAGATATTTCTGGGGTTGGACTTGGCAACCCTAATAAAAACCCCACCCCACACAGCCCACACACCAACCCTCTCACACCAACCAGAGGTAACTTAAAAAAAGCCAAAATGTGACAGAAAGAAACTTAGCTTTGAACCCCCCTTTTCACCAATAAGAAACCTCAGGCCAAATCAGTCAACAACCCCCCCCCCAAAAAAAAATAAATAAATAAACAACAACAACCCAGAACCAGGAAAAGGGACAACAGGAGAAGGCCAAGAAAAAAGTGGCCTTTTTACCAATAAGAAACCTCAGGCCTAATCAGTCAACAACCACCCCCCCCCCCCCGCAAAAAAACCCAAAACACAAAACCCAGAACCAGGAAAAGGGACAACAGGAGAAGGCCAAGAAACTCAACTGTTAAAAAAGTGGCCTTTTCACCAATAAGAAACCTCAGGCTAAATCAGTCAACAACACCCCATCCCTAAAACCAGAACAGGAGGATGCAAAACCTGCAGCAATAGAGAATAGATCAAAACAGAAGGCCAACAAACTCAACTGTTAAAAAAGTGGCCTTTTAAACAATAAAAATGAGGCCAAACGCCCCCCCCCCCCAAGAACCAGAAGAGAAAAGGAACATCAGCAACGCATCACAGACAGCAGCAACAAATCAAACACAGAAGCCTTTTAAAACAGTAAAAAAAAACCTTAACTTTTAACAATACAGGAACTTTACCAACCCCTCGTCTCAAAAAAAACCTTCACCCTAACCCCAAAAAATCCAAGCCACCCAAATCAAGGAAAGTAAAAGGACACTGCACTTTTAAAAGTCCTCTCACTAAAGTAAGATACGGGCAAATTGGCAAACCCCCCACCCCACCCCAGGCTCCCACCCCCAGCAGAACACCCTAACCCCAAATAAGCTACCCAGTACTCACCTACCCAAATCTGGATAAGTAAAGGGACTCTGAGTCTTAAAAAGTCCTTTTACTAACTAAAATAAAAACAAGAACCCCAAGACTGTCTTACCAGGCACTGTCTGGCAGGTCAGGCAAGGATGAGAGAGAGCAGCAGCAGCTGAGGCCAAGGGCCAGCGCAGCACAACCTCTCTCTCACACCAACACAACAGCAATGGAGGAGTCCAGGCAGGCAGACTCCTTAAAAAGGTTCTCTGACCCACAGAGCAGTTTAAAAAAATAGCACTGCTCTGTGATTGGCCAGAGAACACTGTTTACTTGGATGCCCAAGTAAACAAAAGAACAACAATGTTGCTGATGGCTGAGGGATTAACCCAGCCATCAGCTACACAACAGCCCTGCAAAGCATTTTGCAAATGCATGCTTTGGATTGGCTGCTGGGGCTCCAATCCCCCTCCCCCTTCCTCCCTGATCCCAGGGAGGCTACGGGAGAGGTGGGAAAAGGCTTCCAAAGGCGGGAAAGGAAGCAAGCAGCTCCCATGAGGCTGCAGAAGCCTTTTTCTCGCCATTTCCATTTACTTCTGTATACTTCCGAATATCTATACGGAAGTATACGGGGAGCCACATACGGCTCGTGTTTAATGGCCTGAAAATGGGATTGGTAGTATATGGTGCTGTATACTTCCGAATCAGGGGTGATTCGGTGCTCTATGCAGTTCGGCCGAACTGAATGCACATCCCTATTGGAAACTGTGGAAGTGATTGATTTGTAATAATTTGTAATGAATTGTAATTGTAATTTCATTGGAGGGAAGATATGATGGCATTGTATACACTGGTTTAAATTATATAAGGATTTAAGCATATGTATTGTGGTTGCTGTTGTTGTTTTGCAGTGGTGCTGTTTGTAGCAGTATTTGTTTGCTCCCACTCTATTAGTGGCAGAGACTCAGAGAGGGAGCAGAAAGGAGAAGATCTTGACTGGACCCTAGAAACATATCAGAAGAAATGGCCCTTTCGTTTCCAAAGTTCTATTTTGTTGGGGGTTTTTTCACAACACAGGAAAGATTGGCATTTTGTAGGTAGATGGCTATCAATCTTGCCCACATTACATGTGAATGACTTCTTGGAGCATCCCCATAAATTAAGGAGTCTTACTTCAGAAATAGTGTTGAGCATGCAAGCAAGTCTAAATAAAGCATCTTTGTGCATATGTCTGGGCATACATTAGCACATTCCAAAGAATCCCTGTAGTTAATGTAAATCAAACACTTCTGTATCTTCCACATTGTGAACACATCCCTTGTAAAAATATATAGTTTGACGTATTAGGAGAGGGGCAGTGGCTCAGTGGTAGAGCATCTGCTTGGTAAGCAGAAGGTCCCAGGTTCAATCCCCGGCATCTCCACCTAAAAAGGGTCCAGGCAAATGTGAAAGGTCTCAGCTTGAGACCCTGGAGAGCCAGTCTGAGTAGACAATACTGACTTTGGGTCTGATTCAGTACAAGGCAACTTCATATATTCATATCCACAAAAGAAACATAAGCCAAGTTGTGTACATGGAAGGCGGGACTGCTGCTTGCCCTGACCTGGATGGCTCAGGCTAATCAGATCTTGTCCAATCTTGGAGGCTAAGCAGGGTCAGCCCTGGTTAGTACTTGGATGGGAGGTCACAGAGAAAGCCCGGGTCAGTACTCAGAGGCAGGGAGCGGCAAACCACCTCTGATTGTCTCTCGCTTTGAAAACCCTATACATAGATCCAAGGGGTAAGCCGTGTTGGTCTGAAGCAATAGAACAAAGTAGGAGTCCAGTTGAACCTTTAAGACCAACACAGTTTTGTTCAGAACGTCAGCTTTCTTGTGCTGTAAGCACACTTCATCAGCCAATCGGGTGGAGTAGCAAACAGCCCTAAATGTAGAGAGAGTGGGCAGTGAATGAGCATGCAAAGACATGGAAATGTTTATTAGCTGATTAAAAGAAGCACAATTCAGGGTCTGGTGGTTGTTAGTTTATGTTAACTGGGCAGCATCAACAAGGGGGCAATAGAAGTCAGAATAGCAGATTGATGTCTATGTCATTAGGTGTGAAGTGCCAGAAATAAGAGTCTGTTGCAATGTTAGCTCTGGGTTTAAAATGAGGGCATTCGTTTCTCAAGAGGTTTAATTTAAAACCCTACGGAGTCACTTCTCACCACCGTCAACCCTGCTTAGGGCGCCATTGTCAGTGCTGCATTGATCCTCACATGAAGGGCCAGGGCCAGCCATTAGACAATGTAGGCAGTTGCCTATAATGGCATCTCACCTTGGGCTGCCAAGCCCCTGGGCTGGGCCGGGGTTCTCCTTCCCTGGAGGTTCCCAACCTGCCAGCCCACATTGAGCCAGAAGGGGGAACCTCCCCCAACATTGCCAGCACGATGACATCACCCGGAAGTGATGTCATCGCACCAGCAATGTCACTCACTGGCTGCTCTAGACATTTTCGGGAAAACTCTATGGTACAATAGGTACCTTAGAGTTTTTCCTTCCCAAATCGCTAGAGCATCTGGGAAAACTATAGAGTGGAGCTCATAGCCTCATTTAAGTACACATGCATGGAATTCCCATGGTGGTAGTGGCGGCGCCAGGGTTTTCAGCGCCCCATGTGAGGCATTCCAGCCTTTGCCTGCCCTGCCACCCCCACTCAGCCCCTTCTGTCATCCTGCCGCAGCCACCACTGCCCACCCACAGCCCTCCAGGCACTTGCCTCATGAGTCAAGTCATGCTCCTCTCTATAGAGTTTTCCCAGAAATGCCTAGAATGGCTGGCCAGCGACGTTGCCGGTGCAATGATGTCACTCAGAAGTGACGTCATCGTGCCAGCATTGCGTGCATGAAAAAAGTCCCCTGCCTGAGGCCGTGGGGGGCTTGGGAACCCTAATCCCACCACAGAGGGGTGCAGGCCAAGGCTGACTCCTGCAGGCTGGGAAGAGGAAGAAGTGCCGGCCTGGAAGAAGCTCGGAGGTGCAGGGAGCTGCAACTGGCCTGGCTGCTTAAAGCCCTGCAGCAGCACCAGGGGATGAGGAGGAAGTCGGAGAGGAGCATGACTTGACTCATGAGGCAAGTGCCTGGAGGGCTGTGGGTGGGCAGTGGTGGCTGCGGCAGGATGACAGAAGGGGCTGAGTGGGGGTGGCAGAGCAGGCACAGGCTGGAATGCCTCACACGGGGCGCTGAAAACCCTGGCACCACCACTACTAGCATGGGAATTCCATGCATGTGTACTTAAATGAAGCTATGAGCTCCACACGTAGGCACAGTCTCAGCCTTCGTGGATGGACAGAATTCACTGGAACCCCCTGCCACACAGATATGCTAACATCAGACAGAAAGCTTTTTCCCTCCTCCAGATCATACTTCTGATGTTCCTGCTACAAAAAAGCCCTGATCATCATCATCATCATCACCACCACCACCTTCATAATCACCATCACTATTATCATCATCATCATCATCAATCACTACCACCACCATCATTATTGTTTGGAAGACAAGTACAATTACAAAATATTAAACACAGATATAGACTTCCATCAAAAAATATTCTTTCAAAACATTATTACAAGGGTTTGTCTTCCTACATGTTTCCCTATTTGGAATTTAGCAGCTGAATTCTTGCTATACAACAGTTTCCATCTCATCATCCTACCACGTTAGCCATGATTCTGCACCCCACTGTTGATACCGTTTCGGCACTGCCCCAAGGTCCTCTCATTTCCCACCAGTTGTTGACAAAGAAAAAGGGCTGCATGAAAGGAACTGATTGCCAGATCAACATGCCGCACAAACAACGATGTCACATGGCAAGACAGTATGTGAAGTTACCACATCTATGTCACAGTGAGCTTAACAAATATGAGTTCTGGACAATACTCCCTCTAAGCTGTAAAGTCTTGTGAGCAAAAATGCTACTTTGTGAGCTACTGGTATGATGATGAAGAAGAAGAAGAAGAAGAAGAAGAAGAAGAAGAAGAAGAAGAAGAAGAAGAAGAAGAAGAAGAAGAAGAAGACATTAGATTTGTATCCCACCATATACTCTGAATCTCAGAGTTTCAGAGCAGTCATAATCTCCTTTTCCTCCCCCCCCCAAACAGTCACCCTGTGAGGTAGGTGGGGCTAAGAGAGATCTTACAGCAGCGGCCCTTTCAAGGACAACTCCTATGAAAGCTATGGCTGACGCAAGGCCATTCCAGCAGCTTCAAGTAGAGGAGTGGGGAATCTAACCCGGTTCTCCCAGATAAGAGTCCGCACATTTAACCACTACACCAAATGTTATGAGCTACTGCATAAATTAGTTTGCTCTGGGGCCATTTTTCCTGGGCTAATACAAAAATGTGTGAGCCAGAGGCTAAACAAACTGTCAGCTAGCTCACACTAAGTCAGCTTAGAAGAACTCTGGTTCTGGACACAAAGAATTCACATAAGGGCTTGACAAGACTAGTGGGACCGAGTCCTTCATAATGTGCTTCTGCCCTGTTTCAAATGGAAGCCAGTCTTATCAGGATGGCCGGTGTAATCCTTGTACAATGACAGAGTAAATGGCTTGAGAAGTCCGGCTTTGTATTACCATCTTTTGCATCAGCTTAACAAATGACTTCATGTGAAAGCGAAAAGCCCTTGAGCCCAGCAACAGCTTTCCACCTTAGGTAACTTATGCTTGTCAACCCAGCGCCCAGTCAGGTCCATTTATTACCTTGAAGAGCAGATATTTAGTATTTTATAAAGAGATTATAAATCTACTGAAGGATTTTCTTTGAAGTAATAAGCTGCTGGAAATTGGATTAACCTAACGATAACTCCATAAACAAGATGGAAGAGCACATTTTCTCAACATTCCTAATTAAGAGTCATCTATTTACCTAAAAGTGGGGCAGAGGTTGGGAGGCTTGGCGGAGAGGAGGCAAGAGAGCATGCCGGGCTCTGAGGTAATTTTTTTTCCTTCAGATACATTTTAATGAAACCAAACATGTTTTTCATCCCATTTCATCAGAACCCATCTAAATATCTGTCGGAGGGCTTAGATTTAATTCAAGTTACATTAGTCGTCTTTAAGGGGGGACGACGGAGGATCTGTGTATGAGGTTCATGTGGCATTTTTCCTTGTACTAATGAGTATGCTATCCGGGCTCAAAGCCGTAGTGGAAAATAGTAAGTCAATCAAAGTCAGAACATCAGTTGGATTGAGAGCCACTTTGGTGTAGTGGTTAAGTGCATGGACTTTTATCTGGGAGGACTGGGTTTGATTCCCCACTCCTCCACTTGCACCTGCTGGAGTGATGTTTTTGAAAATAAATAAAAATTCATCCCCCCCGAGGGCCAGCTCTAGACTGTCTGGCACCCTAAGCAAGGTTAACTTCTGGTGCCCCCCCCCCCGCACCTATAATGTTGCCGAATCACATGCGGCACCCAATTCAGTGCCTCCAGAAGGCTGACACCCTAGGTAGTCACCTACTTTGCCTAGTGGCAGGGCAGCCCTGATTCCCCCAAGGCTTTTTGAAGTGTGTAATTTCCCCCCTTATTGCAATCAGGGGTGGAATTCTAGCAGCAGCTCCTTTGTATATTAGGCCACACACCCCTGATGCAGCCAATCCAAGGTTTGTAAGCTCTTAGAGGATTGGCTGCATCAGGGGTGTGTGGCCTAATATGCAGAGGAGCTCCTGCTAGAATTCCATCCCGATTACAATGCTTTTTTATCCTCCCCCGAAAATGAATTGGGGGGGGGGCATTATTTGTCCCACTAGAGGCCATACATCCACTAAATGCTTGAATGTGTAGCCCCTTGAAGAACAATACCCCTCCAGGCCATTTTTGGGTTAGGAAAGTGGTGCAGATCAAATTAGTCTCCTGCAGTGGTTCTAAACTGAGTTTCCATGGACAACTCCAGGTTAAGAACATAAGAGAAGCCATGTTGGATCAGGCCAATGGCTCATTCAGTCCAACAATCGGTGTTGCACAGTGGCCAAAAAAGAACAGGTGTCATCAGTAGGTCAATCAGTGGGGCCAGGACACTAGAAGCTCTCCCACTGGGCCCACCCAAGCACCAAAAATACAGAGCATCACTGCCCCAGACAGAGAGTTCCAACAATACTTTGTGGCTAATAGCCACTGATGGACCACTGCTTCATATGTTTATCCAATCCCCTCTTGAAGCTGTCTATGCTTGTAGCTGCCACCACCTCCTGAGGCAGTGAATTCCATGTGTTAATTACCCTTTGGGTGAAGAAGTACTTCCTTTTATCAGTTCTAACCCGACTGCTCAGCAATTTCATTGAATGCCCAGGAGTTCTCATATTGTGAGAAGGGGAGAAAAGTACTTCTTTCTCTACCTTCTCTATCCCATGCAGGTTGATGTCCTGCTGCAATCCCCCAAGGGTATGTGTGACATGTAGTTCCACCTAGAAGTTGTCATCGCAATCAGCCTGACTTGAAATTTCAAGTTTTGTTTCTTTGTTGTTTTTATTTAAGACATATTTATACCCGATCGTTCTCCCCACACAGTCAGGACCCAATGTGGTGAAAACAATAAATAAAATGCAATCAATCAAACAAACAAACACATAGGCCTTTTTCACACTTACCAGTGGGAACTGGAAGGGAGTCGGTATTGTGCCGCTTGCAATAATCCGAGACAGGGATGGGAATTTTCAGACATATGTTTTTTTTTTTTTCCGGTAGGGTTCCGTGATTGAAGCGAGCCATTTCACACTGTTCCGCTCTTATCTCGCTTCCACCAGCGCCAGCCGTTTTTGCCTGCCGGCTTGCGATCTCCAGCTTCTTTTTTTTTTTTTGGAACGTCGGGCTAAGATCGCTATAGCGCTATAGCGCTATAGCGACATATCACAACAGCAGCACCATAGAGATGGCTTGGCTCTATTGAGATAAGTTACCAGGTTTCAGCGGTGGCGATATCTGGCATCTTAATGGAGCCCAGGCATCCCTATGGTGATGCTGTTGTGATACATCGCTATAGCGCTATAGCGATCTTAGCCCGACGTCCCCCCCCCCCAAAAAAGCCGGAGATCGCACGCGCCGGCGGGTGAAAAAGGGCGCGAAAACTGCTCCCGGGTTAGATACTGGACATTTCACACAGCACCCCATAGCGATTTCAACCCGGAAGGAAAGGTTGAAAAGTGGAAGAAGCTGCTCTTTGTTTGTAACGACTCAGGCACGCCTCACTACCGGGACAGCCGCGGGAGTGTGTGAAAAGGTGAGAGTATTCCGGTAGCAGCCAGTTACTGAATCGGGTCTGTCTGAAATGCCAGCAGAAACCCGTTATTGTTCACTAACTGACCAGCTTCCATACCGGAATACATAGACTGTGTGAAAAAGCCCATAGTGATTAGAACTGGCAATTGATAAATAATTGCAACAGTTAAAACAGTGGAACCAAAGTCATTTTAAGATGCCTTATAAGCTTCTTTAAACAAGTCTGTATGATTAAATAATTTTGACATTTCTTCTCAGGTGAAACACTCAAGGGGTGATAAGATAGAGGATGAGAGAACTGCTGCCCTGTGGAGTAAGGGTGTGTAAATTAAAAAAAAAAAAACGCTAAGAAACACCATAAATTTTAAGCAAGAGTGTAATGTAGAGGTCAGTGGTGTACTGACAAAACTTGCACATAGAACTTCAAATAGAAAAGAGCATGTAGCAAAAAAACATTAACAGAAGACAGTTCAAAAGCAGTCTTTCCAATCACAAAGGAGTGACAATAGTCCAGTATTTAGTTCATGGAACTAAAGGAAGCCCTTCCAAAGATGTCTGTTCTAGATATCATTTCAGCCGTCTTTCTTCCACTTGGAGGCTTATTTATCACTGGAACCCAATGTTTATAATACATTCACAGGAGACCAACAAGGTTCAGAACATGTCTGTAAGATTTCCAGGCTCTCCTTTGTGATTGGAAAGACTGCTTTTGAACTGACTTCTGTTTATGCTTTTTTGCTACATGCTTTCTATTTGAAGTTCTATGTGCAAGTTTTGTCAGTACACCACTGACCTCTACATTACACTACCTTGTTTAAAATGTATAGTGTCTCTTAGCAGTTTTTGTATTTACACACTGTGGAGTAAGGGGGTATGGGATAGCCCAGGGCCCCACACTGGAGAGATCCAAATAGTTTGTTTTTTTTTGGGGGGGGGGTGATATACTATATGACCTACTGAAGAATCCATCATAAGAACATAAGAAGAACATAATAAAATCTATGTTGGATCAGACCAATGGCCCCTCCAGTCCAACACTCTGTGTCACACAGTGGCCAAAAAACCCAGGTACCATCAGGAGGTCCATGAGTGGGGACAGGACACTAGAAGTCCTCACACTGCTGCCCCTCCCAAGCACCAAGAATACAGAACATCACTGCCCCAGACAGAGAGTTCCAACAATACGCTGTGGCTAATAGCCACTGATGGACCTCTGCTCCATATGTTTATCCAATCCCCTCTTGAAGCTAGCTATGCTTGCAGCCACCACCACCTCCTGTGGCAGTGAATTCCGTGTGTTAATCACCCTTTGGTTGAAGAAGTACTTCCTTTTTATCTGTTATAAGAATATATATACTTTATAATTAATCACCCAGTGTTTGAATGAAAAAAAAATAATAGTTTTTACATCTCTTTCCGGTGGTCTAAAGTAGCAAAACAAAATTTGAAATTAGTGATACCTTTATGTCCAAGGAAGTTTTGTCCCTGGTATAAGCTTTTGTCCCTGGTATAAGCTTTCGTGTGCACGCACACTTCTTCAGATACGTCACCCACCATCACACTGTCTACCTATATAATGGTTGGACTCAAGTTTTGTACTCAAACTTTGGACTCAAACTTTGCTCATCTATGTCAGCTTCCTTTGAAAGCAAGAGCCCATCCAGTTCCTGATGTCTACCTGACCTTCACAAACGATCTACTCTACTTGCACTCATAAGTAGAGTGGCATCTTTGAACTGAGCTCGGGGGGGGGGGGCGGTATGACACCCAAACATGGTCAATCTAGCTAGTGTTATTGCTTCATAATTGGAATGCTAAATAAATAAAGTCGAACCGTGGCACATTTTTATAGGGGTATGCATTGCGGGAATTGGACATTTTATTCTTGGTCAGAGTGGGATGATTAACTGAAAGACTTTTGCCCAGGGCCCCACTGAGAGGAGGGGAAGAAGAAGAAGATGATTATATTGGATTTATATCCCACTCTTCACTCTGAATCTCAGAGCCTCAGAGTAGTTTATAATCTCCATCACCTTCCTTCCCCACAACAGATACCCTGTATGCAATGTTCCCTCTAAGCTGTAGAGTTTTGTGAGCAAAAATTCTACTTTATGAGCTACTAGCATTAAAGTTGTGAGTTACTAGTATTAAAGTTGTGAACTACTGCATAAATTAGTGTGCTCTGGGGCCATTTTTCCTGAGCTAAGACAAAAATGTGTGAGCTGGAGTCTAAAAGTCTGTGAGCTAGCTCATGCTAACTCAGCTTAGAGGGGGCACTGCCTGTATGGTAGGTGGGGCTGAGAGAGCTCCCCCAGAAGCTAGCCTTTCAAGAACAGCTCTGCGAGAGCTATGGCTGACCCAAGGCTCAAAAACTGGATCAAAAACTGGCTGAGTAATAGGAAGCAGAGAGTGAGTATAAATGGGCAGTCTTCGCAGTGGAGGACGGTAAGCAGTGGGGTGCCGCAGGGCTCGGTACTGGGTCCCATCCTCTTTAACTTGTTCATAAATGATTTAGAGTTGGGAGTGAGCAGTGAAGTGGCCAAATTTGCGGATGACACTAAATTGTTCAGGGTGGTGAGAACCAGAGAGGATTGTGAGGAACTCCAAAGGGATCTGTTGAGGCTGGGTGAGTGGGCGTCAACGTGGCAGATGCGGTTCAATGTGGCCAAGTGCAAAGTAATGCACATTGGGGCCAAGAATCCCAGCTACAAATACAAGTTGATGGGGTGTGAACTGGCAGAGACTGACCAAGAGAGAGATCTTGGGGTCATGGTAGATAATTCACTGAAAATGTCAAGACAGTGTGCGTTTGCAATAAAAAAGGCCAACGCCATGCTGGGAATTATTAGGAAGGGAATTGAAAACAAATCAGCCAGTATCATAATGCCTCTGTATAAATCGATGGTGCGGTCTCATTTGGAGTACTGTGTGCAGTTCTGGTCGCCGCACCTCAAAAAGGATATTATAGCATTGGAGAAAGTTCAGAAAAGGGCAACTAAAATGATTAAAGGGCTGGAACACCTTCCCTATGAAGAAAGGTTGAAACGCTTAGGGCTCTTTAGCTTGGAGAAACGTCGACTGAGGGGTGACATGATAGAAGTTTACAAGATAATGCATGGGATGGAGAAAGTAGAGAAAGAAGTACTTTTCTCCCTTTCTCACAATACAAGAACTCGTGGGCATTCGATGAAATTGCTGAGCAGACAGGTTAAAACGGATAAAAGGAAGTACTTTTTCACCCAAAGGGTGATTAACATGTGGAATTCACTGCCACAGGAGGTGGTGGCGTCCACAAGCATAGCCACCTTCAAGAAGGGGTTAGATAAAAATATGGAGCAGAGGTCCATCAGTGGCTATTAGCCACAGTGTGTGTGTGTGTGTATATATATATATATATATATTTGGCCGCTGTGTGACACAGAATGTTGGACTGGATGGGCCATTGGCCTGATCTAACATGGCTTCTCTTATGTTCTTATGTTCTTATTTCAAGTGGAGGAGTGAGGAATCAAACCCGGTTCTTCCAGATCAGAGTCTGTGCACTTAACCACTAGACCAAACTGTAGTTCAGAGGGGTCACAGCAGGTATGTTTAACAAACTAACATGCTATTTTTGACAGCTGGGATAACTTTGGAGTTGAATCCTGCATCTCCTCACCATTGTCTGCCTGGAGCAGCTGCTGAACAACTTGGTGGGTCTGGGGAAGTCACGTGTCCTGGTGGTGGAGGAGGAGGAGCATCCCTCTTTCTGTTTTGTGGCTGCTTTCACATCTATGCTGTTGAAGCTGGTTAGTGGCACATGATGCCATGAGGTCAAGGAAGACCTAGGGATCCTATCAGGCTCTGTTTAGGAGTCCTTCAGCTGCCATTTGGTCTCATTCTCAAGGTTGTTATTAGGTTGAAGTATCTAAGGAAGGTCAGCAGACATTAAGTTTGATCAAACTACCTATATTTCTCAGGAAGAAGGGTTCACCCAACTGTACTTTTTCTACACCTTATGGGCCCCACATTTTTCCAAACAGAAATGAATATCCACGATGGAAACAGCACTACGATAGTTTGATCCAACTACCCATATTTCTCAGGAAGAAGGGTTTGCCCAACTCTACGACTGGTTTCGCACTAGACCTTTAATCCTGATTTAGTCCTGTCCCAACTCTATGATTCTACAATTTTATCACAGAGTGTCAGCTTGAGGACAGGGCCAAACCATGGTTCGAAGGTCTAGTTCGAAAACCTCACATTATGGGTCCCACACCTTTCCAAATAGAAATTAATATGATGGAAACAGCACTATGTGCTGTTGTTAAACGGTAACTTATCTCCATGCTTATGAGCCAAATGATGTTGATGATGATGATGATGTTGTCATTTACTTTGCCAAGAGACTGTCATGATAGATGGAAGAAAGCGGCCTATGGCGTTTTCTTTAAGCCTGATTGATGCAATTAAAAATCCATAAAGCCCTTGCCAAGTGCTTATTGCGTTTGTAGATGGGAGTGTGCCAGAGACAATTCATTTTGACGCTACCTGGTACCCCAAAGACAGTTGGAGAGATTAGATTATATGTTTCCTGCATAATTCTCTCATCAATAAAAGAGAGAAGAGGGCACAATTTATTGTCCTCCTATTTCAAGAGGGGGAGAAAAATCAATTACAAAGCAAAGCCTAAACTTTATGGCATGGCAAAGCAAACAGTAAGCATTGCAGCTTTAATTCCAATATCAATATTCATTAAAGTTTTATACAGACTACCTGCAAACTAATCATGCAGGAAGATGAGATCCTTTACCCCCACCCCCCAATCCTTCTCACCTTCCCTTTTGGCTGCCTGTTGAGACCCATAAAATATATTTTAGTGTCCCTTTAGTCAAGACAATGGAGCTGTTCGAAAGGAAGGAGATAGCAAACAGACTGGAGAGGATGATGGAGGGGTGGCTTGGCTTAAATGACCGCTAAATTAGAATAGAGCAGCCAGCCACTCCTGTGCTTTCACCTCCCCTCCCCTCCTACCTCCCGTATCCCAGATCGTTTGATTACATCGTCCTTGTCACAGAAAGGTCATTTTAATTCGATCCCCACCAAATATTCCAAGCAAAGGGTGTCGCACATGTGCAGACGCCAGGCTCATTTGTCACATTATTGCTCGCTGTCACTTTTGAAGGTAGGTGTCTGTTTGAAGAATGTGCGGCATCTGCAGGGTCAAGATATTTGCATAAAGAACCAAAAAAAGAACCCCTATTTTTGCAGAGAATGGAGGATTTTGCTCTCATCCTCATTCATAGAAAGTGTACAGGGGCCACCTATCAGGTGCTAGTCAATCTGTCTGCTGCTAAATTGTTCTTTTTTTAAAAAAAATAGTTAACAATATAAGAATTAATTAAAATTAAAACTTGCATTTACAGGGCTTCACATTAATTCCCCTCCATCCCTGATCGGATGACAGCTGATATTTCAGTTTTATAATGTCAAATTTGAAAATGTAGGTAGACCATAGCAATTTCACCCTTCAGAAATTCAAACAGGACGGAACATCACACTAACAATCTTTAATGGGGATTGACAAATTCTGTATTCTCCATGTTCACTTTATTCAATAAACAGCTGTCCAGAACCAGAAGGGACTTGTTGTCTCACAGATTCCTTCACGAGTGACCAGGTGGGATGACAAAATGAACCTAGCGTTTTCTGTCTCATGGTTGCTCGTACAACATGGTCCTTTGTGTGAGGGATGACATTCCTTAGATTTCCCATCACCAAAGCCCAACTGTGTGGGCCCAGTATGAAGCCAGAGAGATATGGATACATCCTGTGTGCTCTGTCATCTGATCTCAATGGCTCTAGAATGAAATGATTTCATATAGGATTACATCAGCTATGATCACGCACACTGGTCGTTTTCGCACTCACCTCCAGCCGGCGCGACCCCCCTCTTCACCGTGCAGGATCTGCGCGGATTTCGCACTAAATGCCGCGGAGCAGCCTTTTGCGCCGGAAACTCCCGTCACAAAAGCCGCACAAACGCCAAACTGCTTTTTGGCGATTTACGTTTGAGCAGCTTTTGCGACAGGAGTTTCCGGCGCAAAAGGCTGCTCCGCGGCATTTAGTGCGAAATCTGCGCAGATCCTGCGCGGTGAAGAGGGGGGTCGCGCCGGCTGGAGGTGAGTGCGAAAACGACCACTCAGTAATACATTTTCAATCCACTTTCAATGCACTTTCCAATTGGATTTTACTGTGTGAACTGGCAAAATCCAGTAGGAAAGTGCATTGAAAATGGATTGAAAGTGCGTTATTTAGTGGGTATGATTGCAGCCATTGTGAGTCAATTGCGTCCGTATGTACTCTTAAGTTGCAACTGGGTGATGGTGACTCCAGCAAGGAGCATTCAAGGTAAGTGAGACGCAGTGGTGGTCCGCCATTGTCTTCCTCTGCAGTCTTCTTTGGTGGTCTCCCATCCAAGTACTGACTCAAGAGCTGATGAGATCAGGAGATACCAGACGGCCTTCCTTCCTGCCAGACAATTAAAACCAATGAATATTGAAAAGACCCTATTAGATGCTGTTATACAGCCTGCAAATCCTGTCAAAAAAACCCCAAAGGTTTGCCAGAGGCATCTGGAAATTAACCTGAAGAATCTACTCAGTGATCTGTATAATCTGGCCTCATTTCAGAACAATTTTGGAAAAAGGATTGTTGAGTTGTAACTGTTTAAAATATGTCCACAGGCTGAGAGAGGCAAGACTGAAAACAACGTGAGAAAGAGCCTTCTCAATTGCCACCCCTCATTGGTGGAACCAACTGCCTGAGGAAGCTGCAGCCTTGCGGAACCTTACCCAGTTTCACAAGGCTTGTAAGGCAACACTGTTTCAGTGAGCATTTAACCGAAATGCTGTCTGCCGCCACCCAGACGCTAGATCCAATGGATGCTTAAGATCACTGAAAGTCATCTTGAATCTGTAGCGAAAGTAGCACCAAATTATTTTTAAACTGTGTAATGCTTTTAATGTAAATGCTTTTTTTTAATTGTAAGCTATGGATTGTGAGCCACCCTGAGCCTGCTCCAATGGGGAGGGCAGGATATAAATCCAATAGATGATGATGATGATGATGATGATGATGATGATGATGATGATGAAGATAGACAGACAGACAGACAGACAGACAGACAGACAGACAGACAGACAGACAGACAGACAGACAGACAGACAGACAGACAGACAGATAGATAGATAGATAGATAGATAGATAGATAGATAGATAGATAGATAGATAGATAGATAGATAGATAGATAGAATGAATGAATGTTTTGAATTAAAACCACTTGTGCATGAAACCTGTGAGGTTTCATAGTGCTCCTTTTAATTAATAGGAATGCACAAACCAGCATTTTAAAGGTAAAGGTAGTCCCCTGTGCAAGCACCAGTCGTTTCCAACTCTGGGGTGACATTGCATCATGACATTTTCACAGCAGACTTTTTTGTGGGGTTGTTTGCTATTGCCTTCCCCAGTCATCTACACTTTCCCCCCATTAAACTGGGTACTCATTTTACCAACCTTGGAAGGATGGAAGACTGAATCAACCTTGAGCTGGCTACCTGAACCCAGCTTCTGCCAGGATCGTACTCAGATCATGAGCAGAGCTTAGGACTGCAGTACTGCAGCTTTACCACTGTGCGCCACGGCACTTGGCATGTTACTCTGCACAAATCACTTAAGAATCCTGGCAGCAGAATGCAAACTGCACAAACAGCATTGGGCTAGTGGGAAAGGTGGACAGGCAAGCGATAGTTTCCCTCTGCTAGTAGTTTGATTGGAGTGCTAAGAGAATTTCCCTTAATTATTCTTTTTCTCTTAATTCTTTTCTCTTAATGAATTCTCTTAATATCACTTTCTCTTAATTATCTCTGAAATCCAACAATCAATTATTTCCCTGTTTTTAGGAACTTGGCCTGACCTGGATAGCCTAGACTATCCCAATCTCATCACATCTTGGAAACTAAATGAGGTCACCCCTGGTTAATATGCAAATCCTGGGAGGCTATGCAGAATCAGGCAACGGCAAGGCAAACCACCTCTAAACATATCTCATGGCCCTGCCGCTTGGCAAGCTAGGCAATTGCTTAGGGCGCCGGCCTTCTGGGGGTGCCAAATTGGGCACCCCCCATGTGACTCAGTGATGTTATCAATGTGAGGGGAGCAGAAGTCAGCCTCGCCTAGGGTGCCGACAGTCTAGGGCCAGCCTTCCTCTCGCCTTGAAAACCACATGAAGGGGCACCGTAAATTGGCTGCGACTTGATGGCAAAGAAGAAAAGTCAGTCTCTAATGCATTTAGGTTTGATCATTAAAAAAAAATCCAAAAGAGGAGGGGCAGGAAGGGAGGTTCTGCAAAAGAAAGCAACCACAAGAACTCAAGTTAAAAACAGGGTGCAGCGGGTTCATAATAAAGAGAAATGGGAGACAAATTCCTGTTTTAAAAGATAATAACAGATAACAATGGCTATATTTTTAAAAGTGAATTACAAAGAAGAGGAAGAAGAAGAAGAAGTTCTACTCCCTATAAGGATCTTACATGCCTTCACACAAGTACCTGGTCTTTCCTACATAAATAGAACATGGGAGGCTGTAGAAATTCCTAGTTGTTTTTTCATTGACTTGAATGAGAGTGTAGTAACAATAGGACAGGCTTGCTTTGTTTTGTGTGTGGGTGATACAAAAAGCCTTTGCTCTAAAGGAGCACAGGATAAAAATTGGCCTGGCCACCCTTTTTCTTATGCTTTGGAATAACCTCATCTCCTCCCTTTCCTAGTCAGTTACTCCAGAGTAAAAATTACCGCTTAGTTTCAGTTTATTTCAATTTATATCCCGCCCTTCCCACCGAAGTGGCTCAGGGCGGCTCACAACATATAAGATCTAACATAAATTTTTGATTTAAAATACATCAAGTTACAGCAGTTAAAACAGTAAAATAATAAAACATATAAAACAAGCGATCTATCAGAATACTACACTACAACCTTCTATAGAGCTTAAAGGTCGTGGTGACTATTGGGCTATAATCTCCTTGTACTGCTGAAATTTGGCGTTACAGCCAAATAATTTGGAGTTAAGGTTGACAAGGATTTAGTTCTGATCCTGTCTTTAGCCTTTTCCAGGTGTTCAATTTCAGGGCTCCAGTCAGGGCTGGCCATAGGTTTTCTGGCACCCTAGGCAAGGCTTACTTCTGGCACCCCCACCCCCATACTGATAACTTCACCAAGTCACATGTGGATGCCCAATTTGGCACCCCCAGAAGGCCAGCACCCTGGTGTCAAATGATTTTGCTATAAAGGGTTAAAGTTTCCCGGGGTGTCCTGAAAAGCTGAATTTCTGTCTCACGGACCGTTATCTTTTTTCCCTCCTTGTGTCTTCCCTCCCCCCCTTCCTACCTGATTCCCATGGTTTCCATGGCAACACATCTGTTGTCTAGTCTTCTACTGCCTGAAAGGTTACTATGCAATTAAAGGGCCAAACATTAAAAACAAACTGTAAAATAAATCATACACCAACATTTATTTATTTATTGTAGAAAGCTAAAACCATTTAAGAGCCCATCATAAGCCTCTATCCTATGCACAATCATACACATTTCGACCTAGACTGGTCTTCAGAGGTCAGAAAAGTAAGTACACATATTGGCTCATACTACAAAATAGAATAAAACAATAGAACACTGCTGGACCACAAGGAAATTTAATGAAGTGACAAAGGCTTAAAGATATTCTTGAGGCTTCTTATTCTACAGCCTTATGTCTTACTCAAGGGCATACATATTGCATCCAGTAGTATGAGCCAATACTTTTCCAACCTCTGAAGAAGACCAGTCTAGGTCGAAATGCGTCAGGTCAAGTTGAGTGGGTTCCCATTGTGGTTTTATGATTTTACATAGGATAGAGGCTTATGATGGGCCCTTAAATGGTTTTAGCTTTCTACAATAAATACATGTGTGTTGGTTTATGATTTATTTTACAGTTTGTTTTTAATGTTTGGTCCTTTAATTGCATATTAGCCTTTCAGGTTTCTTACTCCAGTTTTTGGGTTAAGTTTCTTTCCCTTCTTTGTTTTTCCTTAGTCTTCTGCTGCGCAAAGTAACAACTATGTATCTGAAGTTGCAACCTTGGGTAGAAAGTTCCACTCGAATGCTTGAGAAAATAAGTTGATGTATCTCATATATGCTGGGAAAGAGGGGTGGATTGCTTAGTAGTTCCCCCTATATTATTGAGAGATTTCTTGGGTCACCCCAGATCTGACTCAGACAGGATGTCTATACTTGTTAACCTGGATCCTATAATAAAAGGAACTTTATAAAGAATAAAAGACTTTTTATTTGGGGGACCGGGGCGGGGGGAGGGATTGAAACCTAGTCAATCACCTTGTTTGCCTAGTGACAGGGCTGGTCCTGAGAGGACCACCACCCATGATCTTCCTGATACACAGGGCTACCGTTTGATGCTAATAGAGGAATGCAACTGTTTTCCTGCTGCTGTCCTTGTGAATGGAACATGGGATTTTTGAAGGTAACAATTGTGCACGTTGAAGCTGAGCTTGTATGGAAAAATACGTGCATTACCCTATGTGAGCAAAATGGCAACCATATGTATTGTGCGTATTGCAGTTAGGATGTGTTCCTGCTATGCACAGATGGAGCACTAAAATCAAACATGTGGAAAGGGCTCTTGTCTGGCAGATACAAATCCGAAGATCCTTCCTCCCAATATACTTAGTGGGACTTAATCAGTTTAGAGCTGGCAACCTCTCCCTTTAAATCATGTTGTCAATCCGGCTGTCTGACACCTTAAATACTCGATAAAAAAACATTAAACCAAGAGATGTTGGTTTTGATCCAGTGAGTTAAAGAATTTATTCCTAGACCCTTAGGTGATTAAAAAGAGAGAGAGAGAGCTTACTGTCATGGCAACGCAAATTCACAGGGAAAGGATATTAAGAAAAATTAATAATATGAAAGTGACTTGGAAAGCCAAGGCAGTGGGAACAAATCACATGGGCAACCATTTTGTCATTACTTTCCAAAATGTTCCTGGATCCAAGTGGGATTTAGCTTTTTGTCCCAGAGCCTGTTTGGTGTCGTGGTTAAGTGCGTGGACTCTTATCTGGAAGAACCGGATTTGATTCCTCACTCCTCCACTTGCAGCTGCTGGAATGGCCTTGGGTCAGCCATTGCTCTTGTAGAGGTTCTCCTGTGAGAGCTCTCTCAGCCCCACCCACCACACAGGATGTCTGTTGTGGAGGAGGAAGATAAAAGAGATTGTGAGCCGTTCTGAGACTCTGAGATTTGAAGTGGAAGGCAGAATAGAAACCCAATACTTTTTCTCTGTGACCTAAGAACAAAGCAGTTCAAAGGTTTAGGCCACAAGTTAGATCAGGGATGTTGAACTCATTTGTTATGAGGGCCAGATCTGACATAACTTGAGCCAGGACATGTGTGTCCTAAAATGTAATGCCAGGTTGCAAAACATACAGACAAACACAAAGGGGTTTTTTAGAAGCTTAAAATAAAACCTGTTTAAAACATTAGCACTCACTAGTCAAAGGTGCTTTCTTAGTTTCTCTCCCATGCAATCCAAGGAACTGGGCAAAAGAAGCTCTGGCTCTTTCCTTCCCTCCCCAGGGACCAGGAGGGGGAGGCGCCTCAGCCAATAGAAGGAAGAGAGGCTTGGCACAGTAGCTTTCCTGTGTGGCTGAGAGAGCCTGGCAAAGCAAGCTATTTCTCCCCCCTTCCTCCCCAAGGGAGGAGCCTCAGCCAATGAAGAAAATAAAGGCTTTGCTCTGTTCTTACATCTTACCTATTTAGGTCCATCTTGATTTTTACAATTTTTATGTGGTTGTTGTTGGCCTGCATTGTGCTGTGTATTTGGTCATGGACCGTAATAAAGCAAACTGAACTGAACTGAACTTTGCTCTGTAGCTCCTGTGCAATTGACGAAGCCTGGCAAAGCAAACTGTGATGTAGAAGGAAGCAAGAGAGCGGGAGAAGGAAGCAGATGGCAGCCAGTTCCTCAGATTCGGCCCCCGGGTTGCATGTTTGACATGCCTGTTAGATGATGCATTCCTTCCTTGCCCTTTTATCCAATAAAAAGCTCAATGAGACTTTGATCCTTAGCAACGAATGAAGATGCACTGCATAAAAGATAAGGAGGAGTTCATCAACAGGTCCAAATAAGTCATAACTATTAAAAAGATTCAAAATGGGGGATCATGCTAATCAGATGCATCTTTCCCTTTGATTATCTAAGGCCATTGAGTCAAGTCTGTTCATATTCCAAATTCTGGAAATGTTCCTGCTGAGATTCTAATAGGAGGGGAAGGTATTGTACTGCCAAAATTGTTGTAGCTGGCAGCTTCTAAGCTTTTTTTTGTAGCAGACAGAGGTGGAATTCTAGCTGGAGCTCCTTTGCATAGTAGGCCACACACCCCTTGATGTAGCCAATCCTCCAAAAGCTTACAAAAAAGAGCCTTGTACGCTCTTGGAAGACTGGCTATATATATCAGGGGTCTGTGACCTAATATGCAATGGAGCTCCTGCTAGAATTCCACCCCTGGTAGAAGGAACTCCCTTGCATATTAGGCCACACCTCCCTGATGTAGCCAATCCTCAATGAGCTTACAGGGCTCTTAGTACAGGGCCTACTGTAAGCTCCAGGAGGATTGACTACATCAAGGGTATGTTAAAGAGGTTTAACCATTTAATATTTTATTTTATCTGGTTTTATGTTGATTTTAACTTAGATGGTTTTAATGTTGTAAAGTTGCAGCAAAATCCTTTGGGTGAGCAGTGACTTAAACATCTCATAAATAAAAACAATCATCTAGAGCACAACTTCTGAACCAGCTGCACAACTTCTGAGCCAGCTGAGCCCTGGGATGCCAGAGAAGAGCAATTTAATTTAAAAAAAAATTATTTCCAGAGCTCAACCTCCCCCTTTATTTCTTAAAATATATTTCCTTCAGGCTAATATCTTTCCTCATGATCTCCACATTTTCATGTGCTCTAACCCGGTACAATAAATTTTGTTCACATTAAAATGATACATATTTTTACACATAAAACCCCCTCCCTGATTAAAAATTAAGCCCCTTTCAATTATAGCCATAGATTGTAGCCATAAAATGTAACATGAAGGAGAAATGCAATTAAAGCTATAATGGACATTGGTGTAAATCAAAACTCGGAAGTGGGGCGAATGTTTGGGGGCCGAGCTTTGTCTCCATCCAGATTTTCTCTCCCTCCCCCCCCCCCGCCTTCTTGAAGTTCTTATAACAATACCGACAGCAGAGATGATTCTTTTAATTTTCTTTTTTTTATTGCCAACCGTATCTGCTGGGATCATTGTTAAAATAGTAAGGCCGCCATAAGCTTCCAGTCTATTAATCTTCCTTTGGACCGCTTGTGTCTTTGAGAATTACAGTCTGATGACCTTTGTTCCGAGGGAACCTTGGAGGGAAAGTCACTCAGCCATCAAATCAATTATCCCTAGCATCAAAGACAGATCATCTATATTTAAACTCTCCAAAAGAATTAACCAGACAGCTATTCTTGAGATGCTGTTGGCCTTCATTGGTTGTTCGGCGGAGTTCTGATTTCTGATCACCTCACTCCGAGTGACATCTGGGCATTCTCCTGGGAAATCCTCGAATGGCTACAAAACCCCAAATGCTGTAGAATACAGACTCCACAAATGAACTATAAGCAATGCATTAGACCAGAGGTGGCCAAACTGTGGCTCGAGACCCACATGTGGCTTTTGAAGCCCCCACCATGCCATCAGCTGATGGCTTGGAGAATTCATTTAAAGTTGCTTTCCCTCCCCATTTTCCTTCCTTCCTTTCTGTCTTGTGGCTCTCAAAATATCCAACATTTATTCTATGTGGCTCTTACTTTAAGCAAGATTAGGCACCCCTGCACTAGAGCCTCTCTTTGGCTGAGCAGATTCTGGTGGGCAGTTGCTGGCAAAACCTGAGGTCCATCCAAGTTAGTTAGACCTTCTTACACACATGGAGCAGGGCAGGAAAGGCAAGTGTCCCTCCTGCACATGTGCATGTGTGCACAGATGTGATGGTCAAGGAAGTGTGCCCATACAAAGAGCAGCATCCTCTTTCTGCATACACTCATTTGTCTCTCCCAATGGGGATGGCAGAGGTTCAGGATCTGTAAGTTTCAGGTTGAATTAGTCTGTATCCTAGTACTATAAATACACTCCTTGCCTACACCCCTTGCTTCACCTTATGCTGTGAAAACAGCCCTATTTGGATGTTCCCCCTGGCAACCAAACTGGTGAGAGACCAGGGGTAGGGTCTGCCAGCTCCAAGTAGGAAAATACCCGGAGACTTGGGGGTTGTAGCCTAAGGAGGGTGGAGCTTGAGGAGGGACTTCAATGGAGTATAATGCCATAGAGTCCATCTTCCAAAGCACCCATTTTCTTAATAATAATAATAATAATAATAATAATAATAATAAACTTTTATTTGTATCCCGCCTTCCCCGCCAAGGCAGGCTCAGGACAGCTTGATCTTCAGGTGATCTGATCTATGTTGCCTGGAGATCAGTTGTAATTCCAGAAGAAGAAGATAGAAGATATTGGATTTATATCCCGCCCTCCACTCCAAAGAGTCTCAAAGCGGCTCACAATCTCCTTTACCTCCCTCCCCCACAACAGACACCCTGTGAGGTGGGTGGGGCTGGAGAGGGCTCTCACAGCAGCTCCCCTTTCAAGGACAACCTCTGCCAGAGCCTATGACTGACCCAAGGCCATGCCAGCATTGGTGAATTGGACTGCAGGAAGTCCCACAAATGAAGAAAAAACATTGTATATTGCAAAATGGACTGTGAAATAATTTCAAATTAATGTGGAAATATTGTGATTTAAAATATTGTATAAAATATTGTTTTCAATATATATTAGTTAAAGCTCTCATGGAGTGTTCTCCTATATACCTTACTCATACCCGTGAGCTCTCTGGTTTCAAATACCTGGAGGTTGGCAACCATAGTGATGTTTTAGGAGTGGTGGTAGTGGTGGTGAGCTACATGAGAGAAAGGCTCTGAATTCTACTTAAGTGGGGTTGGAGGGGATCATGAGGAAGTCTTCTGGAATTAGTGGTTCCCCTCAACAAAACAACTTCCTCCCACACTGTTGAGCCATATTGTTCAAACCAATGGCCCATCTAGTCCAACATTCTGTGTCACCCAGTGGCCAAAACCCAGGTGCCATCAAGGAGGTCCACCAGCAGGGCCAGAACTCCACAAGTCCTCTCACTGTTGCATAACTGCCCCAGACATAGTGTTCCATCTATACCTTGTGACTAATAGTCACAGATGGACTTCTGCATTGTATGTTTATCCAGTCCTTTCTTGAAGCTGCCACCACTTCTGGGTCACACTTGTTCGAGGACTGTATGATTGAGGGGGACTAAAACTGGACTGTTTGGTTTTGGGTTTGGAAGCATCACAGAGGCCACAGTTTCAAGAACTGTATTCCACTCTAAAATTTGGTTGACTGGCTTTTGTTGACTGTTACGGCAGCGGCAACAACAACTATATAATATGATCAACAGGTTATTCAATAATACAGCCATTAAAACAAAATTATAGCAATTGTACATGCTTGGATTAGCAGAGTTCTTTCAAAGCCCAGGATCTAGCATCAATGGCTACACAGGAAAGCATATCTTTCCCAGTTATATACGTATGTTCCTCCCAGGAAGAAAAGTGCTAACCAGCTACTCTGCTGATTTGGCCTGATATTAGACTTGTGTATTTTGTTATTTAATTGTAATAATTATAAAAATAGTGTATTGTGTAATTATCATAATTAATATGAACATGAAACAAATTCCCTTTCTAAATACCCTATGTGTGTGTGGGGCGGGGAGATGTTTTTCCTTTGTTTTGATCAGTGGCTTTCATGATTGAAGTCTCTGTCTCTGCTGTTTAACAGGCAGTCCTTCCCTAATAGCCAGTTTGGTGTAGTGGTTAAGTGTGCGGACTCTTATCTGGGAGACCCGGGTTTGATTCCCCACTCCTCCACTTGTACCTGCTAGAATGGCCTTGGGTCAGCCATAGCTCTGGCAGAGGTTGTCCTTGAAAGGGCAGCTGCTGTGAGAGCCCTCTCCAGCCCCACCCACCTCACAGGGTGTCTGTTGTGGGGGAGGAAGGTAAAGGAGATTGTGAGCCACTCTGAGACTCTTCGGAGTGGAGGGAGGGATATAAATCCAATATCTTCTTCTTCTAATAACTTCATAGAAAGATGCGTTTCTTAGTGGAAGAATCCCTGTGGTTTCATGATCAACTCCAAACTGTAGCTACTAAGACTGCATACATCTGTGAGATGCCCCAATCATTGAGGATATGGGGTGGGGCTTTGATTTAGATACAAACAGATATCAGGGACTTGTGTTTCCTATATATATATACTGTTCTTATTTACAGCTTTAAACATTATTCTGTTTATGGCTTGCTTTCCACTATTCTTGCTTCTTTCTGCCACTTCTGGTTCTTTGGAGTCCAATTTGTTCATCCCCCACCCTTAGTATTCTTTGCTTTATTGGTTAGTCTCCTTTATAAATTGTTTCAGTGTATCACTCATGGTGATTATGTGTTGCCTCAGTGTGTCCTGGTCCTCTATTTACACAGAATCCTTTTTTTTATTTTTAATGGAACTTCCAAAGCTGTTCTGTCTCTTTGAGAATCACAGTACGGAAGTTATTATGCCTTGATGTGATATTATTGTTGTCTGTCATATGTAATTCAGTTTGTGCTCCATGAATGTTTCAAGTGTGACCCAAGTATCATATTTAAACTAAACGGGAGGTGGGGATCACACACTGTCCAGTAATTAAGAATATGCAGGGCTTTTTTTGTAGGAACTCCTTTGCATATTAGGCCACATCAGGGCTTTTTTTGTAGTAAAAGCCCAGCAGGAACTCATTTGCATATTAGGCCACACCCCCTGACATCACCATTGTTTCATAAAGGGCTTTTTTTGTAGAAAAAGCCCACCATTAAATCCTTTGCATATTAGGCCAGACCTCCTGACACCAAGCCAGCTGGAATTGCATTCCTGTGTGTTCTGGCTCAAAAAAAGCCCTGGACCACACACACCCAATGTAGCCAAACCCCCAAGAGCTTACAGGGCTCTTAGTACAGACCCTACTGTAAGCTCCAGAAGGATTGGCTACATCAAAGGGGTGTGGCCTAATATATGCAAAGAAGTTCCTGCTACAAAAAAAGCCCTGAGGATATTAACATGCCTTCTACTCCTCCTGCCTGCCTTGTCTTCCTCATGCCAACAAATGGCCTTGAAAGTCTGCCTAGTAAAACAACTATTCTTCAAGGTACGTACTTGGCTGCAGCGCTGTCCATGGTACTATTCGGATTCTTATCTATCAGTTCCCCCATAGACCTTACTGTTCAACATTAGCACATTTAATTGTTTCAAAAATAGGGATCATTTTATTATATCTGTCTGAAATTTGGTAGTATGGATTTCTTAGGGAATTCTGCAATATGGGAGTAATATCCAGCTTGGATAGAAAATTATGGAATTGCAGACTTGGGGGGGAAGGGTCTTCCAACGAAATCAAGAAAAATAGTGATGCAAAACAATTATTTGATTTGATTTATTTGATTTATACTCTGCCTCGTCCCACAAGTTAGTTTGGTGTAGTGGTTAAGTGTTCAGACTCCAATATGGGAGAACTGGGTTTGATTCCCCACTCCTTCACATGCACATACTTATTGACCTTGGGTCAGCCACAGTTCTTCAAAGAGCTGCTTTCTCAAGAGCAATTCTTGAAAGAGGTCTCTCAGCCCCACCTTCCTCACAGGGTGTCTGTTGTGGGGAGAGGAAAGGAAAGGAAAGGAGATTGTAAGCTACTTTGAGATTGCAAGTGAAGAGCGGGGTATAAATGCTGCTCCTCCTCTTCCTCTTCTTCTTCTTCTTTTGAACCAGATTTTTATTAACAGATTTTCAGTTTACAATAAAGAACACTGTAATCTTCTCACCTCAAATAATGCAGCCTTAGTGAGGATATAATTAACAATTTAAAAAAAAAACCAAGAAAAAGAAAGAGTAATCCATAAAATAGACAACCAAGGAGCAGTCATACAATTATACTGAAGAGCATCCAGTGAAAATACATTGTATTGACTGATTCTACTGTAGGAATGTACAAATAACTGTCCCAATATTATATTAATACATCCAGTTAATTGACTTCTGGGGCAGGAAAATGCCGAGCTGAGCTGCTTCTCATAAAGGGAGCAGGCTGGAACTTCTATTCGGGGTAGTGGAAGGCAAATTAATGCCTATTGCCTACTTTTCTCAGTCAGAGATTAGTCCAAGATATGCACAAAAAAGATTTAACTTGACTAAAAGGGAGTCTGGGGGGGGGGCTCCTTTGAGGGGTCTCTGGAGAAGAGTTGCATTTTCATCATCTGCAGAAGTTTCCAGAGTCATTTATTTGACATAAGCTCGACAGAATCCTAACCTTCTTGGACATTACTAAACATCTAAAGCTACACAAGACCGGTGTGGATCTGGATAATTGGTAGAAAAGGTACAGATTACTATCTTTCATTCTGGAACTATTTACAGTTAAACAAAATAAATTCAGAAGGTGGGAATTGGATGTCAGAACTTGAAGAACTTCAATCTAGAAAGCTTGGAAGAAGAAGGGAGGAAGAGGTGAAATTTGGACTTTGTAAATTTAAAGGACAGTGCTAAAAAGTGAGAAGGAATTTATTGTTTGGTCTACTTGCGGTTTTGAAAAAAGAGCACCATCGTCACAGACCTGCAGCATATACAATCAACACAGGAAGTACGTCAAATATCGTGAGATCTCTCTACTAGTGAAAATGGGATTTGATGGCAAGTAAAGCAGGAAGCATTAGATGAAAAGCCTACTCTAGGATTATAATACTATAGAAAAACATCGGCGGCCATTACAAGGAGGTCAAAATTAAAATAACATTTTTAAGGTGTTTGGGACATTAATAATTGTTGGAAACAATTGAGGTGGTGATGAAAAGATAAATACTATTGGATATTATTATTAATAATGGATTTTAGAAGCTTTTAAAGGAAAAAAGAAAAAAAGAATTTAAAGGGAATAGAAAGTCGCGAACGCCATTTTGAAAGAAATAAAAACTTTAAAAATTAATATCTCAGCCTAGGAGGCTCTGATGATGATGAAATTAGGCTTGTTGGAAAAAGCAGTCTCTAATCTTTTGAATCTGATAGTCAAATTTTAAATTGGTTAGAGTAAAATTTCCGGTGTTTTTAAATGTCAGAGCATAAGCAAACCCGTACAAGGGCTACTTCTCTGGAGAAAATGCAGGAACAATTAGAGGCAATGGAGGCTAGAATGATGAAAGGTATGAAAGAGATGATAACTGCCTCTAAGAAAGAAATTATAGAAGAGATTAAAAAAGATACTGAGGATCTCAGAAATGAGACTGAGGAAACATCCAAGAAAGTGCAGGAGGTAGAAGGGAGAATGAAAGTACATGATTCCACCTTGTTGAAAATACAAGAAAAAGTGGCAATCCATGACTGCAAATTGATGGAGACTCAGATACACCTGAGAGGAGTACCTGAAAAGGAAGAAAGAGACTTGAAAGAATTTATAATAAAAATAATTGCAGAATTTTTGGAGGAAGATCCTGAAGAGACTAAAAATATGTATGACTATATGTGTAGAGTGAATTAATCCTATGCCAAAAAAAATAATCTACCAAGAGATGTGGTCATAAGATATATGACAAAAGAAATGGTGGGAAAGATCATGAACAAAATTTTTGAAAAGACATTGATAGTGGCAGGTAGCAGAGTAAGAATCATGAAGGAGTTACCAAGGCAAGTGATAAATGACAGAAGAACATACAAAAAACTGACAGAGAAATTACGGGAAAACGAAATGAGGTATAGATGGATAATATCTGAAGGTTTGAGCTTTGAACTTCAGGGGAAAAGAATTACAATTACAAATGAACAGGAACTGTGTAGATTTTATGAAGAACATAAAGAATTTGCATCATGATGGATTAAAAATTATCTTGGAATGTAAATGGACTAAATTCACCACAAAAAAGAAGGGCAACATTTCATTGGATTAAAAAGCAAAATTGTAATATAGTTTGACTACAAGACGTACATATAAAACAGAAGGATTATAAATTTTTATGGAATAAACAATTGGGATTAAAATTTTATTCCCTGGCTGAGCAGAAGAAAAGGGGAGTGATTTTTTATGTTAAACAGGAATTGGATCCGAAATTAGTACTTAAAGAAAAAAAATGGAAGATTTGTAGCAGTAGAAATAAATTTGAATGGGAAAAAAATGTTGCTTTCGGGATTGTACACTCCAAATGGAGTGAAGGATGTATTTTTTAAGGATGTTACACAACAACTTGATGAATTGACATATGAACAAGTTTTGATAATGGGGGACTTTAATGGAACAATTCAGAATGCATTGGATAGATCTGGACAAAAAAATAATAAAGAAAGAAAATTGCCAAAATCCTTTTTTGAATTGGTTAAACAAGAAAATCTGGAAGATATATGGAGGAAATTTAATCCTGAAGCACGGGACTATACCTTTTTTTCAGCAAGACATAATTCTTTTTCTAGAATTGACATGTTGTGGGGCACTAAAGATTTGGCCTTATAACAAAGAAAATTGAGATTTTACCTAAAATAGGAGCTGATCATAACCCAATAATGTGGATTACAAATTCGTTGAAAACATTAAGATGGAGATTAAATGAAGATTTGCTACAGAATAAAGAAATAGTGGCATCTCTAGAAAACGAAACCAAAGCTTTCTTCCAAATAAACAAAAGAGAAGATATTGAATTCCAGATGGTGTGGGATACCTATAAAGCAGTAATGAGAGGAATATGGATAACATTGAACAATAAAGATAAGAGGGTAAAAGATAAACAGATGTTGGACATTCAAAATGAAATAAAGAAAAAAGAAGATGAACTAAGGAAAAGGCCATGGAAAAAGAAAATTATGAGGGAGATTACAATATTGCAAACACAAATGAAACATTTATTAAATAAAGAACTGGAATGGAATTTGAAAAAATTACAGCAAAAGTCTTTTGAGGGAGCAAATAAACCTGGAAAGTACCTGGCCTGGCAATTGAAAAAAAAGAGAGAAAGTAAAATTATTAGCAAGATTGTGGCTAATGGAAGAGAGATAGTGGATCAAGAAGGAATAAAGAGAAAATTTTTAAAATATTATGCTAAACTATTTAAGGGTGTTATAATAAAGAAAGAAAAGATGGAACTGTAGTTACAAAATATTAAAATAGCACCCTTAACAGAAAATATGAAAAAAAGTTTTGAATGTGCCAATTGAAAGAATAGAGATTGAAGCTGCAATCAATGCAATGAAAATTGGAAAGGCACTGTTGGGATTATATATGGAAAAATTTCCAAAAGAAGATAGAACTATAATTTGGTACTTGCTCTCAGCTGCTAGAACATTGTATGCGCAGTTGTGGAAGCAAGAAAGAATACCAGAGAAATGGGTTTGGATTATAAAAGTTATAACTTGGAATGAAATGGACAAATTGACAAGAACTTTAAAAGACCATGATCTAGAAACTTTTAAGTTGGAGTGGAAGAAGTTTAGAAGTTATATAGAAAAAGAGTGGAAAATAAAAGGATATTGGACAATTTTTGATAATGATTAAGTCTTAAAAGAAAGAAAAATAGAAATTTTTGTTTTATTAGTTAAGGGTACCTTTAAATATTAGTATTTTAAGTATACAACACCGGTGGGGGTCAAGTAATGGGGGGAGGAGGGGTTAGAAAGGTAATATATGGGATAGATAAAAAGAAGTAATTAACAATGCAAGAATTGATTATTACCATATGTTACTGGAATAAAAATTGTTTTAACTAAAATAAATCCAATTAATCAAACTCAACTATTTAGGCTTTTTATATTCAGATCAGAGGAGAGAAAGTGAGCCCAGAACATATTAGAAATAGAGCATATCATGATAAACATGGTTTTTAGGGAGAATGTTTGGTGAGATATCCCAGTATTTGGAACCAGAACACAGTAAATTTTTCTTGAGTATGTTCTGTCAGAGTTCTTCTTCCAAACTGTGTTGGCTGTTTTCTTTTTTCTTTTTCTTTTTTTGTGTTGGCTGTTTTCTTACAAGCAGAGATATGTATGTACAGACAGGATGTACAGTCCATGTGTTCACAGTAATACATGAACAGGACTAGTGTGTATACCGTTAAGACTTTCTGTGTGCTTTCTGCAAAGTTCCTGTTGTCACACCCAAAAGAAAGGACTGGGGATTGAGTTCCTCTGCTTTCAGTTTTCACACTGTGCATATTACCATTCCTTGCAGTCTGCCTCCAGTCTTAAATTTTACACAGCTAGCAGGCAACAAAATCATAATAATATTATCCTATAATTAAGTTTCTCACAAAGTTAACATTGCACTCCCAACAATGGCTTTTCGCTTGTTTCTCATGGATCATTAAAAATGCAAAACTCGGGTCAATTGTGAGAATAACTGACACTTTTTTGTTAGAGAAAAAAATTAGTGAGCACAATAAAGAAGGGAACAAAATTATAATTGAATAAAGGCCTCACAGATTGACTTGCAAAGTCTGCCACTTGGCTCCTGTTTACTCGTGATAAAAATAATCTATGCAAATGAGAAGTAGCTGAAACTAAATGGAATTCAGCAAAGTACATGGTGCCAACTTAATTTTATTGTCTTTAACTGTATAAATAAATTTCCTCCACAGATGGAGATGCCAAAGACGCTGAAGAAAAGAAGTATCAGGGGGAGGGCGTCTGTGGACTTGCTTGCTTGTTTCTCTCCCTAAATCAGAAATTGAATTTAAAATTGAGAGAGTGGCTGTCAGATGATCTACTTCAAGTGTCTGCTTGTAATTATGGCTTGTTGTTTTTTAAATTGTGTCTTCTCTCTCTGTTGGAAATAGAAGAAACCGTTTGACCCTGGTTTCAGTTTAGGCTGATTAGGCCTTTTTCTCCTCTGCAGAAGTTATCCCCAAAATAGAATGACATAAAGAAAACAATATACCGGTAATCCTAAGCAGAGTTACATTCTTCTAAGTCAGGGCTGGCCAAACTGCTGCTCAGGAGCCACATGTGCCTCTTTCACACATACTGTGTGGCTCTTGAAGCCCCCACTGCCCCATCGACTGGCTTGGAGAAGGCATTTGTCTCTTTCAATCACTTCTCCAAGCCAAGACAGCTGGTGGCTTAGATAATGCAGTTAAAGCTAAAGTTGCTTTCTTTCCACCTCCTCCCTCCCTCCCTCCCTCCCTCCCTCCCTCCCTCCCTTCCTTCCTTCCTTCCTTCCTTCCTTCCTTCCTTCCTTCCTTCCTTCCTTCCTTCCTTCCTTCCTTCCTTCCTTCCTTCCTTCCTTCCTTGTGCCTATCAAACATCTGAAGTATATAAGATTGGCTTGCTCTTCACCTTTGATAGTGGGGAGCCCAATCTCCTGGCATGCTGCTCTCTAAGAAAGCTCAGAGCCTTCCTTCCTTCCTTCCTTCCTTCCTTCCTTCCTTCCTTCCTTCCTTCCTTCCTTCCTTCCTTCCTTCCTTCCTTCCCTCAAACATCTGGCGTTTCATGTCTTGTGGCTCTCAAATATCTGAATCTGAGGAATTGCATTATCTCCTTTTCTTTCATCCTTGCTCAGTCAATTCTGTCTGGAAACGTGGTCTGCACTTTTTATCTTCTTATTAAACTTCTTTTTTTAAATTTTGACCACAATCATGTATCTGTGACCCATGTTAACCCCCTGTTCAGCCCACACATGCCAAGAGTAGAAAGAGAAGGGGCAGTGGTTTAACCCTACCTCCAAAGATTGCTCAACTAATTATGTAGTTCTCCTCAGTAGTGAGTGTAAAAGGAAACAGAGGCAGTGCTAAGCAGGGCTTTTTTTTTTTCGTAGGAACTCCTTTGCATATTAGGCCACACGCCTTTGATGTAGCCAATCCTCCTGGAGCTTACAGCAGGCCCTGTACTAAAAGTCCTGTAAGCTCCAGGAGGATTGACTGGATTGGTGTGTGTGGCTTAATATGCAAAGGAGTTCCTGGTACAAAAAAAACCCCCTGGTTTTAAATGCCCAGTGGCAGAAGAGACCTGGGATCAAACCCATGCGTGGAGTAAAGTCCTAGCAATAGGAGGAATAGGGCTCAAGGGCTCAGATAGACAAGGTCCTATGTCATATTCCCTCTGTAAAATGTAAATGACAGCCCTATGCAGCCTTAATTAGCCTCAGGGCCATGCCAAGAAGGGAGGTCTAACCCTTCAACGTCTGCTTGACTGCGTTTGGAAACCAGGGGCTCTGCTTTATGATTAGCATTCTGAATTTGGTGAGGTTCTAGGATGTTCATTTACTCCTTTAAAATGCAGGGATCTTGGTTTAGAATAGCAAAACTGAGTGGAGGTCTCCCACTCAGTGCAGAAGACTCTTGAGAGTCCCTTGGACCACAAGAAGATCAAATCAGTCAGTCCTAAGGGGAATCAACCCAGACTGTTCCCTGGAAGGTCAGATGCTGAAGCTGAAGCTGAAATACTTTGGCCACCAAATGAGAAGACAGCACTCACTGGAGAAGACCCTGATGCTGGGAAGGACAGACGGCAAAAGAAAAAGGGGACGGCAAAAGATGAGATGGCTGGACAGCATTACTGATGCAACTAACAAATTTGAGCAGACTTCAGAGGATGGTAGAGGACAGGAGGGCCTGGCGTGACTTGGTCCATGGAGTCGCAGAGTCGGACTCGACTGTACAACTGAACATCAACAACTCCTCCCTGAATGGATCCAGGGCAAATTGAGGTGGCATGATTTGCATTTTATCGATGGGGACAAGATGCAATATCTTCCTTTCCTACATTTTGGCTTGCAGAGTGGTGGAAAGGATCATTGAGATTGTGTCATTTAAGTACTAGGAATGCTTGAAGCCTGTGGGACAAACATTAATTCACATTTGGGTTACCCGCAAAATTATGTTGGATATTTCTATGCCTCTATTTCAGAGCTCTCCTCAATGCAGCTTACAATTGAAACAGCATCACAATACAAAACCAAGCTGTCAAAAACAACGCATTGGATCCAAACAGCATAAATCAGCTACTGGGCACTTCAAGTAATATATGCCAGGGGTGGCCAATGGTAGCTCTTCAGATGTTTTTTTGCCTACAACTCCCATCAGCCCCAGCCAGCATGGGCAATGGCTGGGGCTGATGGGAGTTGTAGGCAAAAACATCTGGAGAGCTACCGTTGGCCACCCCTGATATATGTTATTTACTCCTTCTAAGCTGTGAGCAGTTTTGTGAGCAAAAAATCTACTTAATGAGCTACTGGCATTAAAGTTGTGAGCTACTGCATGAATTTGTTTGCTCTGGGGCCATTTTTCCTGAGCTATGACAAAAATGTGTGAGCTAGAGGCTAAGAAACTGTGAGCTAGCTCACACTAACTCAGTTTAGAGGGAGCACTGGGACATAGTTTGGTTCTTTTTTCCACCCCAAAAGTGTTCTGTCATTTTGGAGACCAACTTGCAGATCCAAACTTGTGCAAGCTGCACTCTGAACTTCTAAATAAGTTTCCAAGAAGGAATGGCAAATTTCCACAACTTCTGTGGGAGCCTGAGAACAAATGAACTTAGCTCCTCGCACAATTATGCAATTAAAATTGCATTCTGATCCCACTGCAATCTGAGATCTTGTTCTGTTGACATCGGGAGGAGCTGGATTAAACCCCACTTTTTTTTTTTTAGAAAAAAAGGTTATCCCGAAGTCTGTCTGGCATCCCAAGCCAGCTCTCTCTCCTCCCTCAAATTCTGAGTATAGAGGCAAGCAATTAGTCTGAGAGCAGCTGCATGCAAGTATGAACAGAGACAGAGACCAAGACAAAAACAGTTCTATTAACAATAAGAGTGGCAAAGTACTTAGGTTCAATTAATGCAATTGGGACAAAAGCTGTGTGATTTGCAAGGGTAAATTAGCCCCATTAGAATTCTATGGATGAGTCAATGAGGCAGCCGATAAAGAGACAACAGTAAATAGACATAATACAAGAAACTCTTAGGGCTCCGATCCTGGGGGTGGGAGGTGAGGGGAATCTACATGTTATTGTTTCCTGTATCTTGCTGGGGATTTGCAGCCTTTTGTGTTGTAGCCTGCTAGAATTGTCGGATGACTTGTCTCTTCACGTTCCATCCAGGCGCTAAATCTAATTCACGAAATGAGAGGTTCTTGTACACAAACCTGCTCAGATGAGTCTAGTTTATTGTGAATATTTGGAGCAGAGACTAAACACAGCCTTCCCAGTTTGGTGTAGTGGTTAAGTTTCCTCTTATCTGGGAGAACTGGGTTTGATTCCCCACTCCTCACAGCTGCTGGAATGGCCTTTAGGCAGCCATAGCTCTTATAGGAGTTATCCTTGAAAGGTCAGCTTCTGGTAGAGCTCTCTCAGCCCCATCTACCTCACAGGGTGTTTGTTGTGAGGGAAGAAGATAATGGGCCCTGCAGGGGCTCTGCCCCTGGCTTCCTGTTGGGGTGCCCCTATTCAGAGCCCCTGACCTTCCTTCCCCCTGCCTCTTTCTACACCGCTTGAGTTCTCGTCCATTTTGTGGATATCCATTGGATACCCGGTATCCCCTGTATCCCATTACCTAAATAATAATAATAACAACAGCAACAACAATTGTTGTTGTTGTTAATTTATCTATTGGATTTATATCCCACCCTCCCCACCAAAGCAGGCTCAGGGCTAATAATAATAATACTTTGTTAATTTAGTAGGCTTATATTTTGCCCTTTCCCATAACAGACGGCTCAAGGCAGATCACAACATGGGCTGAACAATAATAAAAACCTACCATTTAAATTTAAAACAATACAATAAAAATTAGCAAATCAAACAATAGAACAAATAGGTGCATCATCAGGCTGGAGGGGCACAATTCACAGGATACAACAGTTTTCGGCCCAGAACAGATGATGGTGATAATAAATAGGTAGCACCATAGTCTGTACAACAACAAAGGAGGCCAACTGATGGCATAATTGCTGGAATAGGATGCCCACTGCCTCAACCAAAGGCCGGGCAGAACAGCTCCATCTTACAGGTCCTTGCTGAGAGGAAAGCAACCTATAGCATGAGCAAGCGCCATGCAACCTGCCCTATCTACATGTTCTGCTCCATGTGCAGTACAATGCTATGGGGAAATGACTGCAACATTGGTGGGGCTTTATGGTAGGGGCTCAGGAGAGGAGAGCTATAATGGACCTCCAGGGATACATCATGATCTCTGCTTTGGTACAATTAAACTCGAATTGTCAACTGGATAACTGCAAAGAGTTGTCACGATGACAGGCTGTGATTTTCAGCGCAACAGCTTCGTTTAAAGAGATTAACGTGCTTCAGACTTACTGACAACGCTAATTTGCTGTCCAGCCAGCAGAAAGAACTCACCATCATGCAAAGTGTTCTTATTTTCTCAGGAACAACATCCATTTCAAATCCAAAAACTGACACCCCCTCCTCGCCCCTCCAGGTCTGCATGCTGGTGGTGCAAATGCAGCTGAGAGAGAAATCGAGCTACGGCAAGATCACCGGTCATTTTCAGCCCTCCAGAATGACCTGCCATTAAGGCCATTCATCCTACATTGGTAAATGGATGCAACCAGGGGTGGAATTCTAGCAGGAGCTCCTTTGCATATTAGGCCATATGTCCCTGATGTAGCCAATCCTACAAGAGTTTACAAGGCTCCTTTTTGTAAGCTCTTGGAGGAATGGTACATCAGCAGGGTGTGGCTTAATATGCAAAGGAGCTCCAGGTAGAATTCCACCCCTGGATGCAACTGATAGGTTGAATCCAAAGGATTTTCAGCAGAACCCTCCTGATGGAACAAAACTTGTCTGCCTTCCCTAGGATTAGAAAACAGGGATTAGGAAAAAAAAAATCTCTCACTGAGAACGGGAGAATCTCTTGCTTAAATAGAGCCAGTTTGGTGTAGTGATTAAGTGTGTGGACGAATCTGGGAGAACCGGGTTTGATTCCCCACTCCTCCACTTGCAGATGGTGGAATGGCCTTGGGCCAACCATAGCTCTCTTAGGAGCTATCCTTGAAAGGGCAGCTGTTGTAAGAGCTCTCTCAGCCCCACCCACCTGTTGTGTGTTTGTGGGGGGGGGGAGGGAAAGGAGATTGTGACTGCTCTGAGCCTCTGAGATTCAGAGTGTAGGGTGGGATATAAATCCAATATCTTCTTCATCCTCTAAATACAGACAAATAACTGCTCTGCAAACATCATTAGTTCTAAATAAATAATAACTAACTTCTTTTCCCACTTTAGTATTGTATTACTGTAATGCACTTGGAGGAAGGGGGAAGAACTCTCTGTTTTAAATGCATTTCAAAGTGCCCGATACCATCTGACCTTTATATTGCAGCCGTTCTATGTCTTTTTTCTGTCTGATTTTTTTTTAAGCCCTTAAACTTTTGATTTGATAGATCGGATGGCTTGCTTTCCTTTTTTTATCTTTGAAGTGTGGGTTGCTTTGAATTAAGGAGGTTAGCTTCCTTGAGACAAGATACGCTGTAATTAGGGAACACTGGCTTGTAAATGAGTTATTAGCACTGGTGGGATTTGCGAGCTTGTACCTTCTTGAAGTCTTAGCGCACCAGACTGTGTTAAGTTCAAGTGCCCATCTGTAAGCAAATCTTAATATTTGCCTTATTAATGAGAATAATATATATTTTAATGAGGACAAAATATTCTTTCCACGGAAATCATCTGTTGCAATCCAGCATCTTAAAAATGTCTACATCATTTTTTAATTAAGTGGGTTTTTTAAAATTGTGGCTACTTGTTTTTGCCATTTTGCCAGCATGGCCTTGTTTCACTTTTTAGCATCATCTTGCTTGATAGACTTTGGCCGTTTTCCCGCTGACCTTACCCCGGAGCGACGTCCCTCTTCACCATGCAGCGTCTGCGCGGATTTCCCACCAATTGCTGCGCATAACCAGGAAGAGCCGCAGCTTTTGCGTCGCAGATGTAAACTGGTTTTTAGCGGTTTACATCTGCGACGCAAAAGCTGCGGCACTTCCTGGTTCTGCGCAGCAGTTGGTGGGAAATCCACGCAGACGCTGTGCGGTGAAGAGGGACGTCGCTCCGGGGTAAGGTCAGTGGGAAAACGGCCTTTATTTTTCGAACTGGAGCACCATTCTGGAGTTTAGCCAGGGCTTTTTTTTTTTTGTAGGAACTCATTTGTACCTTAGGCCACACACGTCTGATGTAGCCAATCCTCCTGGAGCCTACAGTAGGCCTTGTACAGAGAGCCCTGTAAGCTCTTGGAGGATTGGCTACATCAGGAAGTGGGGCCTAATATGCAAAGGAGCTCCTGCTACAAAAAAAAGCTCTGGTTTTAGCAGTGGGGACCAAATAGACATTAGTTGAGTTTAGAGCTGCCAACCTACAATCTTGAAGATCTCCTGAAATTAAAACTGATCTCCGGGCTACAGAGAATAGCTTCTCTGGAGAAAATGACTGCTCTGGAGAGTGGACTCTATGGCACTGAACCCTGCTGAGGTCCCTGCCCTCCTCAAATCATTTCTTGTCCAGCTTCTACCACCCTCCCTAAGTTTCAAGAATTTCCCCACTAAGGAAGGCAAGTTGCAAATACCTGCTTTTGGATATATTTAAGGTTAGAAGTCAAAAATCGTATGTTTCAAGACTGTCTGTTGTATTTTCACTTCAAGAAATCTCAAAGGCTAATATGCAATTAAAGGGCCAAACATTAAAAGCAAACTGTATAATAAATCATATGCAAACATACATGTATTTATTGTAGAAAGTTAAAACCATTTAAGGATCCATCACTAGTCTCTATCCTTTGCACAATCATAAAACCACAATGGGAACCCATTTAACTTAACTTGATCTGATGCGTTTTGACCTAGACTGGTCTTCTTCAGATGTCAGAAAAGTAAGTACACCTATTGGCTCATAATACAGAACACAAGAAACCAATAGAACAATGGTGGACCACAAGGGAATTTAGGAAGTGACAAAGGCTTAAAGATATTCTTGAGGCCTCTTATTCTACAGCCTTGTGTCCTAATCAAGGGCATACATATTGCAGCCAGTGTCTTATTGTATGCCTCACCACATGGTCCAGAATTGATCAAGGTAAGGTCAGAGCCTATGTGTCAAGAGTTATGATGTAACATCATGAGTTATGATGTACTGTATGTCATGATGTAACATCATCCACAGGATGAAAAATAACATTTTAAAAGACAAATACAAAGGAATTTGTGTCTATGGTGGAAATGCCTACCATGAATGCTTAAGTAATTGCTTTTAACAGTCACTGAATGCTGACAGCGATGGCCATATCTCATCAGATCTTGGAGGCTAAACAGGGTTTGCCCTGGTTAGTAGTTGGATGGAATACTACCAAGGTAGTCCAGGCTTGCTACACAGAGGTAGACAATGCAAACCATCTCTATTGGTCTCTTGCCTCAAAAGCTTTACAGCATCACCATAAGTGAGCTGAGAATGGTCCACCTCGAGCAGTCATTGAAGTTGCAAGTGCCTCTAAATTTGTCAGAAGTCTTAAGCGTGCTGGAGAAGTCATCGCAATTGTTCTGAAATTTAAGCTGCAGGAGACTGTCTCCCGTGGCTTAAACCCTGCCCTGTCCCTGTTTTGAAAGACACCACTCGTTTCTATCAAGTGAAACAATTCCAATTGCAATAAAATTATGGACACACTACATAGAGCAGGGGTGTCGAACTCATTTGTTATGTGGGCCAGATTTGACATAAATGAGACCTTGAGGGGCCAGGCCATGTTGGGCTGGGCCATGTGTGTACCTATTTAAGTTTAGGTAGCAGAGCTATAAACTTTATAAAGGACACAGACAAACACAATTAAAGATTTTAAAAAAATCTTAAAATATGCTTAAAATATTAGCACATTGGTCTTAAAAGTGCTTTCTTATATTCTCCCATGGGATCCAGTGAACTGGGCAAAGGAAGCTCTGGTTCTTTCCTGCCTTCTCTAGGGGACCAGGAGGGGAAAGAGTCTCAGGCAACAGAAGGAAGAGAGACTTGGCTCAGTTGCTCTGCTGTGTGATTGTGATAGCCTGGCTAAACAAGCTCTTCCTTCTCTCCCTCCTCCCCAAGAGAAAATGGAGAAAATAGGGGCTTTGCTCTGTTGCTCCTGTGCGATTGAGCAAACCTTGAAAAGCAAGCTGTTACAATGAAGGAAGCAAGAGAGAGGGAGAAGGAAGCAGATAGCCAGGTGCTCAGGGGCCTGATAGGAACCCTCTGGGAGCCTGATTTGGCCCCTGGGCCAGATGTTTGACACCCCTGACAGATTTTGTAAACCCACAGAGAGCTTAAGGGAATGGGGGGGGGAGGACTTTGAATGCCACCCAGCAAACACACACATGCATATAATGAGCACCAATGTGAACAGCAGTCCATTAGGACAGCCCCAAGTGAGTAAAGTGGGGCTTTCCTTTTGCCAGAAATGGGGAAAGAAACAATTGTGCTCTCCAGCAGCATGCAGGTTTTGCTGGCAATGAAATGCTTTGCAGCAGCTTCTTTTTTACAATTTTTTATAATGCGTGGACATTTGTGGTTAAGAATAAAATGTGTCTGGAGAAAAGTGTTTTGTTGTTTCCAGAGAGGCTGCTGCCTGTGATCTGCTGGTTTATCATCAATAGTGCAATTTGGGCTCTGAATGCCTGAAGGACTCGACTTTTTCCCCGGACATGTTTACATGAATTCTGTGGCTCAGACTCCCTTCTGCTGCTAGTCATCTGAACAGTAATTGTGAATAGGTATGATAAGTATACAGAGACCTAAGGAGAGCCAGGGCAGGAGGAAACCAGCTTTCTTGAGAAGCGATAGGCAAGCGTGAATGTAAGGATGTTGAAAACAAGATGACAGCATGATTTGTCATCGAGCTGTTAACTCTGAAAGCAAACAGGAACTCCATTGCATATCATGATGTAGCCAATCCTCCAAGAGCTTACAGGGTTCTTCTTACATGGCCTACTGTAAGCTCCAGGAGAACTGGCTACATCAGGAGTGTGTGGCCTGATATGCAAAAAGAGTTCCTGCTACAAAAAAAGCTCTGTCCCTAGGTACAGCAGATATCACGAGTGTGACATTCAGTACAATAACCACCCTTTTCATTGTTAACATTGTGTTTTTTTGGGGGGAAAACACATAATTTTACCTCTGTTCTTTCAGCACAATTTATATGGGTCACTGTAATCGACGTTGGTTTTATCTGTATTGTTTTTGATGGCTTGTGCTGTGAATACATTTAAACTAAACTAAACTGTGCTCCTCACAAAACAAATGGAAATACTTGGTCAAACTTGGCAACATGGAAACTCATATTTGGTAACATGCATAAAGTGCTTATTAAACAGTTCAGTTCAGATTAGTACTGCATGTCAATCATGGATCATGTGGTCTGGTCTTTTTTTTTCAAAAAAAAAGAAGACATAATAGCTTTGACTTTTTTAGAGCACATTTTTGGGTGCACATGTATGCCCATGCACATATGCTCTACCATTTTTTTTAAAAAAAATGGAACTAAAGGTTGACAGTTATGAACTGGTTTGAGCATGCACCAGTGAAGTTCAGACACCCAGAAACGTGGGATGAGTGAGTGGGGACCCATTAGCCCTGGAACTCATCTGCTGTCTATTTCCTGGGTCTCCAAGTCATCTTCTGATGGGATGAATATGACCAGGAAATGGCTGCCAGATGTGGGTGTGTGAATGGCCCTTTAACTCTGCCAGGGAAAAGTGACTGCATGGGCCAAACTGCCCATCTGATTGCAGCCAAGGAGAGGTGTTCTTGTTTCAGGGTCAAAGTTGCCTTCATCAAATGTAAGTAGAGGCCTACTCTGTTCTGCTCATGACTGACAAACGGAGCTGGGACTCACGAAAGCTTATACTCTGAAACCCTTGTTGGACTCTAAGGTGTTACAGGACTCAAATCTAACTGTTCTCCTCAGGGGTGGAATTCTAGCAGGAGCTTCTTTGCATATTAGGCCACACACCCCTGAAGTAGCCCATCCTCCAAGAGCTTACAAGACTCTTTTTTGAAAGCTCTTGGTGGATTGGCTGCATCAGGCGTGTGTGGCCTAATATGCAAAGGAGCTCCTGCTCGAATTCCACCCCTGGTTCTACAACAGACTGAAATGGCTACCTTCTGAACCAATGTTTAAATTATGTAAATTTTTAAAAGTGTCCCAAAAGTCTCATCTTCTGGCACATTATTTCTGCAACTTCTGTCCCAGAAATAATGGGACTGGAGACTGTTAAGTAGTTCTAATTTTTTGTGACTAAAAATCTGATTTGCAAAACTGGTATAGCATCATTTGCTTAACCAGAGAGCTGGTTTGGTGTAGTGGTGAAGTGTGCAGACTCTTATCTGGGAGAACCGGGTTTGATTCCCCACTCCTCCGCTTGCACCTGCTAGCATGGCCTTGGGTCAGCCATAGCTCTGGCAGAGGTTGTCCTTGAAAAGGCAGCTGCTGTGAGAGCCCTCTCCAGCCCCACCCACCTCACAGGGTAACTGTTGTGGGGGAGGAAGGTAAAGGAGATTGTGAGCCGCTCTGAGACTCTTTGGAGTGGAGGGTGGGATATAAATCCAATATCTTCTTCTTCTTCTTAAGACCTCAGCGAAGGCTGCTATCCCAACAACACTTAACTGGGAGGATGTCCAATTGGATAAGATGAGACTTACTTCTGAGTAGACCTGCTTAAGTTTGTTCCGTAAGTGGCCTCATCCAAGGCATATTGGTTGTTTATCTCATTACATATGCTAAACTCTTCTTCCACTGTATTCTAATGTATTCTTTTTTTTATTGGCAGGGCTTTTGCCCCCCCAGTCGGAAGAACGAGACAACACAGTGTATGGGTATAAACAGGGCAACTTTATTGAACAAACAGCTGGGGCAACCTAACAACTACCCGGTCAGGCGAAGGGAAATCCAAACCCTTCCCTGCCCGGGGGAGGGCGGGACACCCCGCCCCCAGCAGCAGCCAGGTGAAACTGGCTGCTGCCAGGCCGGCAACGGTCGGGGGTCCCCTCCGATTGTCGCCGCCGCCCTCCCAGGGCCGGCGCCAAAGGAGGGACCCTTGCAGCGGGAAGGACCGCAGAGGGCCGTTGAACCCAGCTGCCGTCCGTCCCCCGCTACCTCCCTTAACCGGGGAAAACCGTGGGTGCCCACCAAACAAACCTGACTTCCAGTACCGCCCCCAAAAGTTACCTAACCTAAACCCAACCTCGAAGCAGTAGTACAAGGTAGGCGAAAAACATCCCGGCTCGGGCCAATCAGCCGGAATGAAAAAATTCCTACCTGGCCCCGATAAACGGCGACCGGAGAAGCCTGTACTATTGCAGGGCGGGAGGGTGGGCCGAAAACGGCCAGCCGAAGTGCGTGGCCGCGGGCGTGGTCCGGCCTATAAGGCCTCCCCGAACCACGCCCCAACATCCCCGGATGAAGGGGCCGTCTTGCCTCGCTCCATCCGGGGAGGCAAACTCGGCCCCCGCCCTAAAGCCGGCTAAAGCCGGCGCGGGCGGGATGGGGCCGGATTGCCCCCCCAGTCGGAAGAACGAGACAACACAGTGTATGGGTATAAACAGGGCAACTTTATTGAACAAACAGCTGGGGCAACCTAACAACTACCCGGTCAGGCGAAGGGAAATCCAAACCCTTCCCTGCCCGGGGGAGGGCGGGACACCCCGCCCCCAGCAGCAGCCAGGTGAAACTGGCTGCTGCCAGGCCGGCAACGGTCGGGGGTCCCCTCCGATTGTCGCCGCCGCCCTCCCAGGGCCGGCGCCAAAGGAGGGACCCTTGCAGCGGGAAGGACCGCAGAGGGCCGTTGAACCCAGCTGCCGTCCGTCCCCCGCTACCTCCCTTAACCGGGGAAAACCGTGGGTGCCCACCAAACAAACCTGACTTCCAGTACCGCCACCACAATGCCAAGCCTCTGCTTAGGCACTTGGGCCCACCCGCTGGCCTAAGGCCAGCCTAAGCCCCAGCTGGAGGTCAACCAAGAAAACCCTGTTGCCAGCTACGGACAGGTGAACACCGTCCTGCCGATACAGGTCCGCCCTGTACGACCGTATGGCCGGGTGTGGCAGGTAAATCCCAAGTCCCCCGGCGAGCGCCCTCCGCATCGCTCTATTGGCCTTGCGTCGAGCCCTCTCGACACCGGCTGGGTTCCAAGCAGCCCTCCACACCCGCCGCGGAAGGATGGCGGACCACAGGATCAGCACCTCGGGCCACCTGCTCCGTATCACCTGGAGGTCCTCGATCGCCTGGCATGACAGGGCCCTCCCCTGCACCAGGCCCAAATCGTTACCCCCGAGGTGAATCACCAAAATCTGAGGCGGAGGGCCGACCCTCCCCCGAAACAACAGTGGCAAAAGGCCGTCCCAACGTAAACCTCGACGCCCCTGCCACTCAACCACTGCCCGCTCGCTGAGGCCCAGCTGCGAACCAAAGGGGGACCGTCGAGCGTAGTGGGCGGCCCAAAATATCATGCTGTGGCCGGCGATCAAGATCGTTGTCCTCTCACCCCTCGCCACAGCACCTGAAACAAAGAAACAAATTGTAACCATCACTTTACAAACACCCTCAGTGGGCAATGGGACGCACGTAACCTTTGTAGGCCGCAGACCTCCACCTACCAACCTTCTGAATGGCAGGTCCCGGGTACCCCATGGCCGCCGCCGTCGATGCAGCGCCAATACGGAAAGAATGGGTTCCAAACCGTACCCCACCCAAGCCGAGCTTGTCCAGGGCGCGGCTTGTAACAGACCAAAACTGAAATTTGGTCAATGGCAGCCCGTCCTTGTGCCGGAACAGCGGACCCAGGGCGTCCCCCCGGACAGCGATATATTCCTTCAGGGCCAAAACCGGGCAGATATCCCTATCATGGCAGGGTCCCAGGGTGATACACATACCCCGCTGGCTCTGATCCGTCTTTGACTTACGGATTGAGATGGCAACGCTGTCCCCCTGGATCTTAATGTCGCCTGCTTGCAGGGCCCGCCCAGAGCGGTCTTTCCTAGAGCTGACCACCAGCTCACTCACCCTGAGGGCCCCAAAAAATGCCGTCATCGCCGCCGCCTGAAACAGCGCGGCCTCAAAACTAGAAAAGCAAACTGCAGGCCAAACGGCCCTGAGACCCTTCAATACAGCCGGTGAGAAAGGTTGCCGGGTGTCAGCTCGGGGTCCCTGTTCCCGTGTCCAGCCCTCAAGCATCTTGCGCAGTCTGAAGTCATCAGACCTATCAGGGAAGCCTTTAATCTTCCCATAAAAAGCCAGGGCTGCCAACTTGGCCCTAATCGTCTTGACGACTAGCCCCTTACCTTTTAGATGCACGCAAAACTGCATAAGGTGTGATACCGGAACAGGCCAACGGATGGCCAACCCCACCTGCTCCCTAAAGGTCTGGAACTGGATGACAGCGTGGTCGTAGGCCTTCCGGGTGGAAGGCGCCAGGGCTAACATCATTGCTCGGTTGGCCTCGAGTCTCCAAGCCGCCACATTTCTGCGGGCATCCGGGCAGGCAGGAGATCGGCCTCTGGTGCGAGGAGGCGGAATCGCTCCATCTGCCGACGAGACAGGGCATCCGCAACTCCATTGCACACTCCGGGCACGTGCTTAGCCAAAAACAAAACATTTAAGCGTAAACAGCGTAAAACAAACGCCCTAACTAGGCGCATAACCGGGGCCGACTTAGAGGTCAGCGTATTAATCACGTGGACGACTGCTAAGTTGTCACACCAGAAGTGGACGACACGATTAGCCAGAGCCGATCCCCATAACCGCAGCGCTACCACTATCGGGAAAAACTCCAAAAACGTTAAATTCCGGCAAAGGTCGCTGGACAGCCACTCAGCAGGCCAGGCCTCAGCGCACCAGTGCCCGCGAAAATAAACACCAAAACCGACGGACCCGGAGGCATCGGAAGTCACCTGTAGCTCAGCTTCAAGCGTGAGTTCCTCACGCCAGAAAGAGACCCCATTAAAATCGGACAGGAAGTGCAGCCACACCCGCAGATCCAGTCTCATGCCCTGGGTGATCCTGACCCGGTGATGGGGGCGGCGCAAGCCCGACATAGCGTCGCACAAACGACGCAGGAACGCTCTCCCCGGGGCCACCACCTTACAGGCGAAGTTAAGGTGGCCCACTAGCTTCTGAAGTTCCAATAGGGACAGCTTGCGTCGGCCCATAGCCGCGGTCAGCATCTGCTTCAACTGGTCGATTTTTTGACCGGGCAGCCTGGACGTCTGATGGGTAGAATCCAACTCGATACCCAAGAAAGTCAAGGTGGCCGCTGGGCCCTCAGTTTTCTCGTGCGCGAGTGGAACTCCCAATTCCGACGTCAGTGCCACAAAGGACTGGAGCAGGTGGGCGCAGTGGCCCGCCCCCTGGCGACCCACAAACAAAAAATCGTCCAGGTAATGCACCGTGGTGGACAAACCGGATCGGGCCCGTAGGGCCCACTCGAGGAAAGTGCTAAAACGCTCAAAGGCTGAGCACGAGATAGCACATCCCATGGGGAGGGCCCGGTCCATATAAAACTTCCCTTCAAAGGCGAAACCCAGGAGCTCGAAATCATGCGGGTGTACTGGTAACAGGCGAAATGCCGACTTAATGTCGCATTTCGCCATTTCCGCCCCCACTCCGCAGCTCCGGACGATCCTGACTGCCTGATCAAAAGAAGTATATTTCACGGTGCAAAGGGGGTCCGGAATGCCATCATTAACCGACCCTCCTTTCGGATACGAAAGGTGGTGGATAAGACGGAACTCCCCAGGGGCCTTCTTAGGCACCACCCCCAACGGGGATACCCTCAGATTGGGAACTGGGGGGGCCTCGAACGGACCTAAAACCCGGCCCTCCCTGCATTCCTTGAAGATTTTATCTCTAACAATCGGTTCCATCCCTTTGATGGACTGCAAATTACCAGACAAACAGGGGCCTCTGGGCCCTTGAAACGGAATGCGAAAACCATAACAGAAACCATTCAACAAATAAACCCGGTCACGGGTACGCGGGTAGGCCGCGAGCAAACTTCTAAGAACCTTCAGCCTGATGGGACTGGGGCCCTTTACCAGATCCAGGGGGGTTCCCGCTGCCCCCCGTCCGCTTGCCCCCCGATCGGGGCTTGGTCTTACTACAGGAAGACAACGAGTGGGCGCCGCCACACAACGGGCACTCGTGCTTGTATTTGCACGGCTTTCTGGTGCACCCTGCCTGGGAAGCAAAGTCCCAACAGACCAGCCGGGGTTGAACCGGCTGCCCCGCTGCCGAGCGGGGACCTGACGCCATTGCCTGTTTATTCACCAAATGGCCGCTATCCGACCTGTCGCCGCTATTGGGCTTAGCTGGCGACATGAGTTGCAGCCAAAGCTGCTGGTGGATTTGGTCCCAAGGGATGCCGGGGTTCAAGGCCGCTCTCATGCGGAACTCCTCGTCATACTGCTGCCAGGCAGCGCCAGAGAAGTCCGTGTAGGCCTTATAGATTATATCAATATATTGAAACAGCGGGGAGGCCCGCGCAGGTTGCGCCCGCGCAATGACCCCCGCATAAATCAAGAACCCCGGCAACCAATTGGCCCAGTTCCTTTCCACCTTGCGACGTTTGATCCTTTCTTTATCTTTCTCGTCTAAGTCATCTTTGTCCTTCTTTTCTAGCTCCCGATAAAGAAGGCCAAAAACATCCACATATTCACCACGCAGGATTTTTTCCCGCGTGGCCGTCGTCAGGTGGTCTCCTAGAGGCATGGCAGTGTCCCCAAAAGGGCGGCAGTGAAAGGGGGCAGTACCCCATGCACTCGTGGGGCAACCCCAGTTGCCCCACTGAGAGAAAGGCCATACTGATGGTGACGGGCCAGGTTGGCTCCCCCATGGCAAAGCGCCCGCCATGGCCGGCTTGCCAGTAGCATCGGGAGGCGCAGGAGGGGGGGCTACAACTCCGGCTCCCGGGGTTGGGCCCCAGGGCAACACTTGCCCTTGACCAAACGAACCAGCTGTGGAGGCTGGCCCGTGCGCCCATCCCAGGCTGAAATTGGCCGGTGGGCCCGGCATGTATGCTGAATACCACGGGTTCAAACCTCCCCACGGCCACGTGCCTGCACCACCCGGCCACCCCTTCTTACCATCAGGTTCCACGCCATCCGGCACCCCGACAGGAATAGCACCGCCTGCACCGCCCGGGCGGGCCGGCCCCTCAGGGGCGTTACCTTCCTCCACGTCCGAGTTGTCGTCAGAAGGCTCCTGGCCGGATCCGCCGGACGGGCCCGGAAGTGCTGCCCTCTCCTGTAAGGAAGAGAGACGGGCCAGGACCTCCTGCTCGAAGGCCCTGGTGGAAGACCGAGCTGCTTTGCGTCCACGGGGGGGGAGGGTAGACCCAGGCTCCAACCCATGATGCCTCTCCAAGGCCGTCAAGCTGTCCACAATAGCCTGCCTGGTGTGGGCCTCTTCCTCAACTCCCGGGGGGGTACCAGGGTTGGGCCTCTTTTGCCCCTTCTTTAAGGGCTGCTTGCCCTTTGACTTTCCTTGCCCCTTGGGCATGTTTTAGGCCAGGCCCCAATACCCAAGCAGGCAAAGACAGATGGGACCACAATGGCAGCTCCACCCCCAACCGTGCAGGGAGCAGAAGCCAAGTTCCAGCCCCTCAAAGGGGGAAACCAAGGCCCGAAACCACCAACCACTATATGGAAGAAGGGGGGGAAGGAGGGGGGGGGGTGAAGGACGCTCAAAAACCGCCCACCTAGTCCCCAGGCCAAAGATCCCGTGTGGCGTCGCCCGGGAAGCCTCAGAGGCGGGAAAAGACGCCCTGCTACTAAAGCGGCGACGCGCCGCACGAATCCACGCCGCGCGATTCCCCCTCCCCGATACAAACCGCGCCGGCCAGCTGACCGGCGGCCGGGCGCGCGAAGCAGCTGCTGCCGCCTCACAAGCAGGCCGGATGGCCGCGCCGCGGCCGCACGCCGCTCCCCTCGATGCTCGTCCCGATTCCGAGTGAGTCCCGTCGGCTGCTCCTGACCGCCTCGAGGAGGTAGGCAGATGGGAAGGGAAGGGCGAAAAACGCCTCCACCGCCAATACCGCTCCCCGTCGTCGACTCTACCCCGTCTTTCCCCAGAGGCCCTGCAGACGCCTGAAGGGACCGGGGAAGACGCACGCCTCACCCGAAAACGGCCAGCCGAAGTGCGTGGCCGCGGGCGTGGTCCGGCCTATAAGGCCTCCCCGAACCACGCCCCAACATCCCCGGATGAAGGGGCCGTCTTGCCTCGCTCCATCCGGGGAGGCAAACTCGGCCCCCGCCCTAAAGCCGGCTAAAGCCGGCGCGGGCGGGATGGGGCCGGATTATTGAAGCAGGAACTCCTTTGCATCTCAGGCCACACACCCCTGATGTAGCCAATCCTCCAAGAGCTTACAGGCCTCTTAGTACAGGGCCTACTGTAAACTCTTGGAGGATTAGCTACATCAGGGGTGTGTGGCCTAATATGCAAAGGAGTCCCTGCTACGAAAAAAGGCCTGTGTCTTGGCAAATTGGAATGATGTTTATAATGCTATGCTACATGTTAAAAAGGATATTGGATGGACAGAAACACCTCTGAGAAAGACATTCTCAGTTTAACCCAGGCTTGAGGGGAAAAAGAGTAATTAATATCATTCTCCAACTTTGACAAGTTTATTGCCTTTTGCTGTTTCCCCAGCAATTTATACTATCCAGACCAAACTCTTATTATTTCAATTTGTTAATTTCACTATCTTGCCATTGGATTGTAACTTTAATCTATTTTGCATGCTTAACCACTGCCCACAAGCTATATGTAGCACTGCTAACTGTACCCCATTTCATTGCCAGATGAAGTGTGCTTTTAGTACACAAAAGCTTATATTCTCAATAAAACTCTGTTGGTCTTAAAGGTGCTAAAGATGCTCCTGGACTCCAACTTTGTTCTATTGCTTCAGACCAACATGGCTGCCCACCTGGATCTTTTGGAATGTGGGCAAAATAGTTCCCTCTATTGCAGGCTTCTTAAGAATTAAGTAACAATTACAGTTATCTATCTATCTATCTATCTATCTATCTATCTATCTATCATCTATCTATCATCTATCTATCTATCATCTATCTATCTATCTATCTATCTATCTATCTATCTATCTATCTATCTATCTATCTATCTATCTATCATCTATCTATCATCTATCTATCTATCATCTATCTATCTATCTATCTATCTATCTATCTATCTGTCTATCTATCTATCTATCTATCTATCTATCTATCTATCTATCATCTATCTATCTATCTATCATCTATCTATCTATCATCTATCTATCTATCTATCTCAGCAATATGTAGAGTATATTTTCAGTAAGAGAATCATACATGTTAATTTGAAATCCTTATTTTAAACTGTTCACAATTTGGTATGATTTAGTAGGTTTTTTAAAAAAGAATATCGACATTCTGAGACATTGTTGTAATAAAGTTGACATGATAATTTTTTGTTCTGTGTATCAGATATCAGAACTGTGTCCTCAACAAAGATAAAACATAAAAAAACAGTTGACAATTAATGACTTTCTGATTTTGATAACCCCCTTTCTTTTCTGCATCCTATTGACTATCTAAATGCTAAGTATCAATATTCAGCCATCCCACAGGCTTTAGAGATTATAACATTAGAGATTATATACATTATATATACATTATATACATTCATGTTTATCTTCATAGCCACGAAGGCTGAAAATAGGTGCTTTTAAGAAAAAAATAATGAAAACCAAAATTCACAAGAAGCTGAATTCAAAACCCCATAACAGCTAGATGATGCAAGGTATTAGCCTGTACTTTTCAAGGACTTTATATTAAAATCTCACTGTCTACCATTTCAAATTCCAGTTAGAATTCAATATCCTTCTTGGGCCTACCTAGATACCCGTTGCTTGAAGGCACACAACAGTTTAAAAGTCTGTCTTTCAATATAATTGTATCAAAAAAGCAAGCTCAGTGGTATCTTTTTTGGGTTCCGGCTAGATTTGTGACAGTCGGCGGCTGCACTAATCTTTATTGTTAATATTAAAGACCAAGCACGACAGGGGGAGACGAGATAAGTTCCGGTGAATGACAGAGCAATCAGTCTGGGATGGTCCTGGTTCATCCGTAAGTCTCAGGCTGTGGGAAGCCACTATCGGTACAGCCACAGGTTCGCTGCTTCTGATTCCAGGGGCTGTTTTAGATAGTTTAAACAGCGTTCGTTCTTTGTCCGGGGTGATTAGGAAATCCTGTTGTTCTTCGAAAAATAAGCTGATAATAATCTCCACCTTTGTTTGCATTATCAATATGAGAATGCTGTTTAATCCTAGAGCGAGATCTGTACAGGGCCTGTTTTCATAAGTGACTCTAATGAACGTGCCATTTTAGTCACTCCTCCCCCACTCGACATGTTGTGTCTCGAAAGACAAACTGAAAGGGAACACAAAATGAGCCCTGCTGAAACAAGGGACTGGAAAGTGAAACGGCATGCACCTCTTTCTTTTTTGGGAAGGGGGGGGGGATGCAGCTTAAAGTAATCGGAGAGAAATATTTCCACCTGTGGACTTTACAAGCCTTACAGAAATCAGATGGCGCAGTTAAAATCTCTTATGCTGTGGCTTTTATCTCTCTTTAATTTGATGGCATGAAGTCTGTATGCAGGGGTGGAATTCTAGCAGGAGCTCCTTTGCATATTAGGCCACACACCCCTGATGTAGCCAGTTCTCCTGGAGTTTACAGCAGGCCCTGTACGAAGAGCCCTGTAAGGAATTCAGGCAGGACCTCCTTTGCCTATTAGGCCACACACCCCTGATGTAGCCAATCCTCCAAGAGCTTACAGTCTCTCTCGGCTTGGCTTCGCGAACGAAGATTTAAGAAGGGTGCAATAGTCCATGTCTGCTGCAGGCTCGCTGGTGGCTGACAAGACCAATGCGGGACAGGCAGGTCCGGCCACAGTGGCTGCAGGGAAAAGTCTGATTTAGGGTTGGTGCTGTAGCAGTGCGATTCTTCCTCAATCTCCTTTTGTCCTCAAGACCAGCTATGCGTGCGTTCTCAAAGGAAGAGACAGCCTGGTGGATGGTGTGTCTCCATGCTTTGAGATCTGAGGCTAGGTCAGACCACTGGTGATGGTTGATGCGACAGGTGCCAAGGGATTTCTTCAAGGAGTCCTTGTACCTCTTCTTTGGTGCCCCTCTATTTCGATGGCCGGTGGAGAGTTCGCCATACAGGGCAATCTTGGGAAGGCGGTGGTTTTCCATCCTAGAAATATGCCCTGCCCAGTGCAGCTGCGTCTTCAGCAGCAGTGCCTCGATGCTGGTAACCTCCGCCCGCTTGAGGACTTCAGTGTTGGTCACAAAGTCACTCCAGTGGATGTTGAGGATGGTGCGAAGGCAGCGCTGATGAAAGCGCTTGAGGAGTCGCAGGTGATTACAATAGACCTTGGAATAAGAGCCCTGTAAGAATAAGAGCCCCTTGCATATTAGGCCACGCATCCCTGATGTAGCCAGTCCTTCAAGAGCTCACAAGGCTCTTTTTTTGACTAAGCAGGGTCAGCCCTAGCTAGCATTTGGAGGTGTGGCCAAATATGCAAAGGAGCTCCTGCTAGAATTCCACCCCTATATGGATGCCCCTTTGCAGTATGCAGTTCCTACAATGCCATTTCAAAGAACAGGACAGGGAGAATCCAGTTCCTCTCAATTCATGCTCCTTGTGCACATTTAATTTCTTTTTTTTATGTCTGGCAGGAAATTCTGAAGTGTATCCTTTGATTCACAGATTGTACCCCTTAAAGTACTTGACCTGGATAGCCCAGGCTAGACTGAGCTCATCAGATTTCATAAACGAAGCAGGGTCAGCCCTCGCTAGCATTTGGAGTGGAGGCCTCCAAAGAATACCAGGGTCATGACATGGAAGCAGGCAATGGCAAAGCACTTTTGACCCTCCAGGATCTCCATGAGTCAACTGTGACTTGATGGTGCTTTCTACATCACCCTTTAATGTGGACTCTTCATGATGCAGAAGAAGAAGACTGCAGATTTATACCCCACCCTTCTCTTTGCGGCTTACAATCTCCTATATCTTCTCCCCCCACAACAGACACCCTGTGAGGTGGGTGGGGCTGAGAGGGCTCTCACAGCAGCTGCCTTTCAAGGACAACCTCTGCCAGAGCTATGGCTGACCCAAGGCCATTCCAGCAGCTTCAAGTGGAGGAGTGGGGAATCAAACCCAGTTCTCCCAGATAAGGGTCTGCACACTTAACCACTACACCAAACTAGCAGCCATGTAGCTAAGAGTCACATGGGGAGGGGGCCATAGGAAGGGGGCATGGGGGTGAGAGCAAGAAGCTGGAGAGGCTGGGAGCCACCCCTCTCCCTCCTCCCTCCAGCATGAATTTACATTGCATGTAAGCTCTCCTTCTACCTTTCCTGGAGCTCAGTCTGCAGTGATCAGCTTCCAATTCCAAAGTTCAAAAGAAGGTCGGTTTGTATGTCTGTGCTCCCTGCCCATTTCCCTGCTTTCTTGTGCCCTTCCCCAGCCGGGAGCAGCAGGGAATGCACGCAGCTTGTACATGCTGGCTGGGGGAGACATGGCCTGACCGCAGCTGCCCTCCTCCCTTCCTCCCTCCCGCTCCACCACGAAAGGACTCTAGCTGCCCTTGTTTGATGTAGTGGTTAAGTGTGCGGACTCTTATCTGGGAGAACCAGGTTTGATTCCCCACTCCTCCACTTGCAGCTGCTGGAATGGCCTTGGGTTAGCCTTAGCTATCTCAGAGCTGTCCTTGAAAAGGCAGCTGCTGTGAGAGCCCTCTCAGCCCCACTCACCTCACAGGGTGTCTGTTGTGGGGAGAGAAGATATAGGAGATTTTAAGCCGCTCTGAGTCAGAGAAAAGACCGGGATATAAATCTGCAATTCTTCTTCTTCTTCCTGCAGCCTGTGCAATCTAGGGGCCTTTCCTCCCAAAGAGCAGTGCCGGATTAAACCCTGTGGAGGCCCCTAGGCAGTCAGAATTTTAGGGGCCCCTTGCAAATTATCTCAGAGTCAGAGCTCCCACCCCGCCACCTGTGGCCCCCCGCTGCAGCCTGCAGGCCCCTTCTCAAAAGCTCCTTTGGCAAAGCTGCAGGAAAGAGACAGAGAGAGGCAAATTTGGCAACAACACCAGCAGCAGCCGCACCAGGCAAGTTGGGCAAAGAGCAGCTCAGTAGCTGGCTGTGCGTGCAGGCTGGGAGGGCGGCAAGCAGGGGGGAAACCATGGGGAAAAGCCATCATGGGGCCCCTAAAGGTGTGGGGGCCCATAGGTCAGTGCCTACTTGGCTCAACTGTTAATCTGGCCCTGCCAAACATACATAATTACAAAGGTTTTTAAAAGAGTTAAAATACAGACACATCAGTTAAAATACATACAAATCGTAAGATCATGGGTTAGGAAGGAGGGATCAATGAGGGCATGCCAAACAAAGCACAAATGCCTTCACCTGCTGGTGGAAGATGGCAACAGAAGGGGGCAGATCACTCTCCCCAGGAAAGGGGTTCCAGAGCTTTAGGGTTCCAGAGTTTTAGAAGGCTCTGTTCTAGCATTATATTAGTTTTAACATTCTCCCACCTTTGGTGTTATGTGAAAGATTTAAAAAAAGTCCATACTTAGATAGGCTGTGCCTGTTCATCTATCTATCTATCTATCTATCTATCTATCTATCTATCTATCTATCTATCTATCTATCTATCTATCTATCTATCTATCTATCTATCTATCTATCTATCTATCATCTATCTATCTATCTATCTATCTATCTATCTATCTATCTATCTATCTATCTATCTATCTATCTATCTATCTATCTATCATCTATCTGATTTATATCCCGCCCTCCCCTGACAGGCTCAGGGCAGCTAAGAACAGTTAAAAACAGACATAGAACCTTAAAGAATAAAATATATAATGAAAACATTTCCATGCATGTTAACAATCAATCCATTCATTAAAAGCCCAAGATGGCAAGTTTCTAGTTTCCATTGTGTTAGTTCAGTGAGATTGTTGGTGCTGTGAGAGAATAGCCACCTCCCCCTTAACCATTGAAGGTGAGTTTGAATAATTCGGCCTTCCAGGCCCTACGGAACTGTGGCAGGTCCCGCAAGGCCCTGATGTTTTCGGGGAGGGCATTCCACAGAGTGGGGCTATTACTGAAAATGCTCTGGCTCTGGTGGTAGACAATCGAGCTTCTTTGGATCCAGGGATCTTAAGGAGATTTTGAGACCCCAAACGTGGTGCTCTCTGGGGTACGTATGGGGAAAGGCGGTCCTGAAGGTAGACAGGTCCCAGGCTATATAGGGCTTTAAAGGTTATAACCAGCACCTTGAAGCGAATCCAGAATGCCACAGGCAACTAGCGTAATGCTTTCAGCACAGGTTGATGAGACTGAGGATAATCACCATGTTGTTCTATGATGATATCCGTGCTGTATTTTTAAAGCAATCCTTGGAGGGTCGATCTGAGGAGCATAAAATCTTTTCACTATTAACCTCAAATGAGAGTGAAACCATTGAATCTGTAGCAAAATTCTTTTACCATGCTTCCGGGAGGAGATGTTCTTTTTGATCATGGACTCTATTGTAATCCATATGGTATTGTCTTGTTATGCCAGTAAAGGTTTTGTGATGTGACAGCCAGGTGATGATTTAATCAATTCCTAGGCAATGTTGGGATGGACTTCTGGGCATTCTAGACACACCCATAGCAGTTGTGCATAGCTTGATTGGCTGCTGGGGGAACCAGTCATGGAGCTCCCATTATTCTCTATGCACACTAACTCAGTTGCTTTCACTTTGCAGCATGAAGAGAGAAAAGTTAGTTGTCATGAAAGCAGAAGTTGAGCTTTCCTGGGGCCATCTTCTTGGGGGGGGGGGCTATAATTTAGACATTCCAAATCCAATCTATGCCAAACTTGGAGGGCAGGAGGAGGACAGCCTGCTGAATATTCTAGCGAGTTTGGAATCTCTAGCTCATGAGGGGTCTGTTCTACACCTCCCAAACCAAATGAACAATGAATCCGTTTGGGAAATCAAATGAACCATGAACCAACATGAAAGACTGGTTCGGGCAATTAAGTGAACCATGAATTAACACAAACCACCATTTCCCTGGTTCATGCCCATGTGTAGTGCCTACAGGCTCAACATGAATGGGGCGGGGGGCGGCTCATGTATAATGCCATGCATAAAATACCTTGTAAAACAGCCTGCATATATACATATACATATACATATAATTGTCTGCAAGCTTGCGCCCAGCACCATTATTTAAGACAATTCAGAATCTTACAATATTGCTGCAAGGCAGACCAAACACTAGGGAATTGGAGATCGGCTGTGAGGCTTTTGCGGAATTCTTTGCAGATAAGATCTCGTCGCTCCGCTGTGACCTCCCCGCCACATTGGAAACAGTACATGAACTCGAGGCTCCGTGCCTGTCTTCTGGACCATATCTGGACTGCTTCGACATGCTTAGCCTGGAGGAAGTTGACAAAATCTTCTCCACTGTACGCCCAACAACTTATGACCTGGACTCATGCCCTTCCTGGCTAATTAAAGCTTGCCAGAGGGAGCTTAGGTGTCCTATATGGGACATCATAAATAGATCCCTCTCTGAGGGGCGTTTACCAACGCCTTTTAAAGAGGCTGTGGTCTGCCTTCTATTGAAAAAGGTGACATTGAATCCGGCTGAATTGGCTCATTATCGGCCGATCTCAAATTTGCCCTTTTGGGGCAAAATTATTAGGAGGGCAGTAGCGTTACAGTTGCAGAGTTTTCTGGATGATGCTTCTGTACTAGATCCCCACCAGTCTGGTTTTTGTCTGGACCATGGGACGGAGACAGTGCTGGTCGCCCTGGTGGATGACCTCCAGCGACATCTGGATCGAGGCGGTGTGGCGGTGCTGATGTTGTTAGACCTATCGGCATCGTTTGATATGGTCGACCATCGGTTACTGTCCCGCCGCCTCGCCAACGTGGGGATTCAGGGGTTGCCTTTGCAATGGCTTTCTTCTTTCCTGATGGTCGGGGACAAAGGGTGGCGATTGGAGAAGAACTGTCCCAGAGGCATCCACTTAATTGTGGGGTGCCACAGGGGGCAGTCCTCTCCCCAATGTTGTTTAACATCTATATGCATCCCCTTGCCCAGATTGCACGGAGGTATGGGCTGGGTTGTCATCAATATGCCTATGGCATCCAGCTCTATCTACTGATGAATGGCCAGCCTGGCTATGTCCCAGAAAATCTGGACCTGGCTTTACAGGCTGTGGAAGGATGGCTCAGGCTGAGCAGGTTGAAGTTGAATCCAGTGAAGACAGAGGTTCTTTGCCTGAGTCATGGCAGTCTGGGAGGAGAAATCCCCCTACCAGTTTTTGACAGGGTGCCATTAGTAATGGCGCACAAGGTCAAGAGCTTGGGGGTGCTACTGGAGCCTTCTCTGTCAATGGAGGCCCAGATGGCAGCCACTGCCAAATCTGCCTTCTTTCATCTTAGGCGGGCAAGGCAGTTGGCTCCCTTCCTGGAGCGTGACGATCTGGCAACAGTGATCCATGCAACGAACACCTCGAGGTTGGACTACTGTAATGCCCTCTACATGGGGCTGCCCTTGTGCCGAATCTGGAAACTACAGCTGGTGCAGAAAATGGCAGCCAGGCTGCTATTAGGGCTCCCTAAGTGAGAGCACATAAAGCCGAGGCTGCGGGAACTGCACTGGCTGCCAATTGTGTACCAGATCCGTTACAAGGTGCTGGTCATTACCTTTAAAGCCCTATATGACCGAGGACCTGTCTACCTTAAGGACCGTCTCTCCCCATATGTACCCCAGAGGGTACTGAAATCAGGTTCACAAAATCTACTGATAATCCCCGGGCTGAAGGAGGCCAAACTGAAAAACACAAGGGAAAGGGCCTTCTCAGTCATGACTCCCCACTAGTGGAATCAATTATCAGAGGAGGTGCGGGCCCTGAGGAGTCTTGCCCAGTTCCGCAGGGCCTGCAAGACTACCCTCTTTCAGCTGGCTTTTTCTTAATGCAGATCCAGCTGTACCGTCATTATGATAAAATCTGTATATGAGTAGGATCTGAAATTTTGAGAATGTAGGATCTGAATTTTGAGAATTTGAGAGTACGATCATATGAAATTGTTGGTTTTAATTAGATGGTTTTAAGGGCATTTTAAGGAAACTATATAATGTTTAGATTATTGTTTTATTATGTAACCTTTGTATTTTATATTATGTTGTGAGCTGCCCTGAACTTGCTTCGGCGGGGAGGGCAGGGTATAAATTAAATGTTATTATTGTTAGTAGTAGTATTATATATATGGTAATATGAGGTTATATTTTGGTTATGACTACAATTCATAGCAAATGTTATAAAGCAATATAATATTTGGCTATTGGGGCAGGGGTTGAGAACTCTGAAATACAGATTTGCCATGCTATTTTGCCAGGTATATAGTAAGTCAAACCGATGTTCTTGCAATATATCCTAGACGTTTCGAGGTGCCAGCTGGGATATGTAAGAATTCACGATCCAATCAATTCTCGTTTTGTTCTTTGATGAAAAACCTAGGGAAAAAGTTATCCCAATAAAACACTATCATCTTAGGTTGTTACATTACTCTCAATCTGGTGGTCCGATACAGCAATGTCATCCTAGGATAGAATGGAGAAGTTAAATATGGCAGTTAACCAACTGTTAGTAAAATAACTGTCAGTCTGTTGGTAAGTAATCCAAATAAATCATACAATTGTGATAGAAGAACAGATGCTCATTGCTACTATACTTCTTCCAGAGTTTCATTTTTTAAAGTAACTTGAAAACAATAAACACTTGAAATGAATACAATGATGTCTGGATTCATCTCATTAGGAAGCAGAATAGAAATACAAAAGCAAAAATAGTGCAAAGGCTACATGTGTATCCTTCACATCAAAGGCCCCCAACTGTTGTTTTTTTAAAAAAAATCTGTGGGCATCTTTGGAATTCTGACACAGTATGGTGGGTGCCGATACAAAATGGCTTTCACAAAATGGCTGTCACAGAAGGCAGAGCCAGCTACAAAATGGCTGCCAAATCTGACCTTCAGCCACACAATGAAGATCCTTCTGCTGTGATGGTAGCTGTTCCCATAGCAATGTTTTAAACAATCTGTATAGCCAATCAATTCTCCAGATGCCAATCAGAAGCCTTGCTAGACAAGAGCCCTAGTTGCTTTCTTTAAAAACACTTAGGATATGCCAAAAAGTTATTGGTGGGTGCCATACCACCCATGGACACACAATGGAGGGCCCTATCTCAAATTATTAATCTTTGACTTTCTAAAGCTCTTGAAAAATTACTCTCCTGTTAGAAAGATACACTAAGTCCCTTAAGATGGTTAGCATAAATATCCTAGAAATTCAGCAGACCTGAATGAAACTCAGGGCTTAAAATATTTTTGACATTTCAACTTACCTTGTTCAACACAAACCAGCTGCAGACCAAGCAAGGATATGGCATCAAACGACTGGAACAGCTGCTGACATTAAGTTAGCAGTGACCTGTTGGTCAGAAGCCAACTCACAGCTGATCATGGGATGAAATGGCATGGGGTTTTGTCATAGCAAAAAAAGCGGAGTTGCAAAGTGGAGTTGCAAAAGGGAGAGATCTTTCCTTCTGTCCAACCTTGGTAGGAACAGAAGCAGTGCTCTTAGTCTCTGCATTGTAAAAGGGAGAGGAGAACGAGCTAGTTTATCTCCTTTCTCTGCATCTTAAGCTGATAGTTTCAGAACAGGGAGAATGACAATCAGCTGGGTCTCTGATCAACCCCCTTGCCAAAATTTTCTGCTTTTGGAAGGGAAGAGGAGACAGCAAAGTTTCCAGAATAGGAGGGGAAACCCTTTACTGTGTACAGGTCAAAATTTCTCTAATAGGACATCAGAAACTGACTACCAGCTGATCACTCACTGGCTGGGAGTTGGCTTCCAATGGGTGTAAGCAGCCTGTTCCTGGGAATACACTAACAGGTTGCAAACAGTCAGGTTGCCTGTTGATTAATTGACTGCCTGATTAGCACTGGTGAACAGGAAATAAGCCCAACTGGCTGATGTTCAAGCATCTATACCTGGTTCCACGAAGCTTCATTCACATGTCTGTAAATACAGCAAATTGCAAGAGTTACTAGAATGTCAAGTGCTGGCACATATTTTCCTCTTTTTTTATGTTCACATGGTTCCCTTGGCGCAAACTATGAGATAATTGTTGCTTTTTATTGTCAGTACAGCTAATATTTTGGACCTGCTTAATGTACTCAGCAAGTCTCTGGATACGTTTCACAAACAAAAGCCCCACCCCCCTCCACCCACTGTCTACAAGACAAACCATATATGAAACAATTGTTTTATGTGGCCCCAGAAGGTAGGACCAGAACCAATGGGTTGAAATTAAATCAAAAGAGTTTCTGGCTCAACATTAGGAAGAACTTCCTGACCGTTCCTCGGTGGAACAGGCTTCCTCGGGAGGTGGTGGCCTCTCCTTCCTTGGAGGTTTTTAAACAGAGGCTAGATGGCCATCTGACTGCAATGAAGATACTGTGAATTTAGGGGCAGGTATTTTTGAGTTTCCTGCATTGTGCAAGGGGTTGGACTAGATGACCTCTTTGATTCTAAGGAGACTTTCAAAGGAGAATCTGAATGGATAAAAGGCCTCTGAATAGATTCTTTAGGTCAAACAATTGGGGCTCTCTGCATTCCAGAGAATGAAGAAGTGTGCTGAATGGGAGATGTGTTGTAACCAGTTTCTCCTTTTGTGCCCATTTATTTGGTGAAAGACGTATATAATCTACCAACGGAGTAGTTCCTGCACACAGTTCATTCATCCCTTGTGGTCCTTAGGTGACAGCCTGGAATGCATGTACAATTCCAGAATGTGGACTATTATTGCTAGCAGGCATTTATATTACTTTCAATCCACAAATGTAGTTCTTCCACCCCCCAGCCCATCCACAAAGTGTGCTGCTATTCCAAATACAGAATGCCTTTCTGATTATTAAGAAAATATGCCTGGGATCTTCAAGTTCCCTGCTTGAAACTGTTAAGGGCTGAGAAATGAGGATGAAGAAAACTTTCCAGTTGAGAGCCAAGCCAAGACCTCAATACCTGGCGATCCCGCTGCTGAAACACACATTTGCATCTGTTAGCCACGGGTTTTTAATGAAAATGTTTCAGTTCTGCTCGGTTCTGTATGTGAAACTCCAGTTGTGTGATTGTTACAGAATCAAATTAAATAGCACTACAAAACCCCAGCTACCCTTTTACGGCATTGCACCGTCTAAGTATAAATGTTTTAAATGATAGTGATATCCTGCCGAGGAAGACAATTCTGTTTGCTTCTGCTAAGCAGCATGCATCCTTTTCCATTATGTAAGTACAATTTCATTCGCCGATAGGTCTTCTGAGGTGAAAGAGGGAGAAAGAGCAAAATACCGTTTTAAGATGCGCAAAGTATATTTCTTGTTCTGATCTGAATGGCCCGGCCTAACTTGATCTAATTCAATCTAGCTCAATAGGTTCTGGTATTGACCTTCAAAACCTTGCATAGCTTGGGATCAGGGCTGGCTCTAGAGTGTCTGGCACCCTAGGCAAGGTTGGCATCCCGCCCCCCCACTGATAATGTCATTGAGTCACATGGGGACACCCAATTCATCACCCCCAAAAGTAACGGTCCCCGACCTTTTGGGCACCAAAGACCAGTTTTATGGAAGAAGAAGAAGAAGAAGAAGAAGAAGAAGAAGAAGAAGAAGAAGAAGAAGAAGAAGAAGAAGAAGAAGACCACCTTTTGGGCACCAAGGACCAGTTTTATGGAAGAAGAAGAAGAAGAAGAAGAAGAAGAAGAAGAAGAAGAAGAAGAAGAAGAAGAAGAAGAAGAAGAAGATGATGATATTGGATTTATATCCCGCCCTCCACTCCGAAGAGTCTCAGAGCGGCTCACAATCTCCTTTACCTTCCTCCCCCACAACAAACACCCTGTGAGGTGGGTGGGGCTGGAGAGGGCTCTCACAGCAGCTGCCCTTTCAAGGACAACCTCTGACAGAGCTATGGCTGACCCAAGGCCATGCTAGCAGGTGCAAGTGGAGGAGTGGGGAAATCAAACCCAGTTCTCCCAGATAAGAGTCTGCACACTTAACCACTACACCAAACTGGCTCTCCATTTTTTCCATGGACCAGGGGGTGGGTTTCGATGGTTTTGGGATTGTTCATTTTATTTCTCTTAGTTTGGTGTAGTGGCTAAGTGTGTGGACTGTTATCTGGGAGGTACAGTGGTTAAAGTGGGAGTCCATGAACCGTTCCTTGGGTTTCCCATCAACTCTAGTTCCATTGATGTCATCTATTGAGTTCATGAAAATGGTTATGCAGGAAAAGTTACAGTCTTCTTTTCATTGGACTTGTGAAGTATCTCTTCCTTTTATGTGTTGACAATGTCCAGCACCCTAGGCAAGGCTAACGTCTGCCCCGCCCACACACACTGATAAAGTCACTGAGTCACATGGGGGGCAATTTGGTGCTCCCAGAAGGCCAGCGCTCTAGGCAATTGCCTGGTTTGCCTAGTCACAGAGCTAGCCCTGGAACAACAGGATGCTTGTGTAGCATAAGGCATTTAAGGTCAGGTCTGTGGGAATCATATTCATTTGGATATAGAAACGGACTGAATTTGAAAAGCATTGGGCTGAAGATTAAGGTCAGCACCACTTTTTTTTTTTAACTGCTTAGTGCATATCCTATCTTTCTCCCCAGTAGGGACCCCAAAAAACTTACATCATTCTCCTCTCCCCCATTCGGTCTTCACAACAACCCTCTGAGGTAGGTTAGACTGAGATGGCCAACCAGTGAACTTCCATGGCATGAGTAGGGATCCCAACCTGGATTCCCCTGATCCTGGCCCAACATGTTAACCGCTACACCACATTGACTTGTGATGGGACTTATACCCAGGGGTCATTTTGTAGAAAAATAGGTGGTGGAGCTCATTAGCATAACTCATTAGCATCTGCCACCCCGCCACCAGTCAAAAGAAACCCAATGCAAGAAAGAAGATCCCCAGGCGAGTGAGGTCTGCTTGGGCTGCCTAGAGATCAGCCAGACCAAGCAGGCCTTGCTCACCTGGAGCTCTCCTTGGCCACCACCCCCCAGTCAAAAGGCCAGCAAGCCACCCGCCACCCAAAATCACATCAGAAGTGGAGAAAGGGTGGGGCGGGCTTTTCCAGGAGTTAATGAGGGCTTCAGAGGGTGTGGCAAAGCCCCTAATTAGGGTTGCCAACTCCAATTCAAGAAATACCTGGGGACTTTGGGGGTGGAGCCAGGAGACTTTGGGGGTGGAGCCAGGAGACATCGGGGTGGAGCCAGGGTGTGACAAGCATAATTGAACTCCAAGGGAGTTCTGGACATCACATTTAAAGGGACCGCACACCTTTTTAAATGTCTTCCTTCCATAGGAAATAATGAAGGATAAGGGCACCTTCTTTTGGGGCTCATAGAATGGGACCCTCTGGTCCAATCGTTTTGAAACTTGGGAGACACTTTGGGGAGAGTCACTAGATACTATACTGAAAATTTGGTGCCTCTACCTAAAAAAAACAGCTCCCCCAGAGCCCCTCAAAACTCCAGATCAATTCCCCATTATACCCTATGAGAATCAATCTCCACATAGAGAATAATGCTCAGCAGACATGCCCCCCCCCATTTCTGGCGACTCTGAAGTGGATTGGCCTTTCTACTCATGAGTTGCTGCCAACTTCTTCAAAGTAACACAGACACACCATCCCAAGAGGAAGCCTTTCAATCAGTGACTGAAGCCTCTGGAGGTAGAAACACACATGGTCCTCTGGGGGCGGAGCTCCCCCCCCACCAGCCAGACTCCTCGAGGAGACGTCACTCGGCAGCCGGAGAGGATGCAAGGACTACGAGTCCCAGCATGCACCTCGCGAAGGGAGGCCAGACTGGAGCGAATAGCAGGCCGGCGGTGGGTGGGTCTTTGTGACCCAGAGGAAGGGAGAAGCCTGAAGCCAGGCAGGGAAAGAGACGTGGCGCCGTTCCACCCCCCCTCACCCCCACTTCCAGATTTTTAGAGAGCGGGGGATTAGACTGCTAATCCAGGGGTCCCCCTGCAGGGCGGGGGGGTTGGGAAGCCTACCCCTAATCCAGAAATTGTTATACAGCTGCACCTACTATTCAATGGACAAGGTAGGCGAGGAGGAAGAACAGGAACCATCAGAAAGGTTCCTGTGAGCTCCTGCTGAATTCAAGGCCTGCTTATACCTACATGAAAATCATTGGCTGGTGGAACTTCAGCAAGTCTGAACATGCCCTGAGTGTCAAGATCCCTTCCCATTGTATTGTATCTGTATGCTATGAAAGGTTTTCATATGGGTTGGGAGGGGGGAGGTATCACACTTGCTTTGAATGCTTTGTAACAGATGTAAGTATCTTCTACACTGCAGAACTGAGCATCAAAGTCACATTATGTGTCTGCAGAGAATGCCTTTCTGCCCACTTTGCTAAGAAAAAAGTCGGGGGAGGGGAAGAATTTGTAATAATTGCACTGGCTTTTGCATAGTAGTTTAGGCAAGCTACCTGATGGCTATCGGGGTGGTATTCTAGCAGGAGCCCCTTTGCGTATTAAGCCACATACCCCTGATGTAGCCAATCCTCCAAGAGTTTACCAAAAAGAGCCTTTTAAGTTCTTTGAAGATTGGCTACATCAGGGGTGTGTGGCCTAATATGCAAAGGAGCTCCTGCTAGAATTCCACCCCAACAGCTATAGACAAAGTATGTAAGGCTGGACATCTCTCAGGTGCTCCAGTTCTGACACAGACGTGTATGCTACTGATCTCTCTTTCAATGAAGATAACTTTCTGAATCCACTGGAAGTCTTCCCTGTTTGAGAATAGTCCCAGAGCTGACACTTAGTTTTCCCTGTTGTGGTCTTGCTTGGAGAGAGACAACTTTTGGCCATGCAATATCTGAACTTATTACACAACCGACTGTGGAAAGAAAGAAAAAAAGTTTTAGTTTGGCAGATAGTTCATCATATTCCCTTGAGAAGAACCAGATTAATTTATCAGCAAAAGAACTTGGCAATACAGTGAATATTTCTCACATTATTGCAAACTCCAATGGAAATGAGCATCGCTCCCTTTACCCTCTGTGCTTTCTGCAATGTGAACCTTAATATTTCCTTACAAGTTGCAAACAGATGTTCTAGCAGGTAAAAAAAATTGCTTTTTACACATGGCAAATAGTATGACATTGAATTGAGCCAGAGGGGGGAGTGTTTGTCTTTTCGTTTTTGCCCTTTGGCAGAAAATGGCAAAATTTTAAAGCTGTTCATAAGATAATGTCCAAGCCATGATATTTCAGACAGCTGCAAAAGGTGATTGAAGAGCTCAAGCGCTGCACAAATCAAGTTGAAAATATCTCCTGTCTTTGAATTGCATCCAGGATTGGAGTATCTTGCAATAAACCTAAAAAACAAAACTGTGTGTTTCCAATTCTTTGTTTGTTTTGGGGAGCAGGTTCCGTTCAGTGATGTTTTCTCTTTTTGACCTAACCTGAATCTTCACTAATGAGATCATATCTCTAAGTGATCTAAAGAGGAACATCTCACACTGCTACATTAACCTTGGGTGAACTGCAGGTGTTTGGACCAAGGTCACACCGACTCTGTCCATGAAGAGATGCCAAATCATACAGATGGTAATTTCCTTGTGATTCCTCGCCAAGCTGTGAATCTTCCAGTGTCCATGGGCCCTTATTATAACCAGATCCTGTTCAGTCTTTTCACTACCTTTAATATTAATATCAGAAGAACAAGTCATACTGAATACTATCTTCTTAACACCCTATCATGGTGACAAACCAGCACCCATATAGTCTCAGTTTGGTGTAGTCGTTAAGTGTGCAGACTCTTAAGTGGGAGAACTGGGTCTGATTCCCCACTCCTCCACTTGCAGCTGCTGGAAAGGTCTTGGGTGACCCATAGCTCTTGCAAAGTTGTCCTTGAAAGGGCAGCTTCTGTGAGAGCTCTCTCAGCCCCACCCACCTCACAGGGTGTCTGTTGTGGGGGAAGAAGAAAAAGAAGATTGTAAGCTGCTCTGAGACTATAGGACACAGTATAAATCTATGGTCTTCTTCTTTTTCTTCTTCTTCTGGGTCATTCCAGTGAATTTTCATTGTGGTTCTGTGAGATAAAGTGGGGGGGAGGGAGGAACAAGATTCCTTGTATTCACACAGAATATTGATCAACCTGGCACACATTTTCCTTTGAAGGAATGCAACACAGTGAATCTGTTTAAATGGTAAATTAATGGCCGAATCTTCAGTTGATTAATCATAGCAGAAGCAGTCAATTTTAACTGGTTGGGATAAATGTTAACGCTTATTCATTAATTGAGACTATATTGGCACTGGTTTGTCACCATGATAGGGTGTTAAGAAGATAATATTCCATATGACTTGTTCTTCTGATATCAATATTAAATGGGGAGAACTGGGTTCACTCCTCTCTCAGTCATGAAGCTCACTGGATGAACGTGGCCCAGACATTCTTTGTCAACCAAATCTACCTTGCAAGGTTGTCATGAGGATAAAGTAGATGGGGGAAGGTCAGGGTAAAAATCTGGTACACAGGCAGGAATTTTTTGCCTCCTTGAGATCTCATAAAGGTACTTGTAGAAGGTAACATTTAAAATGCCTTTTAATGTAATTGATTATCAGTTAATTAGCTTAATGGCAGATGGCCAATCCAATGAAGCTTTAATTGGGTAATAGCTCAACATGACAGATACATGGGCCCTCCTAAAACCTGAAATACACATTTAGGTTGTTTCCTGTTTTGACAGTGTTTGAAAAAAGTAATAATAATAATAAACTTTTTTTTTTATCCCGCCCTCCCCGCCAAGGCAGGCTCAGGGCGGCTCACAAGACATGGAATGTGCCATGATTATGATAAATACATTATACAATAAAATGCATTTAAATAAATTAATTAAAACCACAACAGTTAAAGGTGCTATAGTACAACACAGTATATATCAGATGGCTAGGTGTCACTTCAGGTTTCCATCTTGTAGGCCATTTGAAAAAGGACAGTTTTACAGGCCCTGCAGAACTGATTATAGTCCCGCAGGGCTCGAACCTCCGCTGGTAGTTGATTCCACCAATGGGGAGCCATTATTGAGAAGGCCTGCTCTCGAGTTGTTTTCAGTTTGGCCTCTTTCGGCCCAGGGATTGTCAGCAGGTTTTGCGAGCTAGATCGAAGCACTCTCTGGGGAACATATGGAGAGAGGCGGTCCCTAAGGTAGGCAGGTCCTTAGCCATATAGGGCTTTAAAGGTAATAACCAGCACCTTGTAACAAACTCGGAACACAATTGGCAGCCAGTGTAGCTCCCGCCACCTAGGCTGCATGTGTTCCCACCGAGGTAGTCCCACTAACAGCCTGGCCGCCGCATTCTGCACTAGCTGCAGTTTCCGAGTTTGGTACAGGGGCAGCACCATGTAGAGGGCATTACAGTAGTCCAACCTCGAGGTGACTGTTGCATGGATCACTGTTGCTAGGTCGCCGCATTCCAGGAAGGGGGCCAGCTGCTTCGCCCTCCTAAGATGGAAAAAGGCAGCTTTAGCAGTGGCCGCTATCTGTGCCTCCATTGTCAAGGAAGGCTCCAGTAGCACTCCCAAGCTCTTGACCCTGTGCACTGGTATCAGCAACGCACCATCAAAGGCTGGTAGGGAGATCTCCTCTCCTAGCCCACCGCGACCCATGCAAAGGACCTCTGCCTTCGCTGGATTCAACTTCAGCCCACTCAACTTGATCCACCCTGCCACGGCTTGCAGTGCCTGGTCCAGATTTACAGGGACGTCACCAGTCCAGCCGCCCATCAATAGATAGAGCTGGGTGTCATCAACCCAGTCCGTACCTTCGGGCAATCTAGGCAAGGGGGCGTATGAAGATGTTAAACAACATCAGAGAGAGAACTGCCCCCCGAGGCACCCCACAATTAAGTAAGCGCCTCTGGGACAGCTCTCCTCCAATCGCCACCCTTTGTCCCCGACCCTCAAGGAAGGAGGAAAGCCACTGTAAGGCTAGCCCCCGGATTCCTGCGTCGGTGAGGCGGCAGGTCAGCAGCCAATGGTCAACAATATTGAACGCAGCCGATAGGTCTAACAACAGCAATACTGCCAAGCCGCCTCGATCCAGATGTCACCGGAGGTCATCCATGAGGGCGACCAACACTGTCTCCATCCCATGGCCCGGGCATGAAGGTAAAGGTAGTCCCCTGTGCAAGCACCAGTCGTTTCGGACTCTGAGGTGACATTGCTTTCACAATTTTCATGGCAGACTTTTTTACCGGTTGGTTTGCCATTGCCTTCCCCAGTCATCTACACTTTCCCCCCAGCAAGCTGGGCACTCCTTTTACTGACCTCAGAAAGATGGAAGGCTGAGTCAACCAGGATCCGGTTACCTGAACTCAGAATAGAAACACAGAAATCACAGAAAGTTACCTCTGTCTAGTGCTGAAGAACCTTAGTACATTCATCAGGTTAAGGAAGGGGTGGGGTTGGAATTGGCAGATTTAATGTAAGTAAGACTGTGTACAAAAAGATTCAGAAGATGTGATGATATTTTTATCTCGTCAAATGAGCCAGTGTGATTGACAGATGTATTCTGTAGCAAGAAGAATTTAGATTCTATTGTTATTCTTGCCCTTTTTGCATTGTTTCAGGTGGTCTGTTCAATTTGACTTTAAAAAAAAAAAATCTATTTGTACAGTTATTCAATTAAATGGTCAATCATCAACTTAATTATTTTATTTTTAAAAGTGCCATCAAAGTTGTAGAATTTCTTCATGGATACAGGCAAAAGCGAGCTTGTGGAAACATCGAAGCCAGACAAACAGTGCTACACACAACTGCCTTCTGCTTTAAAATCACAGATTTTGCCATCTCCTGAATTCAAATCTATAGAGAAATTTTAAAGTAGAAAATGGTGAGTGCCCTTCTAGTGCATAGTCATCATTCAGATAATGCCCTATCTGTATGCACTGTAAAATTTTATTTTGTCAGAAAGTCACTAACTTAACATATGCGCTTGTGGATCTAAACTGGCTTAAGAGAAATCTTAGGGTCATGGTGAATACTTCAGGGAAAACATCAACTCACTGTGCACCAGGGTGCAGTGAGAAAGGCAAACTCAATTGTTTGGAAAGGGATTGGCTATTAAGCTGGCAGTACCAAAATACCGTTATATAAATTCAATTGATGATATGGCCATACTTGAATTCTATGCACAGTTCTAACAATCTCATCTCTAAAAAGGGAAATGTAGAGATGGGAAAGGGAATGAAAAAAGCAACAAAATGATTAAAAGTGTAAAGAGTCTGAAGCTTATTAGTTTAGGGGGGGAAGACAAAGAAACATGATACAGCTTTATAAGCAGCATGAACGGTATGAGGAAGGCATATATATGAAGCTGCCTTATACTGGAGCACTAGAGAAAAAGCCCAACAGGAACTGCAGGAAGCTGCGCTGTGCTGTAGTGTGGCCAGGCCCCACAAGCCCAGCCAGTGAGCTGAGCCCCAGGAAGCTGTGCCACTGCATGGCTTGGCCCCGCGAGAGTTGCCTGCCTGGGAACACATGGCCATTAGATACCTTTTCTTGAGTCAGAGCCTTGGCCAAGCCAGCCAGCGTGGCACTCCAGCTTAAAAAACCCCTGCTGGAGCAGATTATTAGTCCACCAAGGTCAAAATGGTCAATTGGAAGTGATTTTCCAGGGTCTCTGCTAGAGGTCTTTCACATGATCTCTGACCTGTGCCTTTTAACTGGAGAGGCATAAGCTTGAATAAAAGATGCAGAGCATTTTATGTACATAGAAACTCAGAGGTAGTTTGCTATTGCCTGCCTCTGCATAGCAACCCTGGACAATGGCAAGCCACCTCTCAATGGCTTTTGTCTTGAAAAATTGATAGCAAAAAAAAGAGTAAGATACAGGAAAACCCAACAGTTTTACAGAAGTGATTATTACAGCAGCATTGCAATTGTTCCAGAAGCATTAAAAAATTGCAGGGCCAGTCTCAGGGTATTTTGTCACCCTAAGTCAGGAATGTCAAACATGTGGCCTGGGGGCTGAATCAGGCCCCTGGAGGGCTCCTATCAGGCCCCCGAGCAACTGGCTGTTGTCTGTTTCTTTCTCCCTCTCTCTTGCTTCCTTCTGCATCACAGCTTGTTTTGCAAGGCTTGCTCAATCGCACAGGAGCTACCAAGCAATCCCTTTGTTTTCTCCATTGACTGAGGCTGCTCCCTTGGGGAGGAAGGGGAGAATAGATAGCTTCCTTTGCCATGCTTTCTCAATTGCACAGCAGAGCTACTGAGCCAAGCCTCTCTTCATTCTATTGGCTGAGATGCCTCCCCTTGCTTAGCCCCTAGGGAAGGAAGGAAAGGACCAGAGCTTCCTCTGCCCAGTTTCCTGGATCCCATAGGAGAAATACAAATAGGGTTGCCAAGTCCTCCTCATCCCCGGTGGGGGACATTCACGCACGTGACACACACACACGCAATGAAGTGATGTCACCCGGAAGCAGTGTCATCAAAGTGGTGGCGTTCATGCGGGGCCGCTCTAAGCGTTTCCAGGAAAACTCTATGGTTTTCCTGGACACTCTAGCCATTTGGAAGGTTAAAACTCTATGGCACCTATTGTCCCATAGAGTTTCACCACCCAAATGGCTAGAGTCTTTGAAAAAAACATAGAGTTTTCCTGGAAACGCCTAGAGCGGCCCCACACGGGCACCGCCATTTTGATGATGTCACTTCTGGATGCAGTGATGCAGGGTGAGCCCTAAATACAAAGAAAGCACCTTTAAGACCGAATGCTAAAACAAAAACAAATATTTAATTGGTATTTGTCTGTGCCCTTTATAAAGTTTATCTCTCTGTCTGTATCCTTTATAAAGTTTATATCTCTGCTACCTAATCTTAAATAGCTACACACATGGCCTGGCCCAACATAGCCTGGCTGACAAGGTCTCATTTATGTCAGATTTGGGCCTCATAAGAAATGAGTTCGTCACCCCTGCCCTAAGCAATGGGCACCTTGACCTATGTACATAGCTCAGGCTCACCTGATCTCATCGGCTCTCAGAACCTAATCACAGTTGGTCCTGGTTAGTGCTTCAAGGGGTTATCATCAAGGAAGTTCAGTAGTGCTATGCAGAGGCAGACAATGGCAAATCCTCTTTGTTTGTCTCTGCTGTGATCTGGATACTCCAGGTTAGCCTTATCTTGTCAGACCGTGGAATCTAAGCAGAGTCAGCCTTGGCTAGTATTTGGATGCAAGTGGTGCAGAGTGTTAAAGCTGCAGTACTGCAGTCCTAAGCTCTGCTCACGACCTGAGTTTGATCCCTGGCAGAAGCTGGGTTTTCAGATAGCTGGCTCCAGGTTGACTCAGCCTTCCATCCTTCCAAGGTTGGTAAAATGAGTCCCCAGCTTGCTGGGGGGAAAGTGTAGATGACAGGGGAAGGCAATGGCAAACCACCCTGTAAAAAAGTCTGTCGTGAAAACTTTGTGAGAGCAACGTCACCACAGAGTCGGAAACGACTGGTGCTTGCACAGGGGACCTTTCTTTTCCCATGGTCACAATGCAGAGGCAGGTGATGGCAAATTCCCTCTGAACATCTGTTGCCTTGAAAAACCCTACATGGTTGCTGTTTTGTCTTAGGCCCCAGTCTAGTTGCGTACATGAAGCACAGCTGGGAAAATAGTAACTGGTGACCTGCATGCAAAAGCAGAGGCTCTTCCACTGAGACGCAACCTTTCCCCACACAGATGGATACAGATGAATGAGAGAGAGAGAGAGAGAGAGAGAGAGAGAGAGAGAGAGAAAGTGTGATGTGCTTTCCTCTCGCATGATACTAGAGTTCCAGATAACCCAATGAAATAGACTGGCATTAGGTTTCAGACTGAGAAAATGATAATTAAAAAAAACTACTTTTCCTGACAACACATCGCTAATTTGGAATTTGCTTTGACAAGGTTTTGTGGTGACTTTTCATCATTTAATAAAAGGAGCATTCATGGAGGATACGTATTAACCACAAATGGCCAAGTGAAACTTTCATGTTCAGAGGCAGTGACGCACTATTGAATGTTGGATTCTGAGATCAAGAAGCAAAAAAAAGTTCACATTATGCTTCCGCGCTTCCCAGATGCATCTAGCTGGCGACGGTTAAATACTGGATGAGATGGACTCCACCAGGACCGTTGTATCTACAGACCAGAGAGTCTGAAAGATCTCAATTGGCGGCTTTGAACACTCTGATTTCCAATGCACACTTGTGGGAAGGATCTCACTCCAATTTTTTCACATTCCGGGCTCTGACTAACTAGTCTGAATGCCAAACGATTAAATTATTGATGCTGAAGGTCAATGGATGCTAATGGTTTCCCTATGGCTCTAAATCCTCGAGCAGAAATTTGACACAGATATGGTCTTTGGAACGAGATGTTTTGCTGCCTCACTAAGCTCAGACACTGGAGGGGAAAGAGAGAGGGGAGCAAGCCGAAACAGGGAGCATAATTTCATCTGCATTGTCCTCCACCGACGCTTTGTGCAAGAAGCAAGAAGTAATTGCAAGAGAAACATGCGTGCTTGATGTTGACAAAGCATCTGTTTGCGCCTTGTAGATTGGAGAAATTGTTCGAGGACTGCTTATTGTTATGGAAAGATTGCCCTGTTCCATACTGGCAAGGTCAGTTTCAGCTTGGGTAACTGCCTGTGTAAGTGCTGTATTCCTAAGTCACAGCAACTTTACTTTTAAAGTCAAATCAGATATCAGAGGGCTTAGAAGCCGTGCAAAGCCATCTGGTGCATGCTGGGTAGAATGGCAACAAAACAACCTCTTGTCCAATAGGCAAACAGAAGAAGACAGTAGCTTCCCTCTACTGACTTCCAGTAGACTGGATCCTTGAATGGCACCAATTTAGGAAGACAAGTTTCTCAAATTAGAAGATAAAAGAATGATCTGTCCCAACCAGGTGGCCCGATGTAGTCCAGTTTTGCCAGATCTAAGAAGCTAAGGAAGGTCAGCCCTGGTTGCATTTGGATGGGAGACAACCAAGGAAGTTCTGTATTGCTACAGAGAGGCAGGCAATGGCAAGCCACCTCTGAACATCTCTTGCCTTGAAAACTCTATGGGTAAAAAAAATAGATGGCAAAATGGGTATGCTATAGAACAGGGGTGCCCAACGGTAGCTCTCCAGATGTTTTTTTGCCTACAACTCCCATCAGCCGCAGCCACCATGGCCAATGGGTGGGGCTGATGGAAGTTGTAGGCAAAAAACATCTGGAGAGCTACCGTTGGCCACCGCTGCTATAGAAAAATCCAACAGTTTTATAAAAGGAACTGTAACTCATTAATCGAGGGAGAGAATCAACAGATAAATGCAGTAAGGTTATTTGCCAGAATTGCTATTGGCTTTGAAACTAGGTGCGAGGAAACAAAGATGGACAACCCTGCTCAGGGACGGCCCCTAGTATTGAACCTAAGGGCTGGGAGGGAGTGAGACGAATAGCCATCCAACAAAATTTGGTGGTTGGACCAGATTTCTTGGAGTAATATAATGTCAAACTCCCTTAAGTACTTCATGAAACCACCATCCTTATTCAGCCACCCCACCACGTTCCATGAGATGACTTTAATGATTGCATTGTTTGGAATTCTAGCTAGCTTGGATGGAGAAGGGTTTGAGAGTCAGTCTTCTTTGGCCAAGATATCGAACGAATGGTTGGTATAGTAAAGTATGGACCCATTTCCCAATCCTCCCAAGATGTTCTGTATTTGGCCATGCAGACACATTCGTGTTACTTGAAGTGGAGACCACGTCCCTACTAGTTGGTGGCTGGTGCAGTTCTGCTTGTATAGATAACCCATGGCTCCCTGAAGGTTCAGAGGAGAGGGAGAGTCATTAAAAGAGGTATCAGGACAATTGCCAGAGGAACTTAAAAGAACGTTTTCAGGTCTGTCTACAGATTCTGTTTGGCATTTGCTTGCACTACTTGGCAACAAGCGCGTAGCCTCCATTTTTCACATGATGGGGACCAGACTTCAGATTTTTATATTTTTTTATTGATTTTAACTACAAAGAAAAGAAACATGAGCAAGAATAAAGGGGAAAAGGTGGATAAAAAATAGAAAAGACAGAGACAAGAAAAAATACAAATATGTCGGTTACAGTTCTACCCCCAAATGAAGTACCCAATTCTTTCTACTCCCAAGTATAAAATTCTCCCCATATATTTTACCATTATAGCTTATATATATTTCCAGTATAGCTTTTTAAACTAAACTATTACTTAAAATATAAGTCTAAACAGTTCTTCAACATGTAGAAATATAAGAGAAAAATCAAAACAGTCTCAACACAGAGCTGGCTGGCTAAACTTAACCATATTGGAAGCACAGACTAACTTGTTAATTTAACAATATCATCCTAGAATAAACATATGAAACCAACACCCTTATCCTTAACAAGCTAAAAATAAAATATAATAGTTTATCTGTCTCAGTATGTACAGCTTCTCCAAACATACACATTAAGAGCAGATCTACCAGATAAAAAATAATTTTGTTACCTGCCCTCTTAACAATTGATCCAAATTAACTGTTGATTTATCTAACATTTTAACAAAACCTTTCCATCCTTAAGATCTCACTTGACCTTTTAAAATCACATATCGGTTCTTATTAAAAATTCCATATTTAATTACCCACAGAGGAAACAACGAATCAGCGACCCCTCTTCCCTTCCTAAAATAATTTCCACATCTTAATGTTTACTTCTTAGCTCAACTCTATTGAAAATACAAACTCTCTTATTAGTTTAACAATAACATCATTACAACGCACATAAGAGACAAATATATTTATCTATTAAATGCAAATCTACCAAATTGGAAGATGATTATGTTATCTACCTTCTTAAAAATATAGCCCAAAAATCACACTTAGCCTTTTAAAATCATATATAAGTTCTTATTGTGAGTTCCATATCCAACTACCCACAAAATCTGCCAAATTGCAAATTAATTACATTATCTACCTTCTTAAAATTTAATTCAAATTAACTGTTTATTTACTTAGAATTTTCCCAAACTTTTCATTCCTTTAGCTCTTATATCCATATTATTCTAGAGAAAATAACGTCATATAACCCAAACGTCACACTTTGCCTTTTAAAATCTCCTGTCAGTTCTTGTTAAAAATTCCATATCCGACTATCCACAAAGAGAGAGAGAGAGAGTTCAAGTATCCTTCTTCCTGAAAGAAGATATGTAGAAAAAGAGTGGAAAATAAAAGGACATTGGACAATTTTTGATAATTATTAAGTCTTAGAAAAAAGAAAAATATTATTTTTTGTTTTTATTAGTTAAGGGTACCTTTAAACATTAGTACTTTAAGTAAATAACATCGACGGGGGTCAAGTAATGGGGGGAGGGGTGGGTAGAAAGTAATATATGGGATAGATAAAAGAAGTTATTAATGATGCAAGAAATATAATTTGTTACCATATGTTACCAAATAAAATTGTTTTAACCGTAAAGAATCCTTCTTCCTGAAAAATTACCACATCTTGATTTGTTGGCTAAGATACACCTTCTCTCTCCTCAATGCAATCATCCCTCTCCGTAGCAGTAGAAATAATTTCACGCCATTTGTTCCTCTCAGCAAAACTTCAATCAGACTCGGTTTCCAGTCTTGTTTTTTAACTGCTCCATAAGGTTCATTTCGCAGCGGATCACTCTCCCCTTCTAATTCCACGGACATCACCATGATCTCTTTAGCACTCTGCTCATGTAGATTTAAGATTTTGCTAGCTTTCAACATAAGAGCTCCCATTTGTTTGTTAATCAACTCCGTTAATAAACCAAGATCCTGTTTCAGAAAAGTAGTACTCCATAGTATATCTTTTTTATAAAACATTTCGTTAGGCAGTGCCATTTTTTCTGTCAGCAAACTCTTAATCCAAGTTGAGAAGTAGTTTAAGGACCCAGTTAGTTGGTCATTCCAAATCTCCTCCAGCTGTGATTTTGAATGTTATCATTTCAGTTGCAGTCAGATGACAGAAACAAATCTCTCCAAAATATATCTCGTTTTTGTTCAGACCATGTTGCATCTAAATAATAGTCTCTTAAGCATATATCCAATTACAATCCAGTCGATTTAGATATTTATATTCAGTCCAATTCAGATTATTACCAATAGTTAAAGTTGCTCTTTAACTTTTCGAAGCCTCATTCACAGGAAAAGTAGGCGTGTAGTCGACCTCTTTCCCTTCCTTTGAGCTACTGCTTGTTGTTATATAAAATGACCCATTAGCCAGCGGTATTAAAAGCACACTTACTTGCCCAGTAGAATTGGATTGCTTGAGGTAGAGAAGTGATACATCAGAAGCTTATTGAAAGAAGAGAAAGAAAACAGTTGGGTGATCACTTCTTTCTGCTGTGCCAGCTATATGGCAGCGGAGCATCGGGATGCGCAAGAAGGTTGGGAACAGCCACTGCTGTGTCCCTGACTTCCCACAAAAGTCTCATGCTGAAGGAAAACCTCCAGTGTCTTCCTATCGGGTGCCACATCTGTGGCACCCCTCCAACCACCTGATTCAGGGGTGCCACAGGAGGACGATCTGCAGACATCCCTGAGCTCAAGACACCATAACCTGGAAAAAACGGGGACCAGACTTCAATACCATGATTCACTAAGAAGCCTGTGAATAAGACACCACCTGTGAGAAGTCTCTGATCCAACAGATGCTACAATAACTCATGAGAAACTTATTTTGACCTTCTGAGTGCTGTCACTGTACTTAAGAACATAAGAGAAGTCATGCTGTATCAGGCCAATAGTCCATCCAGTCCATCACTCTGTGCCACACAGTGGCCAAAAAAACAGGTGCCATCAGGAGGTCCATCAGTGGGGCCAGGACACTAGAAGCCCTCTCACTGTTGCCCCTTCCCCAAGCATCAACTTCTCATTCGACTTCTTCTAGGACTCAGGGGAGTAGAGAGGAACAAGAAAGTGCTTCAAGCAATGACTTAATTCTTCCTCTAGCTTAAGAAAATAAGATATTTTTCATAAGGGAGATAGCCATTGTCAGGAGGCTGTAGTAGCTGTTGGAACTTCAAGAAGAAGAAGAAGATATTGGATTTATATCCCGCCCTCCACTCCGAAGAATCTCAGAGCGGTTCACAATCTCCTTTACCTTCCTCTCCCACAACAGACACCCTGTGAGGTGGGTGGGGCTGGAGAGGGCTCTCACAGCAGCTGCCCTTTCAAGGACAACCTCTGCCAGAGCTATGGCTGACCCAAGGCCATGCTAGCAGGTGCAAGTGGAGGAGTGGGGAATCAAACCCGGTTCTCCCAGATAAGAGTCCGCACACTTAACCACTACACCAAACTGGCTCTCCGACCTCCTGTTCTGACCTCCTTGTGACGTCTCACCACATGAACTTCTTATAGTTAAATTATAGCAGCTTCTACACAGTCCATTGTCTGCATATGTCTGGTATTTATGAGCTGCTCTCTGGCATGAATTACAATTCAAGAAAGTATTACATTCCATAAACCTCCCCCCCCCCCAAAAAATACTACAATAACAGAAATCAAAGTCAAGTAGAAGACTTCAGATTTTGAACTTTTACTTTGGATATGAAATTTTAAAATTCATATAGTGGTTTGGGATTGTTATTTAGGGTCAGATATTAGGTTTTGATGAAGACATGTGATTCTCAAATTTCACGAGATACAACATTATTTAACAGTGTTCTATAAGTGTAGCTCAGAAGGCTTGAGGCCGTGCTTTGATCTCCACCCCCAGTTCTCTTACTGGAAAGCCATATACTAAAGTAGAAATAAGTATGTAAACAAGTTACTGCTTGGCCATTCCAATTCTGTGGCTAGATCAGGGGTGTGAAACGTGTGACCTGGGGGGGCCCCCCAGAGGGTTCCTATCAGGCCCACAAGCAAGTTTGCCTCTCTCTCGCTTTCTTCTGTGTCATAGCTTGCTTTGCCAGGTTTGCTCAATTGCACAGGAGCTACAGAGCAATGCTTCTATTTTTTTTCCCCATTGGCTGAGGCCACTCCCTTGGGGAGGAAGGGGAGGAGGGAGAGCTTCTTTGCCAGGCTCTCTCAATCGCACAGCAGAGCTACTGAGTCAAGCCAGTTTTCCTTCTACTGGCTTAGGATTCACCCCCTCCTTATCCCCTGGTGAGACAGGGTAAGGGCCAGAGCTTCCTTTACCCAGTTCTCTTAATCACACAGGAGAGATAAAAAACTTTTAATTGTGTTTGCCTGTGTCCTTTATAAAGTTTATATCTCTGCTACCTGGCATTACATCCACATGGCTGGGCCTGACAAGGTCTCATTTATGTCAGATCTGGCCCTCATAACAAATGAGTTCAAAACCCCTGGTCTCTAAGATGTTCCCCAGAGACCCACACTGGGGTGTTCACCCCACAGCCCATGGCAGCCATTTTGTAGCAGTGTCCACTCAGAGTTCTCAAACATCCGCACAGATGGAGAAACCTCAATTATAGTGTTGTCTTTTCCTTTTTCCTGAGAAATGTGCCTGGTGATCACTCTAATTTCTCCTCACAAACACCCTTAGGCTATGATAACTAATCAGACTTCAAGGCTTAGCAGAGTTTCGAACTCTCCAGCCCAAATACAGTACTATGATTGTGTGACACCATAGTAGTTTGCAGTCACAGCTGTATTTCAACTGTCTGCCAACCAGCTCCAGTGAGTATACACATGCCAATTCCATTTCAGCCTCACAAGAAATGGATAAGTTAAGTCAGTCTGGCAGACTGTTGCGCAGTGAACTACATGGTCACAGGAGGCTTTGGGTGCATGGGCAATGAATGGAGCCATAGCAAAAATGTGATTGGAAATCTCCATTCCAGGGCTGGCCAAACTGCGCCTTGGGAGCCTCATGTGGCTCTTTCAAACATATTGTGTGGCTCTTGAAGTCCCCACTGCTTCGTCAGCCAGCTTGGATAAGGCATTTATCTCTTTAAATCACTTCTCAAAGCCAAGCCAGCTGGCAGCTTGGAGCATGCATTTAAACTTAATGTTACTTTTTTTCCCACCTCCTTCCTTCCTTCCTTCCTTCCTTCCTTCCTTCCTTCCTTCCTTCCTTCCTTCCTTCCTTCCTTCCTTCCTTCCTTCCTTCCTTCCTTCCTTCCTTCCTTCTTGTGGCTCTTACATTTAGTGAGTTTGGCTACCCCTTCTCTATTATTTCTTTGTATATTTTTAATTGAATGCCCAAAGCACTAAGGCCTTCAAAAGAAGTGTGAGTTTAGAGTTGGCCAGCTTTCTGTTACCCCTTTGGCAACTTCACTTAAAGGATCCCTTCAAGAATCCAAAGAAACTTTCCCCTCCTTTCCGTATCTATCAAGTATGCCAGTGATTTATTTTTTTCAAAAAAACGTTGAAGCCGTTTTCTGCTTTTATATTTACCCCATAAATAACTCCTGAGAAAATAAAATCAATAAGATGATAGTAAAATATGTACAAATGCAGAGCGGCGCAAGACGGCTGTTGGCTGGGGCCATCATTCTGAAACGGCCTGCGCAGCTGTGATTGAAATGGAGCTCTTCCCCCCCCCCTTGCAATGTTACAACAGAGCCACAGGCAAAAAGAAGATGGTCAAAAGGAAATGTGATTGTAAAACAGGAGTCGTGATTACATTCCTTTGCCGGTGACACAGTTGACCCCAGGTGCAGTTAAGAGCATTTCTTATATATCCAAGTTCTCAAGGAGAAAATATTTTTTTTAACTGAGTTAAAGCTGTTTGAAAGTTTTGCTTGAAAGACCCTGAAAAAGAAGCAAGTTAACAAGAAAGGAGGGAGGGACTCTGAGGGAACAAATCAAGTGCCGGCAAAGGTATTCAACCCGCCATTAAAGAAGCAAAGTTTTCTGTGAGGTTAAGTAAATCAAGATTTCTTTATAAGGGCACTTCTCTCTCAATAGGTCATTGTTGGTAAAACATTTTTCAAGGTTTTTGCTCTTTACTAGTTCAATCTCAATCAAATAGCTGACAGGGACTCTTTTTTCTTCAGAAATGGGCAAGGACATGACACTTGGCTGAAAGGATGTGAAAAGATGTGCCGTGAAAGCCGGGGACAGTAATTACTGTGTCGAAAAGAAAGTTTTCAAGTATGAAAAATGTGTACATCTCCATCCATCATATGGTAATCATCTCCCAGCACCGTTATTAATACAGTCCAATGAGAAAGTGAAGGAGATAATTCCAAAGGTCTTATTAAATAATAGAAAAAAGAAAAATTCCTGTTAGCAAAAGGACAGGGGGGTTCTCTTCAAGAAGACTGTTCCATGTGTTGAACATCTACTCCAGCCCTTTCAGAAAGATGTCTGCAAGAAAAAAGGAACATCCAACAAAGTTACAGGAGTGTGACAAAATGGAGGAAGAAAGAAGAAGAAGAGGAGGAGGAGGTGGTTGTATTTGTACCCCACCCTTCACTCAGAGTCTCAGTGTGGTTTACAATCTCCTTTCCCTTTCCCTCCCCACAACAGACACCCTGTGAGGTAGGTGGGACTGAGAGAACTTTCAAAAACTGCTCTCAGGTGGTCGCTTTGTAGAAAAATAGGTGGTGGAGCTCATCCAGGGATTGTTATGCAGCTGCACCTTCTATTCAATAGACAAGGTGGGGAGGAGGAGGGGGAACCCTCAGAAAGGTTCGGGAGCTGTGTTCCTGTGATCTCCTGCTGAATCCGAGGCCTGACTGCTCTTGAGAGAATAATTCTGTGTGAACTTGTAACTGAGCCAAGGTCATCCAGCTGGCTGAATGTGGAGGAGTGGGGAATCAAAACCAGTTCTCACAGATTACAGTCTGCTCTCTTAACCACTACACCAAACGGTCTCTTAAAGAGACAAAGGACCCTCCTAGGGTAGCCAACAAGCACAGGTGGGAAATGTTCTGTTCTTTTAATAGAGTCTTACTGGAGTGATATTTACCTCCATTCCATGAAAAATAAAAACCCTTCTGTTTCCCATTTCCACTAATTAAGCTGTGGAAATTCCACAAGACATTTTTATCTGGGCTTGTTGGCAACTCTAGGCTTCCTCACCTTATGGATAGCCAAATCTGCACCATATAACAGCCTTAGATACTGTTTAGGATCATGCAAACTGACGGGAAACTCCAGGTTTAGTAAAAAATAACACTTTTAAAACCTTTGATGTGAGGATTTTTTTTTTTTAAAAAGCCTTCAAAAGTGAATGGTAATCAATAAGCATGTCCTGATGTTGTGCACTTCAAACTGAGATGGTCTTTGGGTCAAAATACGAGGAGGTTTTTTCCCCTCCTTCAATAATACAATTCAGACAACATTCAGTTGCTGAGAGAGTGGGCGCAGTCATGTGAGAGATTTGGCCCTATCTAGCCACGCCTCCTATCTAGATTAAAGAGGCTCAATCATGTGTGCACATGTGGCTTCTGAGCTGCACCCATTCTTCCCCCATCTCCGGATGCCTCCTATTTGGATTAAACAGCGACTGGGATCTTCTCGGTAGCTTCCCCCTGAGTCGCATCTAGGTCACATATTTGGTTGCCATCCAATCGCCCCGGCATGACTCATAAATGGATAAAGAAGAATTGCAGATTTATACCCCGCCCTTCTCTCTGCATCAGAGACTCAGAGCGGCTTACAATCTCCTATATCTTCTCTCACCACAACCGACACCCTGTGAGGTGGGTGGGGCTGAGAGAGCTCTCCCATAAGCTGCCCTTTCAAGGAAGAGAAGTGTGATCATGCCAAGCTGTTTCTGGTACCAAGCTGTTTAGGTCTCCCTCCACGTAACCTCGCTCTGAGAAGCGCTCATGCACTTCTCTGCTCAAGCACACGCACCGGAGGACTCAGTGCTGTATTAAACGCTGTGGAGGTCCATAGGCAGTCGAAATATTGAGGGCCCACTCGCAAATTATCTCAGAGTCTGAGCGTCTGCCTCACCACCCATGGCGTCCGCTGCTGCCTGCAGGCACCTTCTTACTAAGTTGCAGAAGAGAGGCGGAGAGAGGCAAACTTGGTGACAATGCCAGCAGCAGCCACACAAGTAGGGTTGTCAAGTCCAATTTAAGAAATATCTGGGGACTTTGTGGGTGGAGCCAGGAGACACTGGGGTGGAGCCAGGAGCAAGGGTGTGACAAGCATAATTGAACTTCAAAGGAGTTCTGGCCATCACATTTAAAAGGACAGCACACCTTTTTAAATGCCTTCCTTCCATAGGAAATAATGAAGGATAGGGACACCTTCTTTTGGGGCTCATAGAATTGGACTCCATGGTCCAATCCTTTTGAAACTTGGGGGGTATTTTGGGGAGAGGCACTAGATGCTATACTGAAAATTTGGTGCCTTTACCTCAAAAAACAGCCCCCTCAGAGCCCTCGATACTTGCAGTTCAATTCTCCATTATTCCCTATGGGAATCATTCTCCATAGGGAATAATTACCCAGTAGACATTTCCATCCTCTCCGCACACCGCTTTCTTTGTTTTAAACAATTTTATTGATAACATATGGTAATAATTTCCATTAATAACTTCTTTTCATCTATCCCATATGCTTCTTTTCTAATCACCCCTCCCCCCGTTACTTGACCCACTCCAGTGTTATTTACTCAAAATACTAACATTAAAAGGTACCCTTAATTCCTAAGAACTAAAATTAATATTCTTCTTTCTTCTAAAGTTTAATCATTATCAAAAATTGCCCAATGTCCTTTTACTTTCCACTTGTCTTCTACATAACTTCTAAATTTTTTCCACTCCCTTTTAAAATCTTCTAAATCATAGTCTCTTAAAGTTCTTGTTAATTTGTCCATCTCACTCCATGTCATACCTTTTACAATCCAATCCCATTTTTCTGGTATTTTTTCTTGCTTCCATAACTGTGCATATAGTGTCCTAGCAGCTGAAAGCAAGTACCAAATTATAGTTGTATCTTCTTTTGGAAATTTTTCCATTTGTAATCCCAACAGAAGAGTCTCTGCAGCTTTCTTGAATTCATATCCCAAGATCCTAGAAATTTCCTGTTGAATCATCTGCCAATACTTTTTCACTCTTTCACAAGTCCACCACATATGGTAGAAAGAATCTTCATGTTTTTTACATTTCCAACATCTATCTGGCATCTTGTTATTCATCTTTGCCAATTTTTTAGGAGTCATATACCATGTATACATCATTTTAAAATAGTTCTCTTTAATACTATGACATGTTGAAAGTTTCATAGAGTTATTCAAGAAGAAAAAGATCTAGAAGGATTACAAATAAAAGGATATACCTACAAGTACAGAGCATTTGCTGATGATATAATGTTTATAAATGAAAACCCCATACAAGTTACACCTTTGTTATTAATGAAAATACAAGAGTTTGGGGAGTTGGCGGGACTTTATATAAATAAAGAAAAATCTAAAATTTTGTGCAAGAATATGCAGATAAATAGACAACAAGAATTACAAAGACTAACGGGCTGTGAAGTTACCTCTAAGGTAAAGTACCTAGGGGTAGAGATAACAATGAAAAATATTGATTTGTTTAAGAATAATTATGAGAAGTTATGGCGTAGAATAGAGGAAGATGTACTAAAATGGAACAAGCTCAATTTGTCATTGCTGGGCAGAATAGCTGCAATAAAAATGAATATTCTACCAAGGATAATGTATCTGTTTCAAACTATTCCCATTGTGAAAGATGCTAAACAGTTCGATAAATGGCGAAGGAAAATTTTAGAATTTGTGTGGGCTGGGAAGAAACCAAGGATTAAAATGAAAATCTTGACAGATGCAAAAGAGAGAGGTGGATTCCAATTACCAGATTTGAAATTGTATCATGAAGCAGTTTGTTTAGTGTTGGAAGGCCATGGAAAAAAATTTGGCTGGCATACATACTTATATTACGGAAAAAAAGAAGATGGATGGCCTTTTCTCTTACCATTATATAAGAAGTAATCTACTAAATGCATGGATAAAGTATAAGAAATATGGTGATGAGAGGAGACCTTTGTGGATAGTGCCAGCTGAAGTGATAAAGATAACGGCTAAAACAGCCAAAGAAAAATGGCTATCATACAATCAGCTACTAAAAATACAAAATGGAAAAATAGAACTAAAAACTGCAGAAGAACTGAGTTACAAATATGATTGGTTTCAAATGCAACAAATAAAAAGTTTGGTGGAGAATAATATCAAAACTGAAGGAATAAGGAAGGAGCAAACAGAAATGGAAAGAGTTCTGCTTGGAGATAATGAGCAATTAATTTCAAAAGTATACAAATTACTCTTACAATGGTCTACAGAAGATGAAGTAGTGAAATCTCAAATGATAAAATGGGCAATTAATGTAAATAAAGAAATAAAGATGGAATCTTGGGAATATTCCATTTGCCAATTTTTCATAGTTATTTTTGAACAGGTCAATATTCTTCATTGTTATTTCCACACCCAAATACTTTAGAGGTAACTTCACATCCTGTTAGTCTCTGCAACTCCTTTTGTTTATTTACTTGCATATTTTTACATAAAAATTTTGATTTTTCTTTATTAACATAAAATCCCGCCAGTTCTCCATATTCTTGTATTTTAGCTAACAACAAAGGTGTTACTTGTGTAGGATTTTCATTTATAAACATTATATCATCTTCAAATGCTCTATATTTGTAAATAAATCCTTTAACTCTCAACCCTTCTATTTCTTTATCATCTTGTATTTGCATCAATAAAATTCCAAGAGTCATTATAAACAACAAAGGTGAAAGCGGACAACCTTGTCTTGTACCTTTGCTGATTATCATTTCATCTGTAAGATCTGCATTTATACATAGCCTTGCATGTTGTTCAGTATATATTGCCTTTATCATTCTTATAAAATTTCCCCCCAACTCTATTTTCTCCATTACTGCAAACATAAAGTCCCAGTTCAAATTATCAAAAGCTTTCTCTGCATCCACAAAGAATAATGCAACTTCCTTCTCTGGATTTTTATAATATTCTACAATATTTACAACAGTTCTAATATTGTCTCTTATTTGCCTTTTAGGGAGAAATCTCGCTTGGTCTTCCTTTATGAAATTTATCAAATATTGTTCTGCCAAAATTCTTGTATATATCTTATAGTCATTATTTAGTAATGAAATTGGTCTATAGTTTTTTACATTCATGACATCTCTATCTTCCTTGGGAATCAAAGAAATTACAGCTTCCTTCCATGTATTTGGTATTTTCCCCTTTATTCTTATCATATTCATCAATTTTTGAAGTTTCGGTACTAATTCTTCTTTAAAAATGTTTTAAAAGCAGTGATTTGTTAATCACTGCTTCAATTTCTATTTTTTCAATTGGATCATTCAAAAATTTTTTCATATATTCAGTTAAGGGTGCTATTTTAATCTTTTGCAAATATGCTTCCATCCTTTCCTTCTTTACTTTAACACCTTTAAATAATTTAGCATAGTACTTGAAAAATTCTCTCTTTATTCCTTCTTGATCTACCATCTCTCTTCCATCAACCACAATTTTATTAATAATTTCATTTCCTCTCTTTTTCTTTAGTTGCCAGGCCAAATACTTTCCAGGTTTATTCGCTCCCTCAAAGGATTTCCTTTGTAATTTTTTCAAATTCCATTCCAATTCCTTATTTAACTAATGTCTCATTTGTGCTTGTAGTATTGTAATCCCCCATAATTTTCTTTTTCCCTGGCCTTTTCCTCAGTTCCCCTTCTTTTTTCTTTATTTCATTTTGAATATCCAACATCTGGTTTTTTTTGCCCTTTTGTCCTTATTGTTTAATATCAATATTCCTCTCATTATGGCTTTATAAGCATCCCACACCATCTGAAATTCTATATCATCTTTATCATTTATTTGAAAGAAAGCTTTAGTTTCATTTTCTAGAGATGTCACTAATTCTTTATTTTGTAGTAAATCATTTAATCTCCATCTCACTTTTTTAGACAATTTTGTAATCCATAATATTGGGTTATGATCTGCACCTATCTTTGGTAAGATCTCTATTTTCTTAGTTATAAGGCCTAAGTCCTTTGTACCCCATAACATGTCAATTCTGGAAAAAGTATTATGTCTTGCTGAAAAAAATGTATAATCTCGTACTTCAGGATTAAATTTTCTCCATATGTCTTCCAGGTTTTCTTGTTTAACCAGTTCAAAGAAGGTTCCTCCACAACAACATCTGAAAAGAACAGGGACTACACTGCTCTCTTTCTCACACACACACACCCATACACACTTAGTTGCTCTGAAACAAAAGCAAAAGAAACCGAGGGACTGTGTTGCTGACCCTTCCCATGAAGTACTTCCTGCTCAACCTTAAAGGCACACACACACATTTTTGTAGGTTTCTAAATCTGCTGGAGATCAAGAGGTGCATGGTGGCTGTGGGGGTGGGGCTTCCCCCAGCGGCCAGCTGGCTGGGGGTGGGGGGAAGCCTGTAAAACTGGGGAATCCCCTGCTGGGACCTGGGGATTGGGAAGCCTACACACAAGACAAATTGGGCAAAGAGCAGCTCAGTTGCTGGCTGCTCATGCAGGCTGGGAGGGCTGTAAACAGGGGGGAAACTGGGGGGAAGCCAGCCCGGGGTCCCTAAAGGTGTGGGGGCCCATAGGCCAGTGCCTACTTGGCCTAACTGTTAATCCAGCTCTGGGAGGACTTTAAAACAAACAAACAAACAAACAACCCTTTCTGTGACTGGTTCTTGGTTGAGGCACAATAGCAATATGAATGGCCAAACACGGACCACTGTCACAATCCTGCTGCTTCAACGGCAGCTGTCTGATTGCCCAGAAATGGATGAAACACAAGTGGCTTTCTTGAAGCCCAGATAATATCATGCCAATTTCCCAATGTGGTCGCTTCCAGTGAGTGGAACTGGTTGTAGCCAGTGCCATCTGAGGGATCCTTTTTGCAAACCAGCAGCAGAGTTCTATGCAAAACAGTAATTTGGATAACAATGTCCATCTGCATGTGCATCTTCCTTACATGTTTATCTGAGCCCTTCTGAACTGTCTGGATGCATACTTTGATGGGATCTACCTTAACTTTTTTTTCTGCTTGACCCATAATTGCAGCTGCGATACAGACTTAAGAGGTGCCCTGATGGATCGGGCCAATGGTCCGTTCTCATCCTGTCTCCTGTCTCACACAGTAGCCAACAAACAGGGCATGATGGTCATGAACTTCTCCAATGATGCCTCCAAGTGTTGATGTTCAGAGACTTCTGCTTCTGGATGTGGAATCATCTTTCTGGTAGTTCTTGGTAGATCTCTCCTCTAGGAATCTGCTCCCTTTCAAAAACCGTCTGTACTACGAACCATCAGTAGAACCACTGGCAACGAATACAATTGAATTTTTCATTAAAGGAAGAAATACTTCATTTTGTCTGTCCTAAATCTATCATCCATTAGTTCAGCAGTCCCCAACCTTTTTGGCACCAGGGACCATTTTTTTAAGACAATTTTTCCATGGATCAAGGGGGGGAATGGTTTTGGGATGATACAATTGTGCACTTTATTTTGGAGTGCTGGTTAAGTATGTGGACTCTTATCTGGGAGAACCGGGTTTAATTCCCCACTCCTCCACTTGCAGCTGCTGGAGTGGCCTTGGGTCAGCCATAGCTCTCACAGAGTTGTCCTTGAAAGGGCAGCTTCTGGAGAAAGCTCTCTCAGCCCTACCCACCTCACAGGGTGTCTGCCGTGGGGGAGGAAGATAAAGGAGATTGTGAGCCATTCTGAGATTTTGAGTAGAGGGTGGGATATAAATCCAATGCCGTCTTCTTATTATTACTACATTATAATATATAATGAAATACTTCTACAACTCATGGCCCAGTTGCTAACAGGCCACTGACTGGTACTGGTCCACAGCCCAGAGGTTGGGGACTCCTGCATTAGTTCATTGGGTACTCCAAAAATCTGGTATTTGGGGAGAAGTTCTCCTTCAACACAGCCATTGAGTTTTAGCAAATACTTGAGGAAGTTCCTTTGCTGGCAATGTGCACGCTGCCTGCCATCGGACTGTTATTTCAACTCATTGAAAAAAATGCTCTGTCAGTGTAAGAATGATGTGAAATTTGTTGAAAAGCTCCCATTTCAGGTGTGCACATCGACGTGTGCTTTCTAAATAAACTGTAGTGTTTACCACCCAATGAGGACCTATCACACCTTTTACTAACAAGGACCCTTCATAATCCCTGTTATCATTTCTAGGGTTTCAAATAATGTTAATATCTATTAAAAGTTTGATGGGGGTCAAGTAGGGGAAAAGACAATGTCCCTTCCCTTCTGTCCACATCCAGCCATTTTTTGTTGGTACTGAACAGCCTCTTGCCTTATGACTAGTCTCTCTGGAATTTAATGAGGTCTCTTGCTGAGTTGTCTACTTGGATGTGTCAGCATGAGCAGAGGTGACAGTCAGGCCTTCAGCCAGCAGCACAATCTAACCCTCTGGCCCAAACAACACCAGATGTACATTAATAAATATAGCCTCCAATCCCAGAATCCCCACTGTTTAATTGAGGGGAGAAGGAAGGGTGGGGGGAGAGGAGGACTTCTTCCACCACGACCTCCTCTGCATTTTAAATAGTCCCGTCTTTATTAGCAGCAATGTAACTTCCACATTATTTCCATTTGTTTTGACACGATAATGTAGTCTCCGCAGACTCACACTGACACCGTTTCATTTTGTCTTGATTTTTGTAACCATCCCCTTGACATCTCAGCAGTCTGATTTAGTGCAGTTCTGACATTGTAAAGCGCTCTGTGGCAGACTTGCATTGACATCTTCTGGGGAGATTTGTGATGGCACGAGGTCCCGTGGAAGCGGAGGGTATAATACTATTGTCACAAAATGTGAATGCCAACTACACCTAGGAGATACTTAGTTGGCTAAAATATACCTTCAGCAATGGGTCCCTCAAAGATGCTCACTTCTGAATACAGGATGTTTCACTTCTGATTACAGGATCTTTCCGTTTCCATAAAAATGAGACATCTACAGCACAATACTCTCCCTGGGTTATTTGTACAGGATGATGACAGGATTGTTACCAAAGCACCTTATTTTACTCATTTGAAATATTTACTATCTGCCTTTCTTTGTTATGGGAAACCAGAGAGCTCATGGGTATGAGCAGGCCTCAGATTTAGTGGGAGCTCACAGGAGAGCAGCTCCTGAACCTTTCTGAGAGTTCCTCCTCCTCCTGAGAGTTCCATCTCCTTGTCCATTGAATAGTATTGCAGCTGCATAACAATCCCTGGATGAGCTCCACCACCTATTTTTCTACAAAAAGATCCCTGGGTATGAGTAAGGTATATAACTGAGAACACTCCGTAAGAGCTTAAACTAATACATATATATTGAAAGCAAAATTTTAAACCACAGTATTTCTTCACATATTAATTTGGAATTATTTTACAGTCCATTTTTCACTAGACAATGTTTTTCTTTGTTTGCATTTATTTATTTATTTTAGTATATTTCTATTCCGCCCATTCCCCGTAGAGCTCAGGGCAGAGTACAACATATGATAAAACAATAAAATACAATAAAAACATTCAATAAAGAGACAACTCAACAGCACTCAGATTACCGTCTCACATCATGGCAGTTTTGGAGGACTTTCTGAAGTCAAATGCAGGTGTGATTGCCGTTCCCAAACTGGTGTGACTACAACCAGACTGCTGCTTCCGTCCACTTTCAGAGAATCCTTCTTCAGGCAGCTCACTAAGGGATACAATTTCAATTTTGGCACTGCTCAGCTTATCTCCAAGGATCATAAGAACATAAGAACATAAGAGAAGCCATGTTGGATCAGGCCAATGGCCCATCCAGTCCAACACTCTGTGTCACACAGTGGCAAAAAAAATTATACATACACACACACTGTGGCTAATAGCCACTGATGGACCTCTGCTCCATATTTTTATCTAACCCCCTCTTGAAGGTGGCCATGCTTGTGGCCGCCACCACCTCCTGTGGCAGTGAATTCCACATGTTAATCACCCTTTGGGTGAAGAAGTACTTCCTTTTATCCGTTTTAACCTGTCTGCTCAGCAATTTCATCGAATGCCCACGAGTTCTTGTATTGTGAGAAAGGGAGAAAAGTACTTCTTTCTCTACTTTCTCCATCCCATGCATTATCTTGTAAACCTCTATCATGTCACCCCACAGTCGATGTTTCTCCAAGCTAAAGAGTCCCAAGCGTTTCAACCTTTCTTCATAGGGAAAGTGTTCCAGCCCTTTAATCATTCTAGTTGCCCTTTTCTGGATCAAGCATGGCTCCACACTTCTATTTGTCTTTTGCTTCTTTTGAAAGGGATACTCTTCCTTGGTTAGTTCTACAGGACAAGTGAGAAGCAGAGATGGTTCGCTATTGCCTTCCTCTGCAGATCTTCCTCGGTGGTCTCCCTTCCAATTAGCAACCCAGTTTAGTTTTATGAGATTGAGCTATACCATGCTGCCTCCCTGCTCCGCGTGGCATAGATAAAGCACATGAAATAAAATATCATCTTGTTAAAATAAAATAGCATCTTGTGCTACTAGAGTGAAATTTTGCCCAGATAATATCATAACACTCCCTCAGTATAGGCAGAAGAAGCTTTATTAATAGATCTGGTAGCGACCCTTAGAAGGTAAAGGTAGCCCCCTGTGCAAGCACCAGTCGTTTCCTACTCTGGGAAGACGTCGCATCACGACATTGTCATGGCAGACTTTTTACAGGGTGGTTTGCCATTGCTTAAAGAGCCCCGTGGTGCAGAGTGTTAAAGCTGCAGTACTGCAGACCTAAACTCTGCTCATGACCTGAGTTCGATCACTGGCAGAAGCTGGGTTTTCAGGTAGCCGTCTCGAGGTTGACTCAGCCTTCCAACCTCCCGAGGTCGGTAAAATGAGTGCCCAGCTTACTGGGGGGGAAGTGTAGATGTCTGGGGAAGGCAATGGCAAACCACCCCATAAAAAGTCTGCTGTGAAAACATTCTAAAAGCAACGTCACCCCAAAGTCGGAAACAACTGGTGCTTGCACAGGGGATCTTTCCTTTCCTTCCTTGTCATTGCCTTCCCTAGTCATCTACACTTTCTCCCCAGCAAGCTGGGGACTCATTTTACTGACTTTGGAAGGATAGAAGGTTGAGTCAACCTTGAGCTGGCTACTTGAACCCAGCTTCCACTGGGATCGAACTCAGGTCATTGTCAAGTGCCTTGCCATGGAAGTGTTAATGGGTCACTGCTGCACTTCATTTGCACTGCATTCTTTCTCTTGCTGTCCTCTGTTGCCGCTCTCTCAGGGCCGCTTTGTGCACAGAGCCAGGATGTCATGTCTACTGGCCATGCTTAGTAACAATATATCAAACCACAGCCTTGGAACTAGTGGGAAGTGAAACCAAAGTTCTAAAGTATGCTGTGGGGAAAATGGAGGGGGCTTATCTGTGCTTGCTGTAGCTTTCTGCTGAAACTATATTGTTGATTATGAAAGTATATTGTCTCAGTTCTGACTCAGACACTACCTACCTGAATGTCTTAATAAATGGAAACTATTTGGAAATAAATGGACTGTTTATTGAGCAATTAGGGGGGAAGCCTGACAGTTGTGAGTAGAGAGTCAGACTGCAGTAATGCAGCTTTACCACTCGGCGCCACGGGGCATTATCAGCATGTATTTGCAAGACTGTGTCTTGCCATGCTAAGGGCGGTGTAGAGGGCATGCGTGGTGGGGCAGAGAGGCTGCCATCGCTCCACGTCCACTTCTGAAAGGCAGAGCAATAGTGAGCAGGCAATGTGCATTCTCTTTGCTCCACCACACACACACTCCCTGACCTCTGGCTTTGCCCGCGGGGGTGGGGTGGGGGGTGCCTAAGGTACCAGAGGCCCTAGGGCCGCCCCTGCCAGTGTTAAACTAGTTGCATGACTGCACTCCCTGCCTTCAGTCAAGTATGATGGTTGCATAAATGCATCAACGTCTTTTTGCTGAGTTAGTCAAAAGCACTTCCAGAGGTGCAAAATGTTCTTTTATTGGGAATGGGCGACATGAAAGAACAGAAATATTAGATCTGACTGACGATCCTGCTTTTAAGTTGAATGCATTGTTCATATTCCATACATTTCTTCTTTAAAAAAACCGTCCTGGTTGTGAATGCCCCTCAGTGCTCTAGTCCAAAGGCACTGTCATCCTTAACAGAATCACACCTTTCTGAGTCCTGTGAAGCCAACGTGCTTAAAAAGGTATGACTGTTCAGGATGGCACCAGAAGTTTGTTTTCCCTGATTACCACAGGTACATTTTGCTGAAAGCAAACTTACTTTTTTTTTCTTGTAGAAGGTAGAAAAAGTACATTGAGGAGGCACATCTGATTAACAATTCCATGTGTTATCAGGTGCATATGTATCTGACTTGCAATGAAATATAATCCTATAATATCCTATAATATCAAGCATTTTCATTGATGCCATGGATTGAACTACTGTTGGTTGTTAATATTACTCCTGCTAGTATGTTTACTACTGGAAAATCAATCAATCTATCTATCTATCTATCTATCTATCTATCTATCTATCTATCTATCTATCTATCTATCTATCTATCTATCTGTCTGTCTGTCTGTCTGTCTGTCTGTCTGTCTGTCTGTCTGTCTGTCTGTCTGTCTGTCTGTCTGTCTGTCTATCTATCTATCTATCTATCTATCGGGGTGGGATTCTAGTAGGAGCTCCTTTGCATATTAGGCCCCACCCCCACCCCCAATGTAGCCAATCCTCCAAGAGCTTACAAGGCTCTTTTTTCTAAGCTTTTGGAGGATTGGCTACATCAGGGGGTTGGGGCTTAATATGCAACAGAGCTCCTAGAATTCCACCCCTTTCTCTCTCTCTCTCTCATCTATCTATCTATCTATCTATCTATCTATCTATCTATCTATCTATCTATCTATCTATCTATCTATCTATCTATCTATCTATCATCTTCCTTCTGTCTGTCCATCTGTCTCTATCTATATTATTGCAAAGAAGTTATAGTTACATTTATTCAAGTAAATCTAGTTAAATGTATTCAAATAAATCCCGTTCACATCCAGGTTGCAGTCAAAAGAAGAGCAAGAACCCTAAGAATCCTTTCCCTATCACAAATGGCCAGCTTGTCAGGCATCATGCCTGTCAGAGTACAAAGGCATTGTATCTACAAGAGAGACCTGCAAAGACATGTGTCTGGGTGGAAGGTTATATGAAAAAAGAGAAAGGGCAAAATGAGAGAGAGGGGAGGGGTCAGAGGGCAGATCCCAGGTTAAGACAAAAAGAGGCAACGCATTCATGGATAACTCCTATATACACTTGGAGCATGCTAAGTTATTCACTAAGTTGAAGCATGCTAAGTCACTCACTCCAATAGTATACTTCTGAGAAGCAGATGAAGAGGAAAACCACAGAGAAATCTATCACGCCCAAGGTTTATATTTTAACCAGAACTGTAACAAAGTACACAAAGCTAAGGGGTGCAGGAAAAGAATATAATGAATAAAATAAATTGTTGTTATTACTTTTATTTATTTTATTTTATTTATTTTATTTAATAGGCTTATATTCCATCTTTTCTCATAGACAGGCTCAAGGCAGATCACAACACTAATTTAAAATTTAAAACAAGTTAAAACACTAGTTTAAAATTAACAGTAAAAACAATAAATAAAATAAAAAGGGCACAGCATATCAATAACCAGTTGCACTGTAATAAGCAAGATGTCACCACAAGGAAGACCAAATGATGGAATAATCAAACGCCCGCTGCCTCAACCATACGCCTGGCAGAACTGCTCTGTCTTGCAGGCCCTACGTATTTATCTTCTTATCAAAACCACTATTATGGAAGAATACGAGGCACAATTTTATATCCCTGCCTTGAACACAAAGTTTTGGCTTCAATTTGAACCTACAGTAATCTGCCCAGTTGCTGTTGGGAAAAGGATGCCGAACCTGAACTTATATATAGCTGAACATATGAAGCTGCCTTCTACTGAATCGGACCCTGGGTCCATCAAAGTCAGTATTGTCTTCTCATACTGGCAGCGGCTCTCCAGGGTTTCAAGCGGAGGTTTTTCATGCCTATTTGCCTGGACCCTTTTTAGTTGAAGATGCTGGGGATTGAACCTGGGACCTTCCATTTACCAAGCAGATTCTGTACCACTGAGCCACCGTCCCTCCCCAGACTGAGAGACAAGGCTCAGATAAGCCACAACATTTTGAATGAGCCAAGTTCCCCAAGTCCTCTCAAATGGGATTTGCCTTGGGATTTCATCCTAATATTCTTCTGGCAACTTTCAGCAACATTTCAATGAGTAGGACCCAAAGAAAAGAATATTCCCTTCGTGAATATTGGGGGGCACACATTACTCCGCTGTGTGTCCCTCAAAATTAACAAACAGGTTTTGTTGGGATGTCTATTGTTTATGTTTCTGTGCTGCAGAGGGCTGCAATTCCACTCTGCTGTCTCACATAGATGAAGAAACCTAACAGCAGCTTCTTCAAAACTAGACAGAAAACAGAATTTCCACACAAAGAGCAAGTTCCGAAGGAGTTGGTATTTTTGTTTCAAAAGAAACACATGGGCTGAGTCCAGACCGGTATCCTGGGGCAGCAGCTTCCTATCCCAGAAGAAAGCTGGCAGAGGGGAAAGGTTCCCAATGTTGGCCAGACAGTGCGCGGTCTGCTGTGAAACAGGGACAGGTTGCGTGCACTGGGGAGGAACGGTCACACTGCTCAAGTGAAGGGGTGGTGCTTCCCTGGCGCTTCCTGGCTGTTCAGATGGCCAGGAAAGGTGCCCCAGAAATGCTTCATTAATTTTTGAAGTGGCAGAAAGTGATTTTGAAGTGGCAGAAAGATGGCAAAGGATGAGGTAAGGGCAGAAGTGAGGTGTGCACGTTTTGATTGCAATTTCAATCCGGATGCAGGGCATTCACGAGGTGGCCCAAATCAGCTGACTGGACTCAGCCGTGGATTGTTTTTTCTGGGATCTCTGAATCTTGGGGATGCACAAATGTATAATATATGGAAATGGAAGATAATTTTATTCTATCCAATATGGTAAAACTGATCTTTCTACCACGTCAGCATCCCCACCCAACTTCACTTCCATCGTTTGATGGATTATCGGGAAGCAGGACTAAGTGTTCCTGAGGTTTGATGGTGCTTATTGCTAGACAAGCCGTGCATGTTTTATGTTGTTGTTGTTGTTCAGTCGCACAGTCGAGTCCAACACTTTGCAACCCCATGAATAGAGTCACGCCAGACCCTCTTGTCTTCCACCATCCTCCGAAGTCTGCTCAAATTCGTGTTTGTTACATCAGTAACGCTGTCCAGCTATCTCATCTTTTGCCATCCCCGTCTTCTTTTGCCTTCTGTCTTTCCCAGCATCAGGATCTTCTCCAGGGAGTGCTCCCTTCTCATTTGGTGGCCAAAGTATTTGAGCTTCAGCGTCAGCATCTGACCTTCCAGGGAACAGTCTGTTTTATGCTGAACTGTAAATAGATATGCAAGGTTTTGCTGTGAAACGATAGCTCTCGCTCCTTCTTGCCATCTCAGAACACCTCATATGGCTTCCCAACAGATTCCCATCTAGACACTGATCAAGTTTACAAGCGTTTTGATTCAACAATGTGAGTTCTCAGTAATAGTGATGCAAAATGTTGTAAGTTTATGGGGCTGGTGTAGGATCGTTGGGTCAAGGTAATTTCTTGGGGCAAGAGGCCTGTGGTGCAGAGTAGTAAGCTGCAGTACTGCAGTCCAAGCTCTGCTCACGACCTGACTTCGATCCCGAGGGAAGCTGGGTTCAGGTAGCCTGCTCAAGGTTGACTCTGCCTTCCATCCTTTTGAAGTCAGTAAAATGAGTACCCAGCTTGGGGGGGGGGGGCGTAAAGTGTAGATGACTGGGGAAGGCAATGGTAAACCACCTTGTAACAAAAATCTGCCAAGAAAATGTCATGATGCGACGTCACCCCATGAGTCAGTAATGAGCCGGTGCTTGCACAGGGGACTACCTTTGAGAGCCACACAATATGTGTGGAAGAACCACATGTGGCTCAGGAGCCACAGTTTGGCCACCCCTGATCTTAGGTAAGACCTCTGCCTGAGATTTTTGGTGACCACTGCTAATCAGACTAGCTCATGCTGTATTAGATAGTCCTGAAATAGTTCAAGGTGGCTTTATCCAGTTTTGCCCTCCTAAGTCGGAATGAAGAGTCGGACACAAGGCATAGGTATAACTATGGGCCATTTTATTAAACATAATAATATGAACGGCAAGGGCACCCAAAAGTGCGGCCTGGTCAGGGCTAGGAGTCTGCCATTCATGGGTGAGAGACCCAGCCCCCAGCCGGAGCTGTGTGACACAGCCCCTGCCAGGCCAGCCCAGCAGGGAGGTACGCCCCAGAGGGCCCAACCACCAGACGGATGTCTCAATGGAAGGCACCCTCTGGTCGAGCCTCCAGGACAGTCTGCATTTTTCCCACCCCGGGTCATCAAACCCCAAGGTTGATTATGCCAGACCCCTAACTCCCCAAAAGGGGGATTCTTCATGGTCCTCCCCTAGCCACATAATACCCAAAACCCAGTAAAACCTGCCACCACAAAGGCCAAGTCTCTACTTAGGGCTGGGAAGCCCAAGGCCACTGGGCTTCCCACCCACTGGGCTTCCCACCCACTGGGAAGCCCAAGGCCACCCGCAGCCCTTGCCGAAGATCCCTCAAGAAAAGCATATTACCCTTTTCTGAGAGATGTACCCCATCTCCTCTGTAGAGGTCAGGAAATTCCGTAGAAATATCCGGATGGGACAGATAGTGGCACAACCCCCCTACCAAAGCCTTCCTAATTTCTTTGCTAACTTTGTAGCAGGCCCTCTCAAGAGCTGCAGGGTCCCAAGCACTGCACCAAACAAGGCTGGGCAGCATGGCTGACCAAATTATAGTGGTCCCAGACCATCACTCCCTAATGTACTGAAAATCCTCACGGGCCTGCCAGACTAACGCCTTGCCTTGTACTAGCCCGAGATCATTCCCTCCCAGGTGAATAATTAAAACCTGAAGAGGGAGGCCCATATTCCCCTGGAATAACAAAGGCAGCAGGCCTGGCCACTGAAGGCCCCGGCACCCCTGCCACTCAATACAAACATCTTGGCTGAGTCCCAGCTGAGAGCCAGCCAAAGCTCTCTGCGCCTGATGAGTGGCCCAAAATACATGGCTATGGCCACACACGAGAACTCGGCTCCTCTGGCCAGGAACAACAGCATCTAAAAAGAATAAACAGTCAAACAAGAACATAGACCAGTAACATTTCCACCAAACAATCAAAGCTAGGGACAGAGCAAAGGTCGAACATAAGATTTGTAAGCCAATGAGCACCAATGGCATGAACGCACCCCGGACAACCCCAACTCACCTAAAGCCCGTGACGTCACAGCCCAAAACTGGTGTTTCGTCAATGGGATACCATTATTGTGACAGAACAAAAACCCTTCCTTGGGGCCCTGAGGTGCCAAATAAGTAGCCAAAGCAGGAACTAGGCACAGCTCCGGCTTGGAGCAGGTGCCAAGCTCAAGCACGGTACCTCTCTGACACTGGTCGGTCTTAGAGCGACAAACAGTAATGACTGCTTTGCCCTCCGATAACCTCAGGTCCCTTAGCAACAAAGCATTACCAGAAACATCGTTTCTGGACCAAGCCACTAGCTCACTAACTCCATGCGCCCCCCAAAAAGCTACCAAGGACGCAGCATGAAACAAAGAGTCCTCAAAATAAGAAGTACACACCGTGCCCCAAACCCCCTTCAGACCCCCAAGAATCAAAGGGGAAATAGGTTTCCGTGTGTCTATCCTAGGTCCAACCTCTCTTGCCCACCCTCCAGCATTTTTTGGAGACGAAAATCAGCTGTTTCTTCCTTATAACCCCGCGCCTTACTGGCAAAAGCCAATGCAGACAAGCGCCCCCTAATGGATCGCACGGCCAATCCCTTACCTAACAGAGAAACACTGCTCCACCGAGAGGGGCCAGACAATGCGATACCCTACCTCAGCCCTAAAGTCCTCAAACTGCCGCACAGCACATTCGTAAGACTTCCTGGTGCTAGGCACAATGGCTAGGCCTATCGCTCTGCAGGCCTCGGCTCTCCAATCAGCCATAGGTCCTGGGGCATTGGTGCTGCCTCTCGATCAGCATCTGGGGCCAGCTGACGAAACCTCTCCATCTGTTTACGAGAGAGAGTGTTAGCCACCCCGTTATTCACCCCAGGAACATGCTTGGCTAAAAACAATATGTTAAGCCGCAGACAACGCAGAGTGAAGGCCCTCACCAACCTCATAACCCGCTGGAATTTGGATGAAAGGGAATTAATGACATGGACTACTGCCACATTATTGCACCAAAAATGAACTGTGCGATTGGCCATATCCATCCCCCACAGCCAAACTGCAACCAGAAAGGGAAAGAGCTCGAGAAACGTAAGATCTCGGTTCACTCCTACCTGCATCCAGGATTCTGGCCAACTATCAGCACACCAATGTTTGCAGACGTAAACTCCAAAACCCAAGGATCCAGCAGCGTCAGACATGACCTGGAGCTCAGCTTTAAGCCTCATGTCATCTCTCCAAAAGGAAATCCCATTAAAGGACTCCAAGAATTCTTGCCAAACCCCTAAATCTTCCCTTATGCTACTGGTAACCTGTGTTCTATGCTGGGGCAAGCGCAAGCCTGCCACAGCGTCACAAAGCCTACGGAGAAAAGCCCGCCCAGGAGCAACCACTTTGCAAGCAAAGTTAAGATGCCCAACTAGCTGCTGCAGTTCGATCAATGAAACCTTCCATTTAAGCAGAAAGGAATGAATCCTGTTCCTTAAATCTACAAGCAGGGGAGGGACAGTGGCTCAGTGGTAGAGCATCTGCTTGGGAAGCAGAAGGTCCCAGGTTCAATCCCTGGCATCTCCCAAAAAGGGTCCAGGAAAATAGGTGTGAAGACCCTCAGCTTGAGACCCTGGAGGGCAGCTGCCAGTCTGAGAAGACAATACTGACTTTGATGGACCGAGGGTCTGATTCAGTAGAAGGCAGCTTCATATGTTCATATGTTCAAGAGGTATCCTGGACAGCTGCCCCAGAGTATCCAACTCAATTCCCCAAAAGATCAGCTTTTGGGCCGGACCCTCCGTCTTTTCCTGAGCCAGAGGGACCCCTAGTTCTGTGGCCAGCTCCATAAAGCCTGACAGCAGCTGTGCACAACGTCCAGTCCCCACGGGCCCCACAAAAAGGTAGTCATCCAAATAATGAATGACATCCTGCAAACCCACTTCTTCCCAAACAGCCCACTCCAAGAATGTGCTGAAACACTCAAAAGCAGAATACGATACAGAGCAGCCCATTGGCAATACTCTGTCCGTGTAAAATTGGCCTTCAAAAGAAAAACCCACGAGCTCAAAGTCAGCAGGATGAACTGGTAAAAGGTGAAATGCAGATTTAATATTGCACTTTGCCAACTCAGAACCCATCCCTCAGCTTCGCACCACAGAAATGGCCTGATCGAAGCTGGTATACCTGACAGAGCATAAGTACTCAGGAATCCCAGCATTAACTGACTTCCCTTTGGGGAAGGAAAGATGGTGAATTGAACGGAATTCACCAGGCGCCTTCTTAGGTACCACGCCCAAGGGGGAAACCCTAAGGTTGTGCACAGGGGTGTATGGAAATGGGCCCCAAACCCTACCCTCAGCAAACTCCTTGGCAATCTTATCTCTTACGACCTGCTCTAAACCCTTAACAGAACTGAGATTCCCAGACATAAATGGAACCCACAGCTGCTAGTGAATGCGGTCCCACTGCAGGGAAGGGTACAAAGCAGCCCTCATCCTGAATTCCTTGTCGTACTGCATCCAAGCCAGCCCGCGAAATGCTGTGTACCTCTTATAAATTATGTCCATGTATTGGATAAGGGCAGCAACCCTCCAAGGCTGATCCCGTACAATCACCCCCGCGTAGATAAGAAACCCAGGCAACCACTTTGCCCAAGTTCGATCTTTTCCTTTTCTTTCTCATCCAAGTCCTCCTTGTCCTTTTTTTCCAATTCCCGGAAAAGGAGGGAGAAAATATCCACGTACTCCCCCTTTAAAATCTTGTATTTTGTTGCTGGCAACAGATGATCCCCCAAGGGCAAGGCTACATCCCCAAAGGGTAAGGCGGTAAAAGGGACCGCTTCCCCAAGGGTTGTGACTGCATTTACCTTTCCTTTCAGTTTCCTCTTCACATGCCTCCTCATCTCAGAGAATTTACCCCTTATAAGGAGAAGGGATGCTCCAGCCCCCTACAAAAGAACCTGCAAGACCCTGTTGGCCCGCACCTGGCCAAACTCCACCCGGGCCACACTGTGCAGTTGGCCAAGCCCAATTTGATGACAGACCCAAGCCTGAGGAGGAAGGAAACCCAGGACACACCACAGAAATGCCTTGCCCAGCAGGCGAGGCATGACCCCAAGGCCCCCAAGGCCAAGCCAGCCCAGCATACAACTGCGAAGTGTCCCCAGCCTTACCAACAGATCCAACAGGCACCAGCGTTGACCCCGCTCCAGCTGCTCCAGACGATGACACCGCTCCCCCATCTGGACCGCCGAGACCCATGACACTGCCAGTGCTGAATGCACCAGACCTGCCCTCAAGGATAGACAACCTTGTTAAATCGTTCACTTGGAGCGCCCTATTAGAAGCCTTTCCCACTCCAACCCTTTCAGAAGGAGGAAAACCAGACGCTTCCTCCAGCACCACAAGCCTTTGCAGTATGCTAGCATTAACTACCTCGTCACCCTCTTCATCAGAAGACAAAGGGGGTGGAGGCCTCTTGGCTGGGGCCTTAGGGGCCTTTGACGCAGGCTGTTTGCCCTTAGATTTACCAGACCCCTTTTCCCCAGACATCTTTGCAGCACCCTTTAGGCCGCCGCCCCTGAGAGTAATGAGCAAGAATTTACCAAAGAGCAATTAACCCGCTTCAGGCCAACCCACAAAATGGCCTCCTCAATGAACCTTCTAAAATGTCCGCCCTCCTTTGAGGAAGAAGGGAAGCCCAAAATGGCCACCCACAACCAGTAGGGTAATAAAAAAAATGGTTGACCCAGCCCAACAACGCTCCCCCCAAACCCCTATAGGGTGACCACACAACACAAAGCAAAGACCCCCTGCTTTAAAAAAAAATGAAGGGAGAGGGATCAACAAATAAAGGGAAAGGGATCAACACAGGCCGACAGGAATGTAGAGGATACACCAGCCTCAAATGAGCTGCCCCCGCAAGCCCCGAAACAAGCTGCTCCTTCTCGGAAGCTCCCTTCACGCTGCAACTTTTGCAGCTCCCAGGGAGCCCACCGCTCCAACTCCCGACACTAACGAAGAGGAAGGGCCTCAGCCAGAGAGCACCCCCATGAGCCTTCCTGAATGACGACACACACCGTCTTGGACCGATCGTCGTCCAAGACTGCAACAGGGAGCGGAGGCTTGGCCGTTAGCGTGGCCAAGCCCCGCCCCTTCAAACTTGCGCCCAAACGGGCTGAAGATCCTCCTTCTCCTCCCAGGGGAGCAAAGCTTGCCTGTGCAGCCTAGCAGCATTGCTGCAGGCTTCAGGCAATAAATTCTCTCAATTTCTTTAATATTAAAGCCTGCTGAAAGAGAGAAGCTCCAATGTTTGTGGTATTTGTTATTATGCACTGGTGTTGCACTCAGAATGAAATTAATGTTTCACAGAGAAGTAGCATAAAAAGGCATTTCCCTCCCCCCCCCCCCCCAGTTTAGGTCCTGGCAGGATGTAAAAGGTGCTCCCTTCCATCTCAGTCCGACAGATTAAAGCCCAACTTGATTATCAACTGATTAAACTGATTAAAGCTTGCAGCCTTGAAATAGCTATACAAATGTGAGTTATTACCCTTGGGTTGCTTTGATCATCCTGGACCCGTGGGAAAATTAAGGAAAGCTTGAAGAGGTTAAACAATCTGCCCAGTGTCATCGAAAGCTAATTGAAGATCTGGGAATACAACATCTGAGACCTCATCGGTAACCTTTTCTCTTTTTTTCTACCACTGGATTTGGCCTCAAGGACAAGTTGCACTGAATCTGGTTCACATCAAGTTGTGGGTGTTTGTACTGAAATGCCTTAGTTTCTTAAACAAATTAATTTAAAATATCTCAACCATAGCGTTCCCCTTAGAGAATTTCCTCCCCAAGGGAACCCACCTGGCCTGCTTCTCTCTGGCTCTAGGAGAACTGTAAGATTTTTTCTTTTAATTGATGGCATACTCTGGTTGAATGTTTCTTGTAGACGCCGGTCTTTCAATTAAATTTTGAAATATGATCTGCCGGCTTAGCAGGCCTCGGATTCAGCGGGAGCTCACAGGAGCACAGCTCCTGAACCTTTTTGAGAGTTCCACCTCATCCTTCCCACCTTGTCCATTGAATAGTAGGTGCAGCTGCATAACAATCCCTGGATGAGCTCCCCCACCTATTTTTTTACAAAACGACCCCTGCGGCTTGGCATGGTTTTAGAAGATTGTAGTTTATACTGTAGGAGGGAAAGTGGCATGGCATTACCCAATCCCATCAAATCTCAGAAGATCACCTTGTTAATTACACAGAGAAGCCATTGAAATCCATAAACATAAACACAATTTCAACAGGAAGGAAGGAAGTTTAAAAATGAATAGGGCATGGCTTCCAGTCCTGCAAAACACAAAATGCCCTTCAGCTTGCAACAGCGCTACAGATAAGATTAGAATTTCTATAGCCAATCCATATACAAAAGAACCCCCTCAGGTAAGCTCCTCCATTAGCATGTCACAGCCCATGAAGCTCCCACAAGATGATGACTCAGCCCTACCCCACCTGCCTGAGTAGATATAAATTACACGCCTACCATCTTCTTCTCATTTGACCCAGAAAGAACTCCAGTTTTCTGGGTTACACCTCTGAGGATGCCAGTCACAGTTGCTGGTGAAACGTCAGGTCTCACAATGCCAAGACCATGGCCACACAGCCAGGAAAATCTACAACAAATCTCAGAAGCTTAGCAGGGTCAATACTTGAATGGAAGACCACCAAGGAAAAGTCTGCAAAGGAAGGCAGTGGCAAGCAACCTCTGCTTCATCACTTGCCTTGAAAGCCCCTTGCTGGGGTCACTATAATTTGGTTGTGAATTGATGATACCGTCCACACACATTTTATGCTGTATTTAAAACACTGTTTATGATTATGATGATATTGGATTTATATCCCGCCCTCCACTCTGAATCTCAGAGTCTCAGAGCGACTCACAATCTCCTTTATCTTCTCCCACCACAACAGACACCCTGTAAGGTGGGTGGGGCTGAGAGAGCTCTCACAGAAGCTGCCCTTTCAAGGACAACTCCTGCCAGAGCTATGGCTGACCCAAGGCCATTCCAGCAGGTGCAAGTGGAGGAGTGGGGAATCAAACCCGGTTCTCCCAGATAAGAGTCCACGCACTTAACCACTACACCAAACTGGCTCTCAGTTTTTGAAAACAGTTTTCACAGCTTACATACAACTGAAGGCCCAAAACTTTACAAAGAAGCCAATCAACAAACTGTCACATAGAGTGGAGAGAAAATCATGCCAGAGGGGCAGCCACACAATCTAAAATGGAAGTGAAGTGGTATTAGGGTTGCCAAATCCCCCTACTGGGCAAGGGGCTTTTGAGGGCATTCCGGGAGGTGGGTAAGGGTCAAACCAGAAATAGCCCAAAACAGGAAATGGCTGGCAGCCATTTGAGTGGTATCTAGGGGGATGGAAAAATGGACCATTCAAATGGCTGGCAACCATTTCATGGCCAGTTTCTCTCCCCCCCCCCCCCCCACACACACTTCTAATTGGAGGGAGAAGAACAAAACTGATCCCTGAAAAGGCTTGCAGCCAATTTACGCTGTTAGCCTAAACTAGCTTCAAGCCTTCTCAGAGATCAGGATCACTGAAGCCTTGCAGCCATTTGAGTGATCCTTTTTGTTTCCCCTAAGGGAAGCAAAAGGGACCACTCAAATTGCTAGCAGCCATTTGAGTGTTTTGTTTTGTTTTGCTTCCCCACTCAAATGGCTGATCTGGAGAAGCACTTCTGGTTTTTTGGGCCAGGTGGCCAGCAGTGGGGAAGCCCTCCCCAAATTGAGGGATCCCTCGCTCTGACTGGGGCATTGGGATTCCTAAGTGGTATCTGGCACATGAAGTTGCCTCACAGTGAATCAGACCATTCCTTCATTGAGGTCACAATTGTCTACTCAGACTGACAACAGCTCCTCAGGGGTCTCAGGGGTCTTTTATCTCTATCTATCTATCTATCTATCTATCTATCTATCTATCTATCTATCTATCTATCTATCTATCTATCTATCTATCTATCTATCTATCTATCTATCTATCCATCCATCCATCCATCCATCCATCCATCCATCACATGTCTTATACATCACACCCTATCTGATCCCTTCAACTTGATGCTGAGGATTGAACCTCAGACCTTCTGCATGTTGAGCAAATGCTCCACCTCTGAGTATTGACCCTTTCCCTAAAGACTGTTAACTTCTATTCCAGCATACACTTTCATGAGTCATGCCTCATTATGAAAAAAGAAACAGTGATTTGTATGTGCTTAAGAAACCCTTGAGCCATTCATGCAGAAAGAAAATGACAGCGAGAGAGAGAGAGAGAGGGAGAGATAGATAGATAGATAGATAGATAGATAGATAGATAGATAGATAGATAGATAGATAGATAGATAGATAGATAGATAGATAGATAGATAGATAGATAGATAGATAGATAGAGATAAAATACTATCTAAACTTTTGGACCCCAGCCCAGTTGTATACATGAAGCATAGCTGGCACAGTATTAATCACAATGATCTGCTACTTGGCAGAGAAAGGGGAATTCTGGGAATTATTCCCATTCCCTTTGCCAAACAGCTGAATGGCACCCTCATGGCTTTTGATCAGGACTTTGTCTGCATAGCCCTGGCAGAAGGATCAATAAAAGAACCTTGAGTGCAGCATCCAAAGGTATGTGGGGGATCTTCATCCAAATCATGGTGCTCTTTATTCATTGAGCTGGCACAAGTGTTCTGAATAGTGTCAGAACTTCTTATTTAGCTATGTGTGTTTTACACCTCCATATTGCTGGGTAGTTTGGCAACCACATCTGAGCATCCAGTTACCGAGCAGACAGCTAGTTCAAGGAACTAAGGAGAAATGTGCGGTGTAGAAGACAAAACGATAATTGGGAACAATTATCAAGAAAGAAAGGCTTAGAGAAATACTCAGTTATCTCAAATCTTAAAAAAACAAAAGAACAAAATAAATATCACATATGAGTTATATTTATGTTGAAATATTAGAGTGAGCAATCTAAGGAAAGGACCTTTAATTCTCGCAAGCTTATAGCTCGAAAATCTCATTGGTCTCTAAGGCACCGTCACACGTGAATCTAGTTGTTCTCCGACAGACAAACATGGCTACTTAGAGTGAGCGAGTGGCTCAGTGATTGTTAGGTTTTGTTGCTGCAGGAAGGCAAAGGGGCTCCCAGTAAGAAAAATAGTGGCTAGATTATTTTCAAACAGGTCATACTAAGAACTTGTCACATAAGCACCGTAGCATCCATTGTTGTGTGATGTTGGATCCCAACATTTATTTAGCTGCTAATCAAATTTCATAACTGAGGATCTGCCTGTACTTAATTGAATTGAATTTTTTAATTATTATTTATACCCCACCCTATCCCACAAACAGGCTCAGGGCGGCTTACAGCAGTAAAAACAAACAAACAAACATAAGTATTAAAACAGTTTCAAAAGTCAAAATAGCATATTCAGAAGAGACAGACACTATTGTAGGGATAAGCGGCAAATAATATAACAGTCTGTATGGCCAATGACTGTCAGCTCTATAGAAGCACCATGAGTGCAAAATGGTGGGGGGAAGTGATGACATTCAGAGGGACGCCTGCCAGATAAATCAAAAGCCTGGTGGAAGAGCTCCATCTTGCAAGCCCTGCAGAACTTTGACTAGTCCTGCAGGGCTCGAATCTCCAAAGGGAGCTCATTCCACCAAGTAGGGGCCTGGACCAAAAAGGCCCTGGCCCTTGTTGAAACTAGTTGGGCGTCCTTAGTCCCAGGGGCTGCAAGCAGATGTTGTGAGGCAGACCTCAGAGCCCGGGGGGGGGCTCATATGGGGAGAAGCAGTCCCATAGATATGCCATGAATCATAAGCCAGGATGCCATGAATATCTGTGATTTCCCATTTTAAATGTGAAAATTTGTATTTGCAGATTAACGTCCCGAACAAGCAACAGACATGTAAATGGGAATCAATTGTGCATTCAATACCCCAAGAATAATTTAGATCAGCATGGGGAATAATGCACAATTGAGGGAAGTGTATGTTTTTGTTTTTAAATGAGGACCAGGTCATAATGATGCTAGAATGATGTGCTTTTAAATGGGGAGGTGATGTGTAATTAAAGTCAGGATGGTTTTTTTTTTCAGTTTTGTCAAAACAAGACTTTCCTTTGAAAAACCACAGATCTGTATTTTTTTCCAAGCTAAGTCTCCTGAAAATTCTTTGATGGAACCCAGTAAAGTGGACATATCCACAAAAATAAATTGAAACAGTCATGCTTCCCTACACTGTGCCGTGACCTGGTTAATGTTTGGATGGGAGACCACCAAGGAAGTCCAAAGTATCTACGCAAGAAACAGGCAATAGCAAACCACTGCTGTAAATGTTGATTTATCAACATATCATTGTAATTACAAATTAAGCAGGTTCTCTGAATTTCCACCTTTCAGAGAGGGGTTTGTTTTTGTTTTTTAAGAACTTCTCTGTCACCTTCCCTCAGGGAGACATAACGAAGAAGGCATGTCTCACTATGGAAAGATTCTAGAGACTTACTTTAAAAAAAAATAAAAGCTGGGAATTCAAAGAGCTTGATTAACCTATTTTCACAACAGTATATCAATATATTAATATTATTGTCTGTTCTTAAAAGGAAGAATGCTGTGTCACCAACAACAACCACATGGATGAGGGCCAATTTGTTGTAGTGGCTAAGAGCAGTGGACTCTAATCTGGAGAACTGGGTTTGATTCTCTACTTCCCCACTTGTAGTTAGCAGGGTGATCTTAGATAGGTCACAGCAGTCTCAACCTGAAAAACAAGCATAGCTCACCACCTAAGTGCTGCCCAAAAAGAGTTATAGCTTCAGCAGCCAACCCCTCTGGGAACTCCTGGCTATTCCACATGCCATGCCATATGATAATTTCGGTTTTACCACATGGATGATGACAACTGTTTCTTGAAAATCCTAATTGGATGTGTGGAAGAAAATGAACTGGTTTCACAACTGTGAAGATGCAGAGGGAGTGCAGACATGAGGAAGAATCCTGCCTAAGCCAATTCCAATGCTTGTGGATCAACCGCCCAGAAAATTAGGAGCAAATCCAGAATGCAGAGCCCCTCTCATCTGCTGGGAAATGGGTTTCTGATCTCCCACTCTGGTCAATGTCTCTGTATCCCAGCCTTGCAGGTCTGGGATAAGCAAAATATAGAAACAGAGACAGCTGACTTAGCTGATCCCCTCGATCAGCTGGCCTGTAGTACTGAGTCTAAATATGATGTAGCCTAACCACATAACTCAGAACATGGCTATGATGAAATAAACATTTCTGAATGTGGGAAGGATTTGCTTGGAATATTCTGCTCTGTATAATTTATTTTATTTCTATCCAGCTCTTCCCACAACCGTGTTCAGGGCAGGTTGCAATAAATAAAACTCGCGACAATAAAGCCTAGGCTGATTCCGTACTAACCTTGGTCCGCGCCAGGCTTCCATTTCTCTCCCGAGCAAGCTAGCGATTTTGCATCAACTGCTCTGCACCGCCATTTTGCGCTGGGACGACCCGCAACTTGTCATGCCGCAGCAAAAACCTTCAAAAAACAGGTTTATGCTGTGATGCGGCAAATTGCGGGTGGCCCTGGCACAAAGTGGCAATGCAGAGAGCTGGTGCAAAATCGCCAACTTGCTCTGGAGAGAAAAGAAAGCCTGGCGCAGAGCAAGGTTAGTGCAGAATCAGCCCTAGTCTAGTAATATGAAATCAATTATCCTTAAAGACAAGATGACATAAAAAAAATTACAGTGTCCCAGCATGGTATCACAATAAAAATAAAGAGAAGCCAGAGCCTGGAAAATTTCCCAATGGCACAGTTCTTTGTTCTCATATCCATCTGAAGCAGACCTTGTAGTCCAGTGGCCAATAGATTTGGCCGATTATAACAAATTTATGACAGATCATAACAGATTATGGCTATTTATAATAGCACTAACTTCCCCTGTTCAAACTTGGTTTGCCAATGATATACTAGGGCCAGCTTGTCACAGCTTCTGGATATTGCATTTGGTCATGTCGTATAACCTGATAAATATATTATTGAAAGGCGTTTTGGCTACTGAATTGACAAAGAATTACACATTCATTTTATCTTACTTAAGAGGAGAATAAGAGAAATTCATTTTGGGCTTGAGCCTTGGGAATTGCAAAGATGTTGGTTCAGTTCAGACATCATGTGGAAACATGCTTTAACAAAATTAATTATGGTTCGAGTGATAGCATCGCTGAAGCCCACTCAACTAATTATGGTAATTTATGGTCTGTTCAGCCACTATCAGAAATCATGAGTCAATCACTGAGCCACAACTCCTCATATATAGATGATTGGAACCAGCCAGTCTTTTGAAGTGTGAAACAGAAATCATAGAATCATAGAGTTGGAAGGGACCTCTAGGGTCATCTAGTCCAACTCCCCGCACAATGCAGGAAACTCACAAACACCTCCCCCTAAAGTCACAGGATCTTCATTGCTGTCAGATGGCCATCTAGCCTCTGTTGAAAAACCTCCAAAAAAGGAGAGCCCACCACCTCCTGAAGAAGCCTGTTCCACTGAGGAACCACTCAAAACTCACAAACACCTCCCCTCTAAATTCACAGGATCTTCATTGCTGTCAGATGGCCATCTAGCCTCTGTTTAAAAACCTCCAAGGAAGGAGAGCCCACCACCTCCCGAGGAAGCCTGTTCCACTGAGGAATCGCTCTAACTGTCAGGAATGCATTGCTAAATATCTTGGAGGACTTTTAGAGTTGAGTGGAAGAAAATCCAGGGCTATTTTTTTGGCAGCAGGAACTCCTTTGCATATTAGGCGCATTCCTCTTATGTAGCCAATCCTTCAAGAGCTTATAAAGGTAAAGGTAGTCCCCTGTGCAAGCACCAGTCATTTTTGACTCTGGGGTGATGTCACGTCATGACGTTTTCATGGCAGACTTTTTTTACGGGGTGGTTTGCCATTGCCTTCCCCAGTCATCTACACTTCCCCCCCCAGCAAGCTGGGTACTCACTTTACTGACCTTGGAAGGATGGAAGGCTGAGTCAACCTTGAGCCAGCTACCTGAAAACCCAGCTTCTGCCGGAATCGAACTCAGGTTGTAAGCAGAGAGTTCGGACTGCAGCACTGCAGCTTTACCACCCTGCGCCACGGGGCTGCTTTCCCCCCCCCCCCAAGAGCTTACAGGACTCTAATTACAGGTTGTACTGTAAGCTCCTGGAGGATTGGCTACATCAGGGATGTGTGGCCTAATATGCAAATGAGCTCCTTCTACAAAAAAAAAAAAAAGCTTTGAGGAAACCACTGATGAGAGGACAGGCTTGGGACAAAGCTCTATTAAGACAACAGGCCAACATTTGTGGGTCACCAGAATCAGAAATTTATTTCATTTCAGAACATGCTTCTCAATCACATAATTTGTCACAGGTCAGTAAAGCACTGGGTGAAGAGTCCAGCTATTATTGGACAGCTGAAGAGATCATCAAATTTCCACTCCTACCCACTGAACAAGAGCTGCAGCTAAATGACCCGGGACCTTCTAGAAACCACCATGGCTCCAATTAGCTGGCCACTCTAATTGCCTGAGTCGAAGTAGCACACTGACAGAAGACGTATGAAAAAGCCTGACAGATATAGAATCCACTGGCATAGATTTTACAGAAGATAAGTTTGCAACATTGATTTTTTTTTTTTCTGGCAGGGGGGAGTGAAAAAGTATGTATGTTGTATCTGATATGCTATTGTACTGATGGAAGAACTGTGCACAGTTGTGATTTATTCATTTATTTTTAAAAATCCACCATGTAAAGTATAAAGTATTTAAAACGATATATGATTACTCTTTTGTTTGCCTAAACTGCAAATCACACAGCATTCACAGAACTACCATCCTTATAGCAATACTAAAAAGATCTAACTTTCCCTTATCTTATTGATTTTTTAAAGAAAAAAACAGAGTCAAAATCAAATTCCAAAAATATCATACAAAAGATTCTAACCATTTTTTCCTACTAATTTGTGGGCAGGGGTGTCCATTGCATCTCATTTGGTCAGATTCATGAAGATTGATTCAGTTTGGTCTTTTTAAAAATGAAACCCAGTCTGTTGCTGGAATGATGTATCATTTCCAGACGGCTAAAGGAACAGTTCTATGATTCTTAAATACAATCATTTTAAATTTTTACAAAATAGAAGAGAATTACCTGCATTTAAATCATTGTCTGAATAAATAACCCTTTAAACAAACAAAATGAACAAAAGTGAACAAACCCAGTATGTATTGATGCAGAAAATAACAGTTTCACTTCCATTGGCAAATGGGCAGTGTAAGAGCGCCATCTGCAGGACTTGAAAAGAAAACATGGCCCTTGGAATCTCTAAATTCTTGGCTCCCATAAAGAAATCCTAGTTAAAGATTAATGGTGTTTACTTGTCTTGTTGCCCAGCGTTTCCCGTTTCATTTGTCTGTTCTGATTTAAAGTTACTACTCCCTGTGCAAAAGGCTTCATTTCTATTTTCAGTCTTCCACAAGAAGCCCGTATGTCTCTTTGGATGGTTAAAGATATACCAGGCTTTAGAGTTGCAGGCATACAAAGGCCAGTGAGGGTAGCTGCTCGTGTGTTGCAGAAACGAGCAAAAAGGTGCCTTACGGCACCGTTAAAGATTAACCGATTTATTGAAGCATAAGCTTTTTCAGCCAAGAGCTCACTCTGTCAGATGCATGAAATGGATTCTCGGGTGGTAGAAATAGCAGAAGGGTGGGGGGGAGAAAAGAAAATGTGAAAAATTGGTTTAAAGGTTATGAAGTCTATCACAGTTTTGTGATAATTCTATGCAAAGCATAAAGGAATACAAGATAAGCCATTCCCTCAGCGTCTCCCCTTGGTGGTAAAGAAACAGAATCATCAAAAGCTAGTGTAATATAGCGAGCAGAGTGCCTGACTAGGACTAGTGGACCTGTGTTCAAATCCCTACTCAGTCACAAAGTTACCTTGATGAAGAAGTCAGATGAAGAGTAGGTTTTGAAAAAAAAATATATATATACCCTGTTTTTCTCTACCTTAAGGAGTCTCAGAACGACTTACAATCACATCCCCTTTCTCTCCCCACTACAGACATCTTGTGAGATAGATGGGGCTGAGAGAGATCTGAGAGACCTGTGACAAGCCCAAGGTTACCCAACAGGATTCATGTGGGGGATTCAAATCTGGTTCTCCAAATCAGAGTTTGCTGCTGAACAAAGCAGCAGAAAAGTTCACCTTTAAGACCAACTAAGTTTTATTCAGAGTGTAAGCTTTCGTATGCTCTAAGCAGACTTCATCAGACAAAATGGGAATAGAAGCGGCAATTCTTAATATAAGTGGGCAGTGTAGAATCATGGGAATGTTTTTAGCAGATTAAAAGAATCGCAAATAGGGATCTGTGTTTGTTAGTGTTAGGACAAAGCAGGGCTGAAAAAACACTGGAGGGTGATAAAAAGCAGACTGCTGTTGTAGGTGTGAAGTGCCATAAATCTAGGTAACATTCTGGCTTTGTTAGTTTAAATAGAAAGCATGGTTTCTCAAGAGATTATAACATCCATTATAGTTTGCAATTAGCAAAAAAGGAAGACATTAAAATACAGTGGAGGATGGGTTGGTATATGCAATAACACAAACATGCAATATCCCCCATTTGAGTCTGTCAAAACAAAAAAACAAAAAAACCCAAATATTCTGACACACTGTTCTAAAAGAGAAATAATATAAGTTAGCCATTAGAAAACCAGGGTGCATTAAAGTATAGTGAAGGTGGGTTAGTATATGTAATGAGACAAACAGCCCACATCCCTCATTTGAGCATGTCAGCACACAAAAACCCATTATTCTGATACACTGTTCTAAAAGAGAAATACATTGGAATACTGTGGATTCACATAGACAGAAGTGTCGGGTGGAAAAGGGCTCCGAGAGCGGAACAAGCCAAGTGGGAAATCGGTCTCTGTCTTTCCGATCATCCACGTTTGATCACTTGCCATTGGAAAAGGTGGAGGCGGAATTCTCGTGTAGGACACCAGAATGATGTCAATGATTTTGAGTTCTCACAAAAGATTCATAAATCAATTGAGATTCGGCAAGGCTCTTGGAGACGATAAAATCAAACATCGACTGGTGGCCCCCGACGCCCGCAGCATTCTTTCCTCAAAACAACCAGTTGGGCCTCATCAGTTTATTCAGAAACCTGATTATTTTTTTTTGCAGAAAGCAATTCTTTATTCAGAATTCCAAAATTACGATGAATATAACAATAAAAGTTAAATTCATAATATTCACTTGAGATTCATACTTATAATACTATTAACTTTTTAGAAATGAAAGGTTAGTGGAATGGCAGTAATGAGACATCCTCCTCTTGAAACAAGCTGCGTTCCATTGAAGGAAAGGTTCCTACTTTTGGCGTAGGTATGAATGAGTACAGTGGAAGGTGGGTTAGTATATGTAATGAGACAATCACTGTACCATACTGTCCCTGGATGACTAAATTTGCTTATTTTTATGCTTAATGTTTATCCACTTTTCTCCCTCATGTGGACCCTCCTCTGTTTTGTCCTCACAACCACCCTGTGAGGTAGGTTGGGCTGAGAGTGTGTGACTGGCCCAGGGTCACCCAACAAGCTTCCATGGCCCTGAGGGTTCAAACCTGTGTTGCTGAGATTCTAGTCCAACCTCTTAATCACTACAGCACACTGGCTGAAGTTGGGCTATCATTCTTGTCCTTCAACTGAAACCATCTCACAGGAGAAAGATGCTGAAATCTCTAGGTCATCCCTTGGTGGAAGGATGGGATGGAAATGTAATAGATAGATCAAGGACTACAAGCATGTCCCATTTAAACGGGCTCCCCACTGACTTAAAAAACATAAGCAACTTAGGTTGGATCCAAACTAAATTGGCTATCTATCCAAATCCCCCTTACCACAGTAGAATAATAGAATCATAGAGTTGGAAGGGGCCTCCAGGATCAACCCCCTGCACAATGCAGGAAACTCACAAATACCTCCCCCTAAATTCACAGGATCTTCATTGCTATCAGATGGCCATCCAGCTTCTGTTTAAAAACCTCCAAGGAAAGAGAGCCCACCACCTCCCAAGGAAGCCTGTTCCACGGTCAAGAAGTTCGTCCTAATGTTGAGCTGGAAACTCTTTTGATTTAATTTCAACCCATTGGTTCTGGTCCTACCTTCTGGGGTCACAGAAAACAATTCTTCACCATCCTCTATATGACAGCCCTTCAAGAACTTGAAGATGGTGATCGTATCACCTCTCAACCTCCTCCTCTCCAGGCTAAACATGCCCAGCTCCTTCAACTTTTCTTCATAGGACTTGGTCTCCAGACTCCTCACCATCTTTGTCGCCCTCCTCTGTAATACCACAGTCTTTGGGGAATGAAAGTAGAGCATGGGTTTGTTCATTAGACAACCTAATGCAAATGGCTAATAATCTCCCCAGTGTGTAACTAACTGTAGTTCTGGGGAGACAGCCCTGCACCTATGATGATGAATATGCAGCTGGCAACCCTATCCTTTTGCATGGGATAGGGTGTGGTTCAATGGTAGATTATCTGCTTACCATGCAGAAGGTTCCAGGTTCAATTCCCAGCACCTCCAGTTAAATGGATCAAGTAGAAGGCGATGGGTAACTGGCAACCAAGCCATATTATTCCTCATTACTGTGTATGTGTGTGAAAGTCAAAAATGAAGAAAGATGACAGGAAGAAAGTTGATTCATTTGAAATGTGGCATGGAGGAGAGCCTTGCGGATACCATGGACTGCCAAATGAGTGGGTTCTACATCAAATCAAGCCTGAACTCTCCCCTAGAAGCTAAAATGACCAAACTGAAGCTATTGTACATTGGTCACATGATGAGAAGACAAGAGTCACTGGAAAATTCAGAGCCAGTTTGGTGTAGTGGTTAAGTCTGTGGAACCTTCTCTGGAAGAACTGGATTTAATTCCCCACTCCTCTACTTGCAGCTGCTAGAATGGCCTTGGGTCAGCCATAGCTCTCACAGAGCTGTTCTTGAAAGGGCAGCTGCTGTGAAAGTCCTCTCAGCCCCACCTACCTCACACGGTGTCTGTTGTGGGGGAGGAAGATAAAGCAGATTGTGAGCCGCTCTGAGACTCGTTCAGAGTATAGGGTGGGATATAAATCCAATATCATCATGAACATATGGACATATGAAGCTGCCTTATACTGAATCAGACCCTTGGTCCATCAAAGTCAGTATTGTCTACTCAGACTGGCAGCGACTCTCCAGGGTCTCAAGCTGAGGTTTTTCACACCTTTTTGCCTGGACCCTTTTTAGTTGGAGATGCAAGGATTGAACCTGGGACCTTCTGTTTACCAAGCAGATGCTCTACCACTGAGCCACCATCCCTCCCCTCATCATCTTCTTCTTCAAAAAAAAAAAAAGACAATAATGCTTTGAAAAGTTGGAGGCAGCTGGGAAAGAGGAAGACCCAACATGAGATGGATTGATTCCATCAAGAAAGCCATGGCCCTTGGTTTGCAAGACTTGAACGAGGCTGCTAATGATGGAATGTTTTGGTGGTCATTAATTCATAGGGTCATCGTAAGTCAAAATCAGCTTGACAGCACTTAACACACACACACAGGGGGTGATAGGGAAGACCTCTGCTCAAGACCCCAGAGTGCTACTAGCAGTCTATGTAGACAACACTGACCATCAGGGGTTTTTTTTTGTAGCAGGAACTCCTTTGCATATTAGGCCACACACCCCTGAGGTAGCCACCCCTCCTGGAGCTTACAGGGCTCTTAATACAGGGCCTGCTGTAAGCTCTTGGAGGATTGGCTACATCAGGGGTTTGTGGCCTGATATACAGGGCATTTTTGTAGCAGGAACTCATTTGCATATTAGGCCACACACCCCTGATGTAGCCAATCCTCCTGGAGGTTACAGGGCTCTTAATGAGGGCTGCCAAGCCCGTGGTCCGGTGGGGGGACCTCCCCCTATGTCACAGGTGCAATAAAGTCCCCCAGAAGTGACATCATCATGCCGACGATGCCACTTGCCAGCCCATCTAGGTGTACAATAGGCACCATAGAGCTTTTCCCTCCCAAATGGCTAGAGCATCCAGGAAAACCATAAAGTTTTCCTGGAAACGCCTAGACCGGCCTTGTGAGGAATCACTGGCAAGATGATGAGACTTCCGGGTGATGTCATCGTGCTAGCGATGTAGGGGGAGGTTCCCCCGCCGGCCCAATGTGGGCGGGCAGGTTGGGAACCTCCCAGGCGGAGGAGCCAGGGGACTTGGCAACCCTACTAATACAGGGCCTACTGTAAGCTCTTGGAGGATTGGCTACATCAGGGGTGTGTGGCCTGGTACTCAGGGCTTTTTTTTTTTTTTGTAGCAGGAACTCCTTTGTATAGTAGGCCACACAACCCTGATGTAGCCAATTCTCCTGAAGCTTACAGTAGACCCCCCCCCCCCCCCAAAAAAAACCCCTGCTAACCATGATGGACCAAGCGTATGATGCAGTATAAGGCAGTTTCTTGTGTAATGGCAGACTTCTTGTGGCCGGGGTGGGTGCTAAGGTTTTTGGGGCCTTAGGTCCTCCCCAGAAATTTTTTAAAAAACCAGATAATTGTAAGAGAAATGAAGAAACTTGAAACTATTTAATTTTTAATTTACAGTTTAATATCTTAAATTTTATTTTAAAAAAAAATTGTGAGATTAAGCAATAAAAAACTTGAGAATACTACTTGAATCCATTTAGTTGGAGGTGCCAGGGACAAGACCTTGTGCATGCGAGAGAGATGCTCTACCACTGAGCTATGGCTCCCACCGCATGGCTCTGTTAAAGTGGAGTAGGAAGGAGAAGTGGCAGCAGACAACTTCAGAAAAGGAAAGGAAAGGTCCCCTGTGCAAGCGCCCGTCGTTTCCGACTCTGGAGTGATGTTGCTTTCACAACGTGGTCACAGCAGACTTTTTACAAGGTGGTTTGCTATCGCCTTCCCCAGTCACCTACACTTTCCCCCCAGCAAGCTGGGTACTCATTTAGCAACCTTGGAAGGATGGAAGGCTGAGTCAACCTCGAACCAGCTACCTGAACCGGCTTTCATTGGGATCGAACTCAGGTCGCAAGCAGCGCTTAGGACTGCAGTACAACTTCAACAGGAGCCAATTTTTAGAAACTGTAGTGGGCTCTTCTTCAGCTTTTACAGTTGCTTAATTTATCCCTGCCAGGCTCCAAGGAGTGCACTGTGCAGGCTCCATCTGTCTTCATGTTTCCCGGATCTGTAACAGACCTGGGGAACATAAAACTGGCAGGGCAGAGTCTGCTCGCCTTGGATCCTGCTTTCCATTGGGGAAGGCAGGCTTCAAGGAACATACACACTGTGCACGGGGAGAGGGGGCACCACTATTTGGCCTACTCCTACACACTGGCCGTGCTTGTGGCATTCCTCTGGGTCCTCTGTCCCCCATTTCATGGAAATCAGTGAGCTGCAATGGAAAGGGGAGGGCAGGAAAGTTGCATTCAGCCGTGGGAGAATTTAGTGTGGATTTAACACATCAGGCATTGTTAACAATCAGTAACTTGAGTGACTGCTCCTCTAAAAATGAACACATCCAACACTCAAAGAATATTGCACCAAAAAACTAAGGTAAAACCTTTCCCCCCCCCTTCAATCAGTCTTGAGACATCCAAGTTGTGGTAGAAGTTAGACACCCATGAAATATTCCGATGTGTATTCTCTCATTTTCTTCCTGTAAAGAGGTAAACGTAGTCCCCTGTGCAAGCACCGAGTCGTTACTGACACATGAGTTGACGTCACATCACGATGTTTTCTAGGAAGACTTTTTATGGAGTGGTTTGTCATTGCCTTCCCCAGTCATTTAATTTTAGATTTATACCCCGCCCTATCCTGCCAGTGGGCTCAGGGTGGCTCACAATAATAAAAACAGAATTAAAACAATTCTATAAAAACAGACATCACAAAACAGGAGCAGCGCAGTAAACAATCTTACAGACATCGGCACTAAACAGCATGTGGCTGATGGCTAACAGCATAACAGAACACCATAATGGTGAAATGCTGGGGGAAGTGATGACTTTCAGAGGATGCCCGCTGGATTAATTAAAAGCTTGGCGGAAGAGCTCCATTTTACAGGCCCTGCAAAACCTTGATAAGTCCCATGGGGCCCAGATCTCCAGTGGGAGCTCATTCAACCAGGTAGGGATCTCCAGTGGGAGCTCATTCAGCCAGGTAGGGGCCTAGACCAAAAAAGCCCTGGCCTGCGTTCAACTACACTTTCCCACCAGCAAGCTGGGTACTCATTTTACCAACCTTGGAAAGATGGAAGGCTGAGTCAACCTGGAGCCGGCTAGTTGAACCCAGCTTCTGCCGGGATCGAACTCAGGTCGTGAGCAGAGATATAATGATACACAAAACACATCATGTCATGCTATGCTCAGGTTCTGTGTTTCCCTCCTCGGAGTTATTCCTGGCGCTGTTGGGGCTGGAGGAACTTCTGCAGGATAGGCTTCCACCAAGTGCTCGTTTCCATTTAGGGTCACCGAGGCACATTCGGAGGCAGGGAGGTGTCCACGGCAGCTCTGCTTCTCCCGTAATATCTAGTTCTGCTGTCACACATTGCATACGTGGGCCTCGTTTGCCCCCACTTAAGCAGAAGCTGGGGCTTCATTAAACAAATTTCACCAGGAACAATCTGCCTTCTTCCCATCTCATCCAATAAATATAAATATCTTGAAACGGGTCCAGAGGAACAGTCTTGTGTGCCAACACAATGGACTGACTGCCATCTGTTCTTTATCATATATTTAAAAATTGCTTTTCAATTGATTCCTCAGTACAGCTACTTATTCAAATATTCTTCTCTGAGCCAAGCATGCTTAGTTCCAGGTCCTTAAATTCTGGGACTGCTGGTGTCCACATCATACTCCTATTGGGAAAACGCATAGAATAGAAATGTCCTGAAGTCTGGAGGTGCATCTTACTTCCCACTGAGAACAGTGGTGGTGCTAGGATACCGGCACAAAGCCAGTGTCCTAGGCAAGGCTCTGCCACCCCACCCCCCACCCTCCCTGCACGAACCTGAGTGCGAGCTCAGCAGCCCGGCCAGTAAGGCTCTGTCTATAAACTGAGTTGCCTGGTAGGATATCATGAGTTGAAATATACTCCATAAATGGGAACCATTTTTTTTTCTTCAAAAGAAGTAGATTTAGGATAAATGTCCGATTGGACTATTTGGTCTGTGTCTCCCCCCCCCCCCCCTGTAATTAATTGGTCTTATATTTTTGTGAACCATAACGAGATTGTGGGTGTTGTGTTGGATTTCCAGAGAGAAGCTATTGATGTTTTTGCTGCCATTAATGCAGTCAATTAAGGAGCATCTGATTGTAGGAACTGTTGTATCTTGCCAATATTGGGGGGAAAGTATCAGCTGAAATGGGATTCTCTAGCCAGTCGTTTTAGCAATATGTTCAAGAACTGTGTTCCAAAAAACTGCAATAAATGGACATTGTCACCGACAATGTGCAAAAGATCCAGTGTAGTGAGGCTCTGGACCCTGTCTGTGCTTCCAGCACAGATGTGGGATGTGCAGAGCTACGTTTGCTAGCAGGGCACAGCCACAGGACACACTGCTTTGCAGTGTATTTTGCACAACTCCAGGACAAGGGCGGGTGGGAGGGCCAAAAGCAGTGCCCTCTCCCAGGCCCGCGCCTCTAGGCAGCCTCCTAAAGCTGCCTCACGGACTTGCCAGGCCTGACTGAGAAGCACATAAAAGCCTATATGCGTGTGTCATTATGATATTATCTAGTATGGATGTGGTTTGCTTGATGTTTTTAAAAGATTCTTGATGTTGTAAGCAGCTCAGAGCCCACTTGCGGGATAGGGTGGAGTATAAATTGAAAAATTAAATTAAATTTAAAAATTACATTAACATCTCCCTCTTGCATATCATTTTACCCATTTAGAAAGCAATCCTAAACAGGTCTACTCAGAATCCTCCTCAAGGCTATTCAGTGGGAATTACTCCCAAGAATATGTTATATTCAGGGCTTTTTTATATAGCAGAAACTGACAGTAGCTACTATATGTGGGAACTTTTCCCAGATCAGGATTATGGGTATTACTGAAGTTTTTAATGTGGAAAAAGAAGCAATGACTTTAATATAAGCAGGGCTTTTTTTGTAGCAGGAACTCCTTTGCATATTAGGCCACATACCCCTGATGTAACCAATCCTCCTGGAGCTTACAGTTCGGCCATGTAGTAAGAGCCATAATCCTGATCTGGGAAAAGTTCCCACATATAGTAGCTACTGCCAGTTCCACAACATTTAGGTCTTCACATAATTCCTACTCATCCTCACCTCTCTGAATCTTTACTGATCATACAAAGCCCTCTTCGGTTAACTTTCTACCTACTTCAAAAGCTTTCTGCTTTTAGAATGTGCCTTTTCCCCAGAATCCCCTTTATAAAAGTTGAAAGGGGCTGCAGCGGTATATAGTGGCTGCTTATAAGCTCTCTATAAGACAACTGCAATTGCCATAGAGTGCGGTGAATTTAGTGGCTCCTTATGAATTCCACATATTTGTGAAGCACACAGACATTTAAATAGTAAGTAAATAGTAATTCAAACAAAATTGTTTTTTTTTTCCTTTTATGAGCCTTTTGAAATTACAGGCAGATGCAGGTTACTAATGGTCTGCAATGGGTGACCTAGGAGTTATTTTCTGTTTTCTGACATTGATAAAATGCCGAAGGGAATTGAAAACAAATCAGCCAGTATCATAATGCCCCTGTATAAATCGATGGTGCGGTCTCATTTGGAGTACTGTGTGCAGTTCTGGTCGCCGCACCTCAAAAAGGATATTCTAGCATTGGAGAAAATTCAGAAAAGGGCAACTAAAATGATTAAAGGGCTGGAACACCTTCCCTATGAAGAAAGGTTGAAACGCTTGGGACTCTTTAGCTTGGAGAAACATTGACTGTGGGGTGACATGAGAGAGGTTTACAAGATAATGCGTGGGATGGAGAAAGTAGAGAAAGACGTACTTTTCTCCCTTTCTCACAATACAAGAACTCGTGGGCATTCAATGAAATTGCTGAGCAGACAGGTTAGAACAGATAAAAGGAAGTACTTCTTCACCCAAAGGGTGATTAACATGTGGAATTCACTGCCACAGGAGGTGGTGGCGTCCACAAGCATGGCCACCTTCAAGAGGGGGTTAGATAAAAATATGTAGCAGAGGTCCATCAGTGGCTATTAGCCACAGTGTGTGTGTGTGTGTGTGTGTGTGTGTCAACCGGTTTTTGGAGGAAAACCTCCTTCTTCCAGATTCCAATGACTAGGCCGAGACGTTGTTCAGAGAAACAGTTTTAATTTTCACTTTTGCAAAAGTGGAGAGGGAGGTCAAGTTTGGATGGCTGTCTCCCTCTGGCTAATTCGTGGTCCAGCCTGGGTTTTTATCCATTCCCGACGTCACAAAGTCCCTACCTTCCCCTGTGGCAAATAGCCAATCGAACGCAGGAGGTACAGTCTAACTTTTACGGCCGCTGACGCAGGCTATGACCACATCAAATACAAACATCCTATAACCATATAAGGTAAACATCCTTCAGCATCATCTTCCCTTTGTTTTATTTTATTAAATTCAAAGTTCTAAACCTAATATAACTCTACAACTAATACCTGCCCTAATGGCCTATTTGTTAAAATCATACTGATTTGGCTTACTAAGATTCTAAAAATGCCTTTTACTTAATACATTTTAAACTGAACCCATAAAGAATAGAAAGCAATTAAAACAAATCTTTAACTTTCCTTTCTACGTTGCTATGATACTTTCCAGAGGAAACGGCCTTACCGCAACCCACAGACAAAGGCCGGAAATTATCAGCAGAGAGATAGGTACATAGTTTTAATAGGTCAGAGGAGCGATACTTTGCCGTCTCTGCTAGTTATTCATTTACCATGCTAAATATTGATTCTGCCTTGTTTCTTAGCAAGCCTTAAAATGAATAAAAAGCATTTATATTTATCTAAAATTATATAGAGCTAAAATCTATAAAGAAGCAATAGGCAACATATGTTTAGCAAGCTATTAATAAACTTTTAAGAGGAAACGCTTAACCACAAGTCACAGGAAACTAGCATAAGCCAGATGCTCCTGTGTTTGTGGTTGGTTTTATAGGCCAGGTGTTATACTGGTGGTTTTTGTTTCATAGTTAATCTTCAAATGTCAGGAACAAAAGGTGGGGGCTCCTTGGCTCCTAGTAACTGGAACAAAGCTTTCATAGAAAATGCTTGCAATGGGGGGTTTCTTGTTGCCTCATTGAATGTATGCTTTATATAGAGAAACACAATTGAATAAATGAACATTATCATTATTAATTTCCTAACAATCCCCCCTTTTGTTTTATAAACTCTTCATTTATTCACATTTCCTTCCTTCCGCACTCAAGTGGATTTCCATTTTGCTAGGGGTCTGGTAGCCTTTTCTACAAGAAATCACACATTGTCATTAACCAATACTTAAGAAAACATCTCTGGGAATAATTCTGGCAACCATTGAACAGGTCTGCCCCTGGCCCAAGAGCTGCACCATTTCATTACTCCAGTCCTTGAGCCTGGAACTGATCCGATCATGGATTCCTTAGCTCAACTCGCTGGTTATTATTCAAGGGATTTCTTCTCCCGAGCGTAAAACAATCAGCTCCTGTGGGGCGTCTTGATTGCCTGTGGAATCCTGCTATTTCCGGTAAGCACGGACTCCAGAGGGAGTTGCCTGTGGAACCTCACTACTGCCGGTGAGTGAGGTCCAGAGGTTGGTGCTCAGTCCAGATCCGAGAAAAACTGCACCTGCAAAATTTATCTAGGAAACTTTGATTAAAACTACACAAATAAAACAGCACAAGTTCAAAACAAGTCAAGATAGCATATAATCTTTCATTTTAGAAACTGGGTTTTTCTTCTTTCAGGAGGCACGGCCTTTTGAACAAAACTCTGGACAATCTCGTCAGGCTAAAACTAGCTTTCTGATACAATTTTTGTCACTCAACTCTCCCAGGGATCTTTCCACCTTCTACTAGGAGAGAAACACATTATTTTAAATACCAAACAGCAAACAAAGCGAAGTAAAGTTGCTTCAAAGAGGGTCCCCTCTTTGTGGCATCACATTGGAGTATTTGTAATTGGGACTTTCGAGGTTTAGCAGAGCAGAAGGCGTTACTTCTTCCCGGAGAGGCTTTTATGGACTCACATGAGGTTCGGGGTTGGTTCTTCTCCATGGTTGTTTTCCTCTGGGGTCTCCTCAATTACACTAAGTGAGACCTCGATTCCAGCCGTGTGGTTCCACATGTAGGGGTCGAGATCCCCTTCCGTAGCCACTTTCATGACTCTAGGTTCTCGACTCTCACACCAGTAGTTGTCACTCGCCCTTCCTCTTTGGCCTCTTCCTCTCCCTCGGACTTGGGGAGGGGCGTGTGGGCAGGCACGGATCCAATGGCCCCTTCCGTGGCAAAAGCTGCACTCGTCACGTGGTAATGGTGGCCGCCTAGCCCTACCTCGACCCCTCGAGGTCCTCTTCCTTCTTTGGAGGTTTTTCCAGGCTTCTTGAAACTCTAGGGCTTCATTTAACTTTCTAAACGTCTCGAACCGTTTCTTTCCCTTGATCTCGAGATTGTAGGTACCTTCGAAAGTGTTCTTCTCTCCGGGGTCGTATTCGGCTGGAACCACTGCTTCTTCGGCTCGCCCCCTACAACCAACTTCAGGGGACCAGCCTCCTTTTGGGTCCTTACTCCAGTCAAGGCATTCGTCACTCTGGGTCTCTGATAGTGAAGGGGATGATGCCATTCTCTCTTATATTTCCCGATTGTCTTGTCTAGTACCACTTTCAATAAACTGCACAAGAAGAAACTTATTTAGGCAAGTTAGTTGAGCCAAATCTGATGGCTGCAAAAATAGTGGCAGTGAAGGCTAGACCAAGAGACTGGTCATAAGATAAAGGAGGGGAACTGGCCAAGAAGATGTTTTGACTTTCAATGGGGACAAATGCCGGGACCTCAGGGTTGAGCCGCCTCCTGCCAAACTCCAAAGGGGTCAATCCAAACATTTACACAGTCTCGACCGGTCCCTTTTCCTCAAATTGGCAGGAGTCAGTCCACTCTCCTTGGCTGCCAGGCCCACTATAGGATCTACTATATTTCCCAGGTGAACACAGTGATAGCAGGAACCCTTCAGGGACTGTTCTAAGTACCAATGGCCTCCAAACCTTTCCCTTAATACTCGCTCTAATTCTACACTAAATTGATCTACGCTTCCGTAGAAGTTTATTGCAAAAATGAAAGGTAACTACCCTCAGAGCAACTTTGATTTCCCCATACACTTTCCATACCGTTAGGTAGCAGGGACCAAAGCAACTTCGCAATCCATATCTCAATATCTAATTCCCAGAGGCACCTCAACTAAAGGTGCCTTGTCCAAGAAATACTTATTCAGTGATGATACATCCGGCAATTATATACCCACTCAAACTACACACCCATGTGCAAGTTCAAGTACTGCACGGTCGCCGGATCATCATGACCTAAACAGGACAATTTTATTTCAAACACAAAAGATAAACCCGCCCGTACTTCCCCTTCTCTGAGTGAAGGCAAATTTACTCAATTTCACAGACATATTTCACATTATCTAGAACAGTCTTTACATGACCTTGCTGCTTTTAGCAAAGTGAAGCATTTGACTGCTCTGATCTTAATTTCTCCTTTTGCTTCCAGCACAGGCATCTGGCTGGCTACAAAGGAAGTTCTTTTCCAGAGAACATCTGGTACTACTCACTCCGGTGTCATCTAAATAGGCACACGCATTATCTCCTCGCACAAGAAACTGATCATCAAACTCTGTGCCATTTTGCCATTTCCACATTAGGCCTGTCTGTTTGGAGAGGCCAATCCAATGATGCACGGGGCGAGTCAGATGCACTAGAAAATGCATATCTTCCAGCGAATCAATCAGGGCCAACGTGGCATCAAATGTGGAACATTCAGCTTCACTACTATTCCAATCCTTTTCAGTGTTAGACATATAATAACATTTCCCATGATACCCAATCCAGTATTGTGGACAGGCAGTTTTACCAAGAAAAGGGTGTGGCGAGCATGGCCGCGTTTCTTTGGCAGCCATTACAATGATAACAATTATAATTACAAACACAAAGGAGACAACTACAAATTTCTTCTTCCATAATGCACTTCGGGATCCTACACTTCGGGATCTTACAGCTGGTGGACGCTGCTTGATATTCCCCATTCTTCCTCAGGAAGCACTTTAAAACATAAATGGGAACATTACACAAAAGAAATATCTTACATTATGTAAAACAGATTTTATGGTCCTGTCAATTGGAAGCCTCTCAGAGGGGATCGTATAGGGGGGGGGAACCTGGTAACAATGGCAACCGGCCCCTTCAGATTCTTAGTGGTGGCCCTACCCAGGGAAGCGGTTCCACCGGGAATCCTCCTGGAATAGCAGTTCGATTCTTTATTCTCCAAACCAGTGGGGGGTCGTCCCCAATTTTCCTCAGGAAACACCACCGGGGGCGGCGGGGTCCCAAGTTTTCATCCAATCTCCCCAAGTTTTCATCCAATCTCCTATTTTGACCTTTTACCAACCAAGCGGTCGCCTCTCCTTGCTCCCCTTTCCACAGGGAAACAATGTAGGCATGGTGTCCAGGGGTGCGCCAACAAAGGGTCAGCAAACCTGGAGTGTGGACCCAGGGGGCAACCAACATTTTGAATCTCCGGCGAGGGCTCCAATGAGGCTGGTCCTCCCTCTGGAAGTCCGGTGGGGAATGCATACGGCTATATTGTCTTTATGGCAAACCGACAAAGCGACTAAAACAAGAAACAAACAAACAAAAAAAAAAAATAAAGGAGAAAGAGGAGAACATGTGCGGGAGCCTAGGCAATCTCCCTGGAGAGTGGTCATGTACCCGAACTCTCCTATTATAAAAAGAAATCCCTGGAGAGTGGTCATGTACCCGAACTCTCCTATTATAAAAAGAAATCCCTGGAGAGTGGTCATGTACCCGAACTCTCCTATTATAAAGAGGAGAGTGGTCATGTACCCGAACTCTCCTATTATAATCAAGTTAACACATAAGACAACTAAAACTTAAAAATAAGGTAGGGTTCACATATACAGGATCCTATTCACTCACTTCTCTGCGGTCCCAGCCCACCATGTTAAAGCAGACGGGAAACACAGTACTGACAAATCTATTATTGCTCGATATAAAATGTCATATATACATAAGGCACACCAGACAGGTTATATTAGCAAAAACGTCCTGATGCAAATCCCTAAATTTTCAATACCAGAGGTCTAAAATTCTTTTACCAATATTTAGCAGCAATACAGTTATAGCAGCAATATAATGATAGCAGCAGTACAATTAATTATGTCGTCAAGGGCGTCCCCTCAGACTATAATTCTAGTATGGTTAACCTGACAAACAAAACAAATTAAACACACAATTTCCCTAAACCTTTTTCGAATGCACCAAGTACCCTAATGTACTGGCTGCATGCGGAACCGACTAAGGTCCGCCGGCAGAAGGGACCAATTCCTTCCCTTCTCCATCGTCCAAGCACTGTTAGAAAGCCGCAGGCAGAAAGTAATTCTTTACCTTCCCTCATTTATTGGGACCTGCCTCAATGAATCCTCTGTTTCTTTGTCTAAATTTTAAATCCTCTTTTTTTTTTTTTTTTTGTTTTTGGGGGTACAATTTTAAGTGTTGTATTTAATTTATTCATCTCTCTCTCCAACTTGCTGGAGGAGTACCTTCTGTGAATCCTCCTCTATGTCCCCCCCGTCGCTGCTTTTTCCATTCCCTCCTCTCACCAGGGGCACCGAGTCCCTTCCCACCAGGCCTGTCTGACCCTTTTTCAGATCTCATCGTACCTGGCCGTGCTGATAAGGAGGGGGAGCAGTGGGGATGACATAGAGTAGAGGATCAAGGGTGGATAGACATTCTGTCCTTTACGGGTGTAACTTTCATAGGTTTCTTCTTGTCTAATTGCCTTTAAATGGGGGGGATATCAGTTCTCTTCCCTATGAAGTACACCCATAACAAATGTAAAGTGCCCCCTTGCCCACTGTAGGGCTGGGCTCCTGCTCCTGATGCAGGCAATATCTCTATCATACATCTGGCGGAGTTTCTCAGGAACCCCCACTGGGCTCCTGCTCCTTTGTCTCATACCCTGTAGAGACCCCATCCTAGTGGGAGGTCAGCCTTTCCAAAGGCTGCCTCCGGGAATTTCTGACCCTGGCCATTCCTTTCCAGTGATCTGGGCGTCCCCAACGGAATTCCCACCTACCTTGGTACCTGCCTTTTACCTTTGACGTCTTAGTTTCCATCCCATTCACACGCACACCATTCACACCAACAAACAAGCCTCAATACCCAAAACTAATTTTAATTTTCTCTACCCAATTTTATTTTCTACTCACCGGTTCCACACAGCAGACTCCTCCGGTGGGCTGTTTTCAGCTGAACGTCTCGTTGTGGGTTCTTGGGGAGCAGAGTGCCACGCCTCAAACAGTGAGTTGGCAGCCAAACTCGGCCGGGGATCCCTCCAAAATCACAGGAGAGGAGTGTTCGCCCTGCTCTCCAATGGACCAGAGGCCCAACCCCAAAAGGGGCCTATATTTATCCCACTTCTGACACCAGAAAATTGTCAACCGGTTTTTGGAGGAAAACCTCCTTCTTCCAGATTCCAATGACTAGGCCGAGACGTTGTTCAGAGAAACAGTTTTAATTTTCACTTTTGCAAAAGTGGAGAGGGAGGTCAAGTTTGGATGGCTGTCTCCCTCTGGCTAATTCGTGGTCCAGCCTGGGTTTTTATCCATTCCCGACGTCACAAAGTCCCTACCTTCCCCTGTGGCAAATAGCCAATCGAACGCAGGAGGTACAGTCTAACTTTTACGGCCGCTGACGCAGGCTATGACCACATCAAATACAAACATCCTATAACCATATAAGGTAAACATCCTTCAGCATCATCTTCCCTTTGTTTTATTTTATTAAATTCAAAGTTCTAAACCTAATATAACTCTACAACTAATACCTGCCCTAATGGCCTATTTGTTAAAATCATACTGATTTGGCTTACTAAGATTCTAAAAATGCCTTTTACTTAATACATTTTAAACTGAACCCATAAAGAATAGAAAGCAATTAAAACAAATCTTTAACTTTCCTTTCTACGTTGCTATGATACTTTCCAGAGGAAACGGCCTTACCGCAACCCACAGACAAAGGCCGGAAATTATCAGCAGAGAGATAGGTACATAGTTTTAATAGGTCAGAGGAGCGATACTTTGCCGTCTCTGCTAGTTATTCATTTACCATGCTAAATATTGATTCTGCCTTGTTTCTTAGCAAGCCTTAAAATGAATAAAAAGCATTTATATTTATCTAAAATTATATAGAGCTAAAATCTATAAAGAAGCAATAGGCAACATATGTTTAGCAAGCTATTAATAAACTTTTAAGAGGAAACGCTTAACCACAAGTCACAGGAAACTAGCATAAGCCAGATGCTCCTGTGTTTGTGGTTGGTTTTATAGGCCAGGTGTTATACTGGTGGTTTTTGTTTCATAGTTAATCTTCAAATGTCAGGAACAAAAGGTGGGGGCTCCTTGGCTCCTAGTAACTGGAACAAAGCTTTCATAGAAAATGCTTGCAATGGGGGGTTTCTTGTTGCCTCATTGAATGTATGCTTTATATAGAGAAACACAATTGAATAAATGAACATTATCATTATTAATTTCCTAACATGTGTGTGTATATATAAATTATTGGCCACTGTGTGACACAGAGTGTTGGACTGGATGGGCCACTGGCCTGATCTAACATGGCTTCTCTTATGTTCTTATTCAGGGCATATAGAACTCAATTAACCATGTGACTGGAGTGGACATGAGAGACCGGCAGAGACAAGCAGATGCATGAGCATAATGAGCAGACACAGAAGGCACACAGAGGTATTTAAATAGTAAGTAAATAGTAATTCAAACAAAATGTTTTTTTTTCCTTTTATGAGCCTTTTGAAATTACAGGCAGATGCAGGTTACTAATGGTCTGCAATGGGTGACCTAGTAGTTCTTTTCTGTTTTCTGACATTGATAAAGTGCCGATGTATCTACAGGACTGCCTCCTCCACTATGTCCCTGGAAGGGCGTTGTGCTCCACTGGTCGAAATCTGCTGGTGATCCCTGGCCCAAAAGAGGGCCAGCGGTCCTCAACAAGGGCCAGGGCTTTCTCAGTCCTGGCTCCAACTTGGTGGAACGCTCTGCCAGAAGACATCAGGGCCCTCCGGGATCTTTTATGGTTTCGCAGGGCCTGTAAGGCAGAGATGTTCTGCCAAGCCTTTGCATGAGGACAGTGATGGTCATCATGCTGGCACCTTTTCCTCTCCACCCCCTCTTGGGAGGGATCCCCCCACCCCTGATGTGATGCAATGACGGAGTAAGAGCATTTCAAAGATGCTCTCAGGGCTTCTTGTCTTTTAATGTAACGGATTTTATATATATTTTATTTTTTTATTTATTTATGTTATATTTATATCCCACCCATTCTGTGCAGACTCAAGGTGGCTAACAACATAAAATGCACAATAAATAATAAGCAATATTAAAACAATAAAACAATTAAAAAAAATTGCAATGGTGTTACCTCATCTACTCAGGTGGATCATATAGTATTTCCCTTCCTTAACGCCTACAGATCCTAAGCAGTTAGTACTGAAGCGCGAAAGATCCAGATGCCGTGGCAGCCCTCTCTTGTTAGATGTGCTATGCCATCCAAAACAGTTCAGTCTTGCAGGCTCTGTGGAACTGCGATAAGTCCTGCAGGATCCTGATGGCTTCTGGGAGGGTGTTCCAGAATATGGGGGCTGCAACCGAGAAGGCTCTTGCTCTGGTGGAATTAAGCCCCATGGCACAGAGTGTTAAAGCTGCAGTACTGCAGTCCTAAGCTCTGCTCACGACCTGAGTTCGATCCCCGGTGGAAGCTGGGTTTTCAGGTAGCCAGCTTGAGGTTGACTCAGCCTTCCATCCTTCCGAGGTTGGTAAAATGAGTCCTCAACTTGCTGGGGGGGGGGGAGTGTAGATGACTGGGGAAGGCAATGGCAAACCACCCCTTAAAAAGTCTGCCGTGAAAACGTTGTGAAAGCAACATCACCCCAGAGTTGGAAATGACTGGTGCTTGCACAGGGGACCTTTCCATTCCTTTTCCTTTTAGCCCAGGGACAGCCGAAAGATTTTGAGAACTTGATTGAAGTGCTCTCTGGGGAACATGTGGGGCAAGGTAGTCCCGCAGATAGGTTGGCATATGTATTTTTTTAATGTTGTGCATTGCCCTGAGCCTAGCACTAGCCAGGATAGGGCGATTCATCAAATAATAATAATAATAAAATATCTGTGTTGTACTTTGCAGTGTTTACTCCATCTGTGTTTTAGTAATCCTTAAAGTTATCCTGCTGGGTAAATCAGCATTACTTCATGTGGTTTGCCAGTGGGTCTGTGAAAGAGGTAAAGTATAAACTGGGGACTTCATGGCTCACAGCTTAATCTCCTCACTTCTGCACATCAGTTCTCAAGTGATGGCCGTGGTCTCATAATTCACCATACCCAGAGGGCTTCTTGTCAGTGAAATGGAGGAGGAAACGATCACACCAAAGCCGGTATCATTGCAGCACTTTATGCATTAGACCTCCAGTTCCAAAAGCTCTCCGCGTACCTGCAATGAATTTAAGGAATGAGGAAAATGGGAGAGAAGCCATATCCATCTGTCCTGTGCAGTTTTATACCACCATTTCCCCCCCAGGCAGGGCAGTATATGTGGTTCTCTCTTTCATCAGTGGCTATTAGCCGCAGCGTATTGTTGGAACTCTCTGTCTGGGGCAGTGATGCTCTGTATTCTTGGTGCTTGGGGCGGGGGGCAAAGTGGAAGGGCTTTTGCCCCCCCAGTCGGAATGAAGAGGCAGACACAAGTGTTGGGTTTTAAACCGGGCCGCTTTATTAACAATTAACAACTGTAACTGGCAGGGGGTGAAAATACCTGAACCAGACAAGCCCTGGGGTCAACCCCGGACCCCGCCTTGTCCAAAGGGCGAGCCACCCTGCCCCCAGCACAAGCCCGCCGTATTCGGGTTGTAGCTGAGCGGCCAGGCCTCCAGCCATCACCATCTGGGCTGGCATCAATCACCCAGGTGAGGCTCCCTGTGATCTGCATTCCCCGCACTGAGCCGTGTAGCCCATCTACGGTTCCTGCAGACCACCGCACCAATGGTGCTAGGCCATAGGTGCTCCCCTGGAAAACCCTGTGGCCAAACCTCCTCCAGCCTGCGACCATAACAAATACCACTAACAATCCTAACCTACTAGGCAGTACAAGGTAGGCAAAAAACACCCCCACATGCGCCAATTGTGTGGAAGTGAAAAAATTCCTACCTGGCCCCTAATAAGGCGACCGGCATACGCCTGTACTGCCAAAAGGGAAGGGTGGGCGGGCAGAGAGCCAAAAAGAACTGCGTGCTGAGGGGGCGGGAGCCAGGGCTTATAAAGCCCCGGCTCCGCGCCCAAGACAAGCACCCGTATGTCGGGTGATGTCGCCCCTCCCTCCTTCCAGGGAGGCAAAGACGGCCCCCAGCCTAAGCGCCGGCAAGCCGGCTTGGCTGGGAAGGGGCCGAACCTTAGCCCAATTGTGAACCTACTGATGGCACCTGGGTTTTTTTGGGGCCACTGTGAGACACAGAGTGTTGGACTGGATGGGCCATTGGCCTGATCCAACATGGTTTATCTTATGTTCTTTGAGGGCAGAGGCTTAATAACTAGGTAAGAACATCTGAATTAACCCGCATCAGATTACTTGGGGCTCTTTATGCCTTTTCCCACCCAGAGGAGAGGTGTTCTTCTTAAACATATCCATGGGCAAAAGTAAAATAAAGGTGACCCAGTTCAACATTTTATTATTACTTTTATTTATTTGCTGATTTCTAGTCCCCCCTTTCCCATGTCTGGCTCAGGGCGGATTACAACATAATAAAACAGTTAAAATCACATCATAAGACAGTTAAATTTAAACAGTTAAAACCATTAAAATGAAATAAAAGAAGGCGGCATCAGTGATATGTGCCTCCTTCACAGATTGAGACACAGGATGCGGTCAGTCCAGGGAGGCCAATTAGCTGGTGTGAGGACGCCTGCCTGCCTCAGCCAAAGGCCTGGCGGAACAGCTCCATTTTACAGGCCCTCTGGAATTGCAGTAAATCCGGTATGGCCCACATCTCCTTGGGGAGCTGATTCCACCAGGTTGGGGCCAGGACCGAAAAGGCCCTGGCCCTGGTTGAGGCAAGCCAGACGTCCTTTGGGCCAGGGATGGTCAGAAGATGTTGATTGGCCAATCATAGAGGCCTCCGGGGCTTGTATGGGGAGAGATGGTCCACCCTCTCGTATGGGAAGAGAAATCAGCAAATAAATAAAACATGTGTCTTTTAAAAATGTTTGGCAGCAAAAAAAACCCCACCAAAACCAAAAAGGCTTTGTGCAGCAAGGCTGGGGGTGGAAAGCAAGCTCTGCAAAACAGTTTAAAAGATATTTCCACAATTTTGCTGAAGACTATGTTTATTTGCTTACTGTTTTCAGTTTATAGCCTGCCCTTTTCTGAGCAGTTAACAACAGTCAATAATAATACAAGGTTAAAATCAGATACATACAAGGGTCATTTTGTAGAAAAATAGGTGGTGGAGCTCATCCAGGGATTGTTATGCAGCTGCAATACTGTTCAATGGGCAAGGAGGTGGAACTCTCAGGATGAAGAGGTGGAACTCTCAGAAAGGTTCAGGAGCTGTGCTCCTGTGAGCTCCCACTGAATCTGAGACCTGGATACATATAATAAAACAATATAACAAAAAAAAAAATAACAGTCTAAAAACAAACTCCCATTCTGCAGTTGGTGGTATCACTTGTCTCCACTCCTTCCATACATCCCCCAGCTGGTGTAAGATAAGTGGGTCAGCAGAGTTATATCATCAGGGTCCCTGCAGCAGGGAGGCCACAGAATAACAAAATGTCCACCGCCTCAGTGGAACGTCTAGTGGAACAGCTCTGTCTTACAGACCCTGCAAAACTGCAATATACATTTTACCTTCATTTTTTTGTGGGATTTAGGAAAACATTCCACATTAAACAAAATAATTTTTGTTGTGATGCTGTTTTGATGAAGAAGAAGGAGACAGAAAAGGAGGAGGAGAAAGAGAAGGAGGAGAAGGAGAAGGAGGAGGAGAAGTATGACAAGGAGAAGGAGAAGAAGGAGAAGGAGAAGAAGAAGAAGAAGAAGAAGAAGAAGAAGAAGAAGAAGAGTAGGAGGAGGGGGAATTTTATACCTCACTCTTCACTACCCAAAGGAGTCTCAGACTTGCTTATGATCTTCTTCCCTCCTTCTCCCCCCAGCAGACACCTTGTGAGGCAGGTGGGGTTGAGAGTTCTGAGAGAAATGTGACTGGCCCAAGGCCACCCAGCTGGCTGCATGTGGAGGAGTGGGGGATCCAACCTGATTCTTCAGATTAGAGTCCACCTCTCTTCACCACTGCACCACACTGGCTCTCCTTCTACTACAGAGAGGCTTCTGATTAAAACAACAACTACAAACCAACAGCGATCTAGGGCAGCATCCAGACCTTGGCTTGGGTATAGATATCCTGCTCTCTCTGTGTAAGTGACTTATGGTGACCCCAGCAAGTGGCGTTCATGGGAAGTGAGAAGCAGAGGTGGTTTGCCGTTCCCTTTCTCTGCAGTCTTCTTTGACGGTCTCCCTTCCAAGTAATGACGCTGCTTACCTTCCAAGAGCTGGCCAAATCTAGCTATACCCAGGGCCGGCCCTGCAAGCAGGCAAACTAGGCAATTGGCCAGGGTGCCAGCCTTCTGTGGGCACCGGATGGGGTACTGCTCATGTGGCTTGGTGACATTATCAGTGGAAGGAGAAGAAGATGATGATGATATTGGATTTATATCCCTCCCTATACTCTGAATCTCAGAGTCTCAGAGTGGTCACAATCTCCTTTACCTCCCCCCCCCCCTCACAACAGACACCCGGTGAGGTAGGTGGGGCTAAGGGAGCTCTTACAGCAGCTGCCCTTTCAAGGACTGCTCCTACGAAAGCTCTGGCTGACCCAAGGCCATTCCAGCAGGTGCAAGTGAAAGAGAGGAGAATCAAACCCAGTTCTCCCAGATAAGAGTCCACACACTTAACCACTATACCAAACTGAAGCCAGGTGGGGGGGTGGGGGTGCCAAAAGTTCGCCTTGTCTAGGGTCCCAGACAGTCTAGGGCCAGCCCCGGCTATACCAATCCACCTTCCCTCACAGATATTCTGTTACCAGCAAGGGTCTTGCTAGATAATTCATTTCGGTCTGGGTCAAAGTGTTGAGACTCACACCCAGAGTCCCAGACAAAGAATCTTTTCTGGATCATGGCAGAGAAATGAAAAACATGGGGCTGCCTGTCACATTCTTGCCCTTGTATTCTCCTTCCGATAACCCTGTGAGGCAAGTTAGGCTGCACGTGACTTCCCCAAGCTCACCATGGCAGAGGGGGGATTTGAACACAAGTCTCCCAGTTCCAAAACCAACACGAATTCATATCACCTCTTGAACTGACAACTCTGATCTTTACCTTCATTTCTACCAGGCCCATAGCTATAGGGGGACCTCGGGGGTCCAGGCCCCTCCCGTCAAGCCTCTGTTCCATCTATATGGCCCCTCCAATCACCAGTGCTCACCACCATTGCTCCAAACATGTGCTGCTTCTCATCACCCTTCTCCAAGGCTTGCCTTGCCAGTGCCTGCCCAGTTTGCCCCAGTAGCTCTGCGCCAGCCAGCCATTCCTGGAGCTGCAGCCCAGCTCCCCCAATGCCCCACACCTCCAGCCAAAAAACAGATGATCTCTCTCTCTGTGTCTGTCTCTCTTTCTCTCTAGCTGATTCCGCACTCACCTTGCTCCGGGACAGGCTTTTGTTTCTCTGCAGAGCAAACTGGCGATTTCACACCCGTTGCTCCGTGCCACCATTTTACATGGGGCAAACCTGTGATTTGCCCCGCCACAGTGTACCCGGTTTACACTGCAGTGTGGCAAATCGAGGGTTTGCCCCACGCAAAATGGTGGCATGGAGCAACTGGTGCTAAATCGCCAGTTTGCTCCTCAGGGAAACAGAAGCCTGCCCTGGAGCACGGTGAATGTGGAATCAGCCTCTCTCTCTCTGTCTGTCTCTCTCTCTACATGCAGTTTGGTGTAGTGGTTAGGTGTGCAGACTCTTACCTGGGAGAGCTCAGTTTGATTCCTCTCTCCTCCACTTAAAGCTGCTGGAATGGCCTTGGGTCAACCATAGCTCTCACAGAGTTGTCCTTGAAAGGGCAGCTGCTGTGAGAGCCCTCTCAGCCCCACCCACCTCACAGGGTGTCTGTTGTGGGGGGAGAAGATATAGGCAATTGTAAGCCACTCTGATTCAGAGAGAAGGGCAGGGTATAAATCTGCAGTCTTCTTCTATCTGTCGCTCTCTCTCTGTCTCTCTGTCTCTCTCTGTTTGCTTGGAACTGGAGCTCTAGCAACCTACCGAACACAGGGCTATACAGAAGTTATTTTTGTTCCTTTGGGGGGGGGTTATTGGCAGCCCCCCCCCATCAAACACTGAGTCTCTGGGCCCCACCACACTTTAAATCCTGGCTACGGCCCTGACATCTACCAGCTCCACAGTCCAGTGTCTGGAAAGAAGTTGCATTTTAGAGTCGGAACAGAAGAAACAATATTCTACTGATATTGTACATTGTCCAAGTAGGGGAATGAGAGGATCCACAAATGCTACCTGCAGTCTATGAATGGTGAATGTTTCAGTGTTGTGGAGTGGTTGCAAAGCAGTCTGACCAAACGACATTAAGATAGAGAGTGTTATTTTCCATTTCAACTCATTGATATTCAGAAGAGTTTCTTTTCATTAGGCAATGGCATGTAAAGCCAGGGAATGAAATATGAACATAATTTGGGGGGCAGACAGTAAATACAGTTCTTATGTTTGCCACTAAATAAAAGCAATTTGTATAATAACCATCATTTTCCCCCCATATCAAGATATGCGTTCTCCCACCCGGCATACCGAGACCTTTAGCACAGTGCAGTTAATTAAGTGGATAAGAATGTGGCTATTGTTTCCAAAGTGTGTGAGGTCAATGAGTGGGTTTCAGAAAGTTTTAAAATGATTCTGGAAGCAATGTAAAAAAATCTACAACACCCAAAATAATTAAAAAACAACCAATCAACCAACCAACCCCTCCACATATTCATTTATGGATGTATCTAATCAATGTCTTTGTTCAGATTCAGCATTCTCACATATAGAACAAAAGGATGTAATGTGAACTTTTATGCATACCAAAACTGCCAGAATAAAATCTACTGGAAGAAGAAGATGATAATGATGATATTGGATTTATATCCCACCCTATACTCTGAATCTCAGAGCGGCTTACAACCTCCTTTATCTTCCTCCCCCACAACAGACACCCTGTGAGGTAGATGGGGCTAAGAGAGCTCTCCCAGAAGCTGCCCTTCCAATGACAACTCTGTGAGAGCTATGGCTACCCCAAGGCCATTCCAGCAGCTTCAAGTGGAGGAGTAGGGAATACAACCCGGTTCCCCCAGATAAAGAGCCTGTGCATTTAACATGACACCAAACTGGCTCTCTATTAAGATTATGAATAATAAATATTTTAGTTCTGGTTATACTGGTGTGTATGCAACCATCCACTGACTTTTCACTTTCTCCAGCCTCATTTGTTCCCAGGGGTCATTGGATCTTCAGGACCAGCCAGTATGGGGGAGGGCAACATGGGAGGTCTACAGTTAGAGGGGGAATGATGGGAATTGCTACCTCCTCCTTCCACAAAAACAGTTGTCCTTCCATCAGAGGAACTGCATGGTTCGGAGTGGCAGATTGCTCTTGCATTACCACTTCTTCACCCAAAGGGTGACTAACACATGGAATTCACTGTCACAGGAGATGGTGATGGCTGACACCATAGATAGCTTCCATCAGTGGCCATTAGCCACAACATATTGTGGGAACTCTCTGTCTGGGGCAGTGATGCTCTGTATTCTTGGTGCTTGCGGGGGGCACAGTGGGAGGGCTTCTAGTGTCCTGGCACCACTAGCGGACCTCCTGATGGCACCTGGGTTTTTTTGGCCACTGAGTGACACAGAGTGTTGGACTGGATGGGCCATTGGTCTGATCCTATATGGCTTCTCTTATGTTCTTACAGCAGCATGGAGACTGCTGCAGAGTAGCTTCTTCCTGTCCTGCCCAGGGTGGCCCTGGCTTGACCAGCCTCATCAGATCTCAAATACTAAAGCAGGGTTGGGAATAGATCAAGGGTGGCCAGACCTGCTTAATGCAAGAACCACATAGAATAAAGTCAGATGTTTGAGAGCCATGAGAGATGACCATCAGATGTTTGAGAGTAGACATAAGAACATAAGAGAAGCCATGTTGGATAAGGCCAATGGACCATCCAGTCCAACACTCTGTGTCACACAGTGGCAAAAAAATGTGATATCAAGAGGTCCACCAGTGGGGCTAGAAGCCCTTCCACTGTGCCCCTTCCAAGCACCAAAATACAGAGCATCACTGTCCCAGACAGAGAGTTCCAACGATAAGCGGTGGCTAATAGCCACTGATGGACCTCTGCTCCATATGTTTATCCAATTCCCTCTTGAAGCTGGCTATGCTTGTAGCTGCCACCTCCTGAGGCAGTGAATTCCACATATTAATCACCCTTTGGGTGAAGAAGTACTTCCTTTTATCCGTTCTAACCTGACTGCTCAGCAATTTCATTGAATGCCTAATGGGCATGAACTTGGAAAATGCAGTCCAGTCTGCAGTTTGCAGCATGCCCAATTTGTGAGCCAAGAACTGTCAATTTTTTTCCCTTTTAAGTGCCAAATGAACTGGTTTAGTTTTTGAAGTTTGTGATGTTGGGGATCTCTGGCTTACTCTCCATTACCAGCCCTCCAAATTGGGTGAGGATTGGATTTACAGTGTCCAGGGCCTGCCCTAGACTGCCGGCACCCTAGGCAAGGCTAATTTCTGGCACACCCCCTACATTGAGAACGTCACTGCATCAAATGGGGAGAACCCAATTCGGTGCCCCCAGAAGGCTGGCGCCCTAGGCAATGGCCTGGTTTGCCTAATGGAAGGGCCAGCCCTGTCTGAGTTATGGCTTCCCAGAAAAGGGGCTGCAAGAAAGTGCTTTCTGGGGAAATGACAGGGCCTGGCTCAGAAGAAGTGTATATAATGGACCCTGTGCAGGGCTCTTTTTCTAGCAGGAGCTCCTCTGCATATTAGGCCATGCCCCCTGATGTAGCCTATCCTCCAAGAGCTTAGAGGGCTCTTAGTACAGGGCCTACTGTAAACTCCAGGAGGATTGGCTACTCCAGGGGGGCATGGCCTAATATGCAGAGGAGCTCCTGCTAGACAAAGAGCCCTGACTCTGTGCACTCTGGAGACCTGAAACTCACAAGGGAGCTCCCACAATGCTTCTTTATTTGCCCTCCAAGTGTCCCCTTCCCCATTGCTTTGAAGCTTGGTAAACTTTTCTTCTTCTTCTTAAGCAGAGACAGTCTGTCTGGAAATGTCTCCATTCTGTTTAATGAACTGCCATGTATGGCTTGAAAGTTTGTGCCAGTTGACCTGCCATGAACTTGAGTTTGCAAACCATGAACAGGCTGAAATTTATCATGAACTTTCGTTCCTGAGCCGGTTCATACCCATGCCTGGAATTAATTGGAATTCACTTGCAATTAAGTGTAATACACAGCTGTCCTGAAAACAGAAGCACTGTGTTCATTTTCCCTCTCTTCTGCTGTGACTTCCAGAGCTCTTCAGCTGGCCGCAGTTTGGAAAAATGAAGAAACAGTATTGCTCTTTTTAGACTCTATGCAAGGGAAAGCAGAATGTCTGATTGGGATGACAGTGGCTTTTATAGCAAACAACCACTGCCCTCAATACAGCACATCTGTGGCCAGAACATCATCTAAGACGTTATAATGTAACAAATTAATCACATTTAAGGCTGTGATTATGAAGAAACACAGGAAAAGTGTAGAATTTGGGCACAGAATTGTGTTCTAGAGCATGCAAGCTTTAAAAAAAATGGAGTCGGGGCTTTCTTTTTTGTAGCAGGAACTCCATTGCATAGGAGGCCACAAACCACTGATGTAACCAATTCTCCAAGAGCTTAACGTAGGCCCTGTACTAAGAGCCCTGTAAGCTCCTGGAGGATTGGCTATATCAAAAAGTGTGGCCTAATATGCAAAGGAGTTCCTGTTACAAAAAAGAAAGCCCTGAATGGAGTAAAGATTTGATCCTTTAGATTTGCTCTGCAACTTGTAGACCTTCTTCCGCTGGAGAGCCAGTTTGGTGTAGTGATTAAGTGCGTGGACTCTTATCTGGGAGAACTGGGTTTGATTCCCCACTCTTCTACTTGCAGCTGCTGGAATGGCCTTGGGTCAGCCACAGCTCTCGTAGGAGTTGTCCTTGAAAGGGCAGCTGCTGTAAGAGCTCTCTCAGTCCCACCTACCTCACAGGGTGTCTGTTGTGGGGGGAAGGTTAAGGAGATTGAGACTGCTCTGAGACTCTGAGATTCAGAGTATAAGGTGGAATTTAAATCCAATATCTTCTGTGGAAAAGCAAGCCATTTGGCTTCAAAGGAAGGTAACATCATCAGCTAAATAAACCTGTTAGGATCCAAACCCAAGTCTCTAGTCCTATGGTTGTGATAGATATGCTTCAAGGTATATGGCTGTTGCCTAGTGAAATGTCAGAAGAGTGACTGAACAAGTATTTCCAGTGGTTGAGGTGGCAGAACTTTGGTGACAGAAAAGTCCATGACATTAATCATAAAATGGGGGTGGGGGGGGAGGAAAGGGAACATGATTTATGTGACTTGATCTTATCACAGTTGACTTACCGTGGTATTATTGCTACCATTAGGTGAAATGATCTTTTCACTGAAGCTAAGGGTATATAATGAACTCTATTGCACAGGAAGAAGAAAGGGTGATTTATAGCAATGTCCCCCAAAAGTAAAAGAAAACAGTGAGATTAAAATATACTTTTTGACATTTTAAAATAATATTCATAGTCATCCTGACTGCCCCAGGCCCAGTAAGTGAAACGCTACTGGTGTGAAGAAAGAAAGAAGTTAAGCAGACCGCATCTGCAGTTCCTATGTATATAGCTTACATATAGGTCTTCTCAGAAGTAGAATTAATAGATACAATAAATGCATGGGAGGGAATGGGATGATAATTGGATCAATCAAGTCCATAGAGGGGGTACGGTTTGGCCTAGGGGGGTCAGTATAAAATGAAGAAGAAGAAGACCATAGATTTATACCCCATCCTTCTCTCTGAATCAGTGTCTCAGAGTGGCTTACAATCTCCTTTTTCTTCTTCCCCCACAACAGACACCCTGTAAGGTGGGTGGGGCTAAGGGTGGGGCTAAGGGAGGCCTCCCAGAAGCTGCCCTTTCAAGGACAACTCTTGGAATAGCTATGGCTGACCCAAGGCCATTCCAGCAGCTGCAAGTGGAGGAGTGGGAAATCAAACCCGGTTCTCCCAGATAAGAGTCCGCACACTTAACCACTACACCAAACTGTTTCTCGCACTTCTTTGCATATTAGGCCACACCTTCCTGATGTAACCAGTCCTCCTGGATCTTACAGTAGACCCTGTACCAACAGCCCTGTAAACTCTTAGAGGATTGGCTGCATCAGAGGTGTGTGGTCTAATATACAAAGGTGCTCCTGCTACAAAAAAACCCCACTGGTTGCCTACCCCGTTGTCTCCTACACAATAGGGGAACTACTGAGAACCATCCTGAATTCTGTGGGTTGGCATGCCATTCTCTCTTTTTTTACAACATATGATAAGTTTATTTTAGAAATTCCAAGTTATACCGAACTTTGTTGGATGAAGTAGTATCAAGTAGATTCATTCCATATATAACAAAATTCTACTATGCATAAAGTACTATGGTATATATAACATTGTAGAACATCTTATTTAGCATTTAAGATAACATCCAGTTTGCTGATCAATCAATCAATCCAATAGATAAATAAATTAAAAAATATCTTCTAAGGATAAATTAACTGGTAATTGGGCTAGAATGTTGACTCTTAAGCTAAGAATAATGCCTTGCTCCATCCCAAGCCAAACAAAATGGAATAATTAAATACAAAGAGAAAGAAGGGACAGCATAAGTTAGAAAGAATTATAGTGAGAGAAACTGAAGGTAAACTGTGTTAATAGGGAAGATGTTTTTAGATTCAGTATATTTCAGAACAGAGCCCCGTGACGCAGAGTGGTAAAGCTGCAGTACTGCAGTCGGAGCCTTCTGCTCATGACCTGAGTTTGATCCCAGCAGAAGCTGGTTCAGGTAGCCGGCTCCAGGTTGACTCAGCCTTCCATCCTTCCAAGGTCAGTAAAATGAGTACCCAGTTTGCTGGGGGAAAGTGTAGATGACTGGGGAAGGCAATGGCAAACCACCCCGTAAAAAGTCTGCTGTGAAAACGTTGTGAAAGCAACATCACCCCAGAGTTGAAAACAACTGGTGCTTGCACAGGGGATTACCTTTACCTTTACCTTTTTTATATTCCAGAAACGGAAGCCATTTTTCTTCAAAAACATATGAACGTATGAAGCTTCCTTATACTGAATCAGATCTTTGGTCCATCAAAGTCAGTATTGTCTTCTCAGACTGGCAGCAGCTCTCCAGGGTCTCAAACTGAGATTTTTCACACCTATTTGCCTGGACCCTTTTTTTGGAGATGCCAGGGATTGAACCTGGGACCTTCTGCTTCCCAAGCAGATGCTCTACCACTGAGCCACTGTCCCTTCCCTTGGGGTAAATGTTGACCTTGGGGTAAATGTTGGACGAGGACATGCTCAATATATACAGAGACCATAATTTATTTCCCCTTCTATCTCTATGGCTGACACAAGGCAATTCCAGCAGCTGGCTACATCAGCAGGGTGTGGCCTAATATGCAAAGGAGCTCTTGCTACAAAGTGAGCCCTGGTAATGTCATTTCCAGTGCAACCTGGAAGTGACATTATCTTATATTGGCGACACTCTAGCATAAAAGAGACCCCTCCACACAGTGATTACCTCAATCTACCCACCATTCCCCCTATAATTTTACCTTGCCACCCATCTGAGTGGCCAACAGGTGACTAGCGGGTGGTGGGAGATATCCTGCTGAAATGGTAAACCTACTCTCTCCCATGTACTGACCTTTCACCTCCTTCCTGGAAGACACATCTGGGGTAGACAGCTAAAGTAAACATCTGTTTCCTTGCTCTGCATAATGCTAGTAAATGATCGTGTAAAAGAATGTATAAAATAAAACACCACCACTGTCAAAAAAGCAGCGGCAGTCAAGCAGCAGAGACAGACTGGTGTGATGAACAGCAACCCTGAGTCGTGTGACATCCCTACAGTACCCTAAATACATATACACAAGAGCTGGCATAGTATTCCTGCATCACGCATGATATTGCGCGCACGAGCAAGGAAGATGATTCTCCACTATTTGAATAGAAGCAGTAGCCTAAACAGAGAGGTATTGTCTTCAGACGGCGGATAAGTTGATAAGGGTGTGCAAAAAAATGATATTATTCAGGTTCAGGTATATTGACCCCCACCCAAAAATATACATATTGGGTTTTTTTTTTTCATTTCCCAAATCCCATTGCTGATATGGTATTCAGATTTCGGATTTTTCCTTTGGAATCTGTTTGAATTCATATAATTTTTTATAGAATCGTTCCACAATTTGGTATATCTCCTGCCTTTGGAATTTCTCTTTTCATCCCTCATTACTGTTATTATTCTTTGGGCACTTTCTTTTCTCAGTCTATACGCCAACCACCTTCCTGGTTTATTGGCATATTCAAAATAATTTTGTCTGGCAAATTTTGATTTTTTCTCCACTTCTTCCACCAATATCAAATTAAGTTGATGTTGTATCTTTTTTATTTTGTTTTGAAACTCCTGTTTTGTAGGTTGTAATTTTAAGTTATTTTCTGCTTTTTTGGAAGCTTTCAGCTCTTTCTTTCTTCTTCTTAGCATTAAATCTAATTGCCAATCCCCTAAAATACGCTTTAGCTGTATCCCATACGACCTGCGTCTTCACATCCTGGGTTGTATTCTGTTTAAATAATAATTCAATTTCTGTCTTAGCTTCTTGGAGAAATTTTTTGTCTTTGAAATCCCTTTTTTCCCCTTCTCCATTATACTCTATGGGGACCATTATAATCAATGATCCCTGTAACGTACTCAATCTGGAGACATGAGTAGGGCAACATTCTTTATTGGGAGCACGTTGCAAGAGAGGGAACACGCGGGCCGGGTCCCGCTTATGTACAATCCCCGGTACAGCCTACTGGACAGGTCGGGCCAATCCTGACCTGTTAAACTTCCCACCACAGCTGGTGATTGGCGGGGGATTCCGCGCCCAGTGCTGGAGGCTCCTGGGACAGCCCAGTCGCCTCTGCGCAAGGCGCGTATGGCTGCTGATACACTACAATCCCCACAAGATTTAATGGATAATCAATCCAGGGATATCTTGGGAGTCTAGGGGATAGAGGCACCACATTTTCTACATAGCTGCTGGTACCAAAAAAATGCCAAAGTTTCAAAAAGATTGGACCAGAGGGTCTGATTCTATGGGCTCCCAAAGAAGGTGCCCCATCCTCAACTGGTTTCAATGGAAGAGGGAAAGGTGTGTAAAGGGAACACAGACACTTATGAAAGCCATGTGACATCTGAGTGAACTCCACATCTGTTTAAAGGGCTTGCAGTCCCTTTAAACACCCTCTACAACCACGAGATCACTCAGAAGGTGTTTAATGATTAATATCACACTTTAAACACACCTTAACTTCAGCTATCCGTTGGATTTAAAAAAAAAACTGTGAATGTTTTCAGGGTACTTGGGACTCAGCTACTTTGAAGAAATATTGAGATCTATATCCAGTTGAAAAAAAAATAGCCAGAAAATGTTGATAATGTATTTTCTGGCTATATTTTTGGCTTGGACCTACAGAATATACACCCCTATCAGCTAAGGATAGATATTTGTGATCGGGCTAGACATAAGGAGAAAAAGGTTGAATCCCAGCTTGAGTCAACCATCTTTTGACTGGAAAGCACTAGTAAAACAACCTGATGCCAAAACATCTCCATGGCCTTACCACAGTATGACAGGGAAAAACTTACCCTGTCAAAAACGCATAGCGCAATCTCTTCCAACCAGCATCACCTTCAATAAGTAGCATTGCCAACTGCAGGTTGGAAAATTCCTGAAGATTTGAGGGTGGAACCTGGAGAAGGAGCTGAGCAGGAAATAATGCCATTGATCCCACTTACCAAAGCAGCCCTTTTTCTCCAGAGGAACAGATCTCTATAGCCTGGAAACCAATCGTAATTCTAGGAGACCTCCCCGGCCCCACTTGGAGGTTGAAATTAAAGCAAAAAATGTGGAAAAATAATGAAAGAATACTGAAAACATTTAACAATTAAACAATGTATATTCAATAGAAATTCAGCACTGTCGCAATACAATTCATTATACTTCTGCAAAAGTTCAGTCTATTCTACAAAAATTCATGCAACACTAATGCAATGTGCAAAGATAGAATTAAAGATCATAAAAAGACTTTCAGCGTATGTGTGTCAATTTCTTGACTTTAAAGCGCTCAGAGACATTCGCCCAACTCCGCGGGAAGAATAAAGTGCTAGTGCAGTCCGAATTTCGAATGCAGACGATTTAAATTCTTTCTTCAATCTTGTAGATGTTAAATTAAAACTTCCATCAAGTATGAAATTGTTGAAAACACTGGGTCAAAATAAGCCTCAGCAGTAAAGCTGTCTGTGATACTGTTTCAGATTCCTTTGTCTAAGAGACTCTTCCCACATTCAATCATCCAACGAAATGCTTCTTACAGCACTAGCTCTGGAGAAAACTCCCCACCTGGAGGTTGGCAAGCCTAATGATGAGGTGTTGGGTTGTGTTTATGCAAGTGAAACGAACCCTAAGGAGGAAGTACAATGCACCCAGTGGTGAAGCTTTTGTGATTAAGCACAGATTTCCATTTGGATTGTCACAGGGGATGCATGCAATCACGTCCCTTCTATGGAATGGCTCATGTGCTGTGACCTATTGCCTCCAATGAATGAGGGGGCGCACCTTATTGAGCCCCACTGGTCAGTCCTCCTCTGCATGCATGGATTGTGCACAGTTATTTTGCTCATTTTGGTGTAGGGGTTAAGTGTGCGGACTCTTATCTGAGAGAACTGGGTTTGATTCCCCACTCCTCCACTTGCACCTGCTCAAATGGCCTTGGGTCAGCCATAGCTCTTGTAGGAGCTGTCCTTGAAAGGGCAGCTGCTGTAAGAGCTCACTCAATCCCACCTACCTCACAGAGTGTCTGTTATGGGGGGGAGGAAAGGTAAAGGAGATTGTGACCACTCTGATACTCTGAAATTCAGAGGGGCAGGATGGGGCAGGATATAAATCCAATATCATCAGCAATATCATCATCATTCATTGGCTTAAAATTTCTCTATCCTATTTTACTTCTGAAGGAGTCAAAGCAATTTACAACAGAAACCACAAAACATACACACAACAGTTTACCAAAAAAAGAATACAGTCTTACCAGGAAAAAATAGTAAAAATGATCCAGATTAATTGCTGCATAGCTAAATTTAAAAGGCTGTTTAAAATAGCTCAGCTTTTCACTGGCATCAAAATGTCAATGACCTAGAGGTTTTCATATCATTTTCTGGAATGCCATTTAAAAAAAAAAATGGTGCCACAACTGAGAATACCCTTGCCCACACGGAAAAAGTATCTGAGATTAAACTGATCAGTGTGTGTATGTTAAATACTGTCAAGTCACGTCAAACTCGCGATAACCTTATGAATTGATGAGCTCCAAAATGTCTACTTGTTAACAGCCTTGCAAACTGAGGGTCTTCATTTCCTTAATTGAGTCAATCCATCTCAGATTGGGTCTTCCTCTTTTCTTGTTGTCTTTTTCCCCCCCGCTGTGCACATAACTAAATTAGTAAGAAGCATGTTATTGAAAGCAATCTGAAAATGGATTGCAATAATCCATTTGGGCTGCGCGAGCTGCACTGGCTGCCAGTTACATACCGGATTCGTTACAAAGTGCTGGTCATCACCTTTAAAGCCCTATATGGTCGAGGACCTGTCTACCTTAGGGACCGTCTCTCCCCATACGAACCCCAGAGAGCACTGAGGTCAGCTGGAAAAAACTTGTTGACCACCCCCGGACCGAAAGAGGTGAAGCTGCAATGCACCCGTAACCGGGCCTTCTCCTCTGTAGCCCCGAACCTATGGAACCAACTTCCAGAGGAAATGCGGGCCCTGCAGGACCTTGAACAATTCCGCAGGGCCTGCAAAACCTTCCTCTTCTGACTGGCTTTCGCTGACGAAGAAAGAAATTGCTAATGATTACCGCCATTATAAAAGCACAATTAGCATTAGCACTTTTATCAATTTAATTAAGTGATTTTAAACTTATCAGAATTTTTTAATGTTTAATGTTAATGTAACCTTGTCTTTTGTATAAGGGAAATTGAATGATGTTGTTAGCCGCCCTGAGCCTGCTCCGGCGGGGAGGGCGGGATATAAATAAAATTATCTATCTATCTATCTATAATGATCTTACTAACGTAAGAGGATTTTCTTTTAAAGAAATGCACAAATCATTGCAAAGAATAAATCAATATAGAGATAAAACGGTAAAGGTAGTCCCTTGTGCAAACATTGAGTCATTACTGCCCCATGGAGTGATGTCACACCACGACGTTTTCTTGGCAGACTTTTTGCTACAAGGTGGTTTGCTGGGTACTCATTTTACCAAGCTCAGAAGGATGGAAGGCTGAGTCAACCTTGAGCCAGCTACCTAAACCTAGCTTCTGCAGGAATCGAACTCAGGTTGTGAGCAGAGCTTGGACTGTATGGACTGATCATAAACCTTGAAGCTTAATACTCTGCACCACAGGGCTCCTATATGTGTGTGTGTGTGTATATATATATATATATATACATATATATATACACACACACACACACACATATATACACACACACACATACACACACACACACACACACACATATATATATAAAGATTTTTAAAAAGGTAGTGCCCTGCACAAGCACCAGTCATTTCTGTCTCTGGGGTGACATTTCTTTCACAGCGTTTTCACAGCAGATCTTTTACAGGGTGGTTTGCCATTGCCTTTCCCAGTCTTCTACACTTTCCCCCAAGCAAACTGGGTATTCATTTTGCCAACTTTGGAAGGATGGAAGGCTAAGTCAACCTGGAGCCAGCTACATGAACCAAGCTTCTACCAGGATCAAACTTACCACTCTGCGCCACGGGGCTGCTTAGATACCCTGGTATAAATTCATGGCAGGTTCATGGCTTTTTTGTGAAGAAGATAACATGTTATGATTTTATGCTTACCATCAGAAAGGCATCTCTACCACCGATACAATGTATTGTGAGCAAGAGACCCCTAATTTCAGTTATATACGGACATCGTAATCACCCGTTTGGTTGCCAGGGTGCCTGGAGGTTCAACTCAAACACATCTGCTGTGAAACATGGGTTTTATCTGCCATTTTATAAGAGACTTATGTGAATACTAAGAGCCTCAGAGTTACAACAGCACTCTATATCTCTAGAAGAAAGCTAGCCAGGAGTACAGATGGGTTTCCAGCCGCTCCGTGCGTGTACCATCTTGGCCGTTGCAGTGGAAGAAGTCGCATCACCAGGAACTGTCCAGGAAAGCAGTTTCCAGCCTTGACCATGAAAGCCATGTTGGTAGGCTAACATCATCAGCGACCAACTTCCCGCAGTGACAGACTCCATGACAAGGAAGCAAGAGGCTCACGTACTCAACAGCTGTTACATTTACATAATACAATCAAGCCTAGCCTAGGCGTGGAGACTGCCAGACCGGCCAAGTCTTTGTCAAACGGAACTTTAGACAATGGACAGTGCTAGCCAGAAGAGCAGAAGAGGAAGACCAGCTTCACCTAGAGCCAGAGTTCTTTGTATAAATCGGGTGTCGCCTTAGGTACCAATTTAGCCCTCTATTGTCACCTTTAGATAAGTTTGGATAGCTTGGTTAATCACCTCCACCCAATACCTCCACCCATGCCATGCCCTAACTGTCATTCTGGAGCCTCCCCTTTTCCTGAGGTAACACACCATGTGACATCGCATCATACCCCATTTGACTCAGCGTCATAATCCTTTTGCCCTCCTACCCCCTAAGGGCTTAAGGAAGACCTTATAAGCTCTGACCCTACATCCCACACGTGGGCATCTGACAGTACCACATACTCGGCTGTTAGATACGTCCCCCATTTCCTGATCAGTTGAGGGTCCATCCCCCATCTCCTTTTTTGTTGCCATTGGAGCATTCCTCGAAGACTATGATAGGTAATTATTACCCTGTTTGTCAATTCTTGTATTTACCCCTGTCTATTTCAACCCTATCTTTATTAGGACTGTATGTGTATTGTCATTTCATTTTTCATTTCATTTTATTCAGTTTATATCCCGCCCTTCCCACCAAAGTGGCTCAGGGCGGCTCACAACACAAAAGTTCTAACATAGGATTAAGTTTTAAATTACATCAATTTACAACATTTAAACAATAAACCAATAAAAACAGTAAAACAAAGCCATTTACCAAAGTACTATACTACAGCCTTCTATTTGAAATTTTCAAGTACTGATCAGTTGTATGCCAACTGGAAGAGGACTGTCTTACAGGCCCTGCGGAACTGCCCAAGGTCCCGCAGGGCCCTCACCTCTTCCGGTAGCTGGTTCCACCAGCAAGGGGCTGTGATTGAAAAGGCCCTGTCTCTGGTTGACTTAAGTCGGGCCTCCTTTGGCCCGGGGATTGCAAGCAAGTTTTGAGAACTCGATCTCAGCACTCTCTGGGGAACATATGGGGAGAGACAGTCCCTAAGGTAGGCAGGTCCTAGGCCATATAGGGCTTTAAAGGTAATAACCAGCACCTTGTACCGAACTCGGTATATTATTGGCAGCCAGTGCAGTCCCTGGAGCCCCAGCTGGATGTGCTCCCATCTAGGAAGCCCTAATAGCAGCCAGGCAGCGGCATTCTGCACTAGCTGCAACTTCCGGGTTCAGCACAGGGGCAGCCCCATGTAGAGGGCATTACAGTAGTCCAACCTCAAGGTGACCGTTGCATGGATCACCGTTGCCAGATCGTCATGCTCCAGGAAGGGGGCCAACTGTCTTGCCCACCTAAGATGAAAGAATGTGGACTTGGCAGTGGCTGCTATTTGAGCCTCCATTGTCAAGGAAGGCTCCAATAGTACCCCTAAGCTCCTGACCTTGTGCGCTATTGTCATTGGTGCACCGTCAAAGTCTGGTAAAGAGTTTTCCCTTCCCGGGCCATGATGACCCAGGCAAAGGTCCTCTGTCTTGGCTGGGTTAAGCTTCAATCCACTCAGTCTGAGCCATTTAGCCACAGCTTGCAACGCCAGGTCCAAGTTTTCTGGGACACAGGCAGGCTGGCCATTCATAAGTAGATAGAGCTGGGTGTCATCAGCATACTGATGGCAACCCAACCCATACCTTCAGGCAATCTGGGCAAGGGGGCGCATATAGATGTTGAACAACATCGGGGAGAGCACCGCCGCCTGAGGTACTCCGCAATCAAGCGTGTGTCTCTGGGACAGTTCACCTCCAATCGCCACCCTTTGTCCCCGACCTTCAAGAAAAGAGGGAAGCCATTGTAAGGCCAGCCCCTGAATCCCCGCGTCGATGAGACGGCAAGTCAGCAACCGATGGTTGACCGTATCGAACGCTGCCGATGGGTCTAACAACATCAGTACCACCGAGCCGCCTCGATCCAGATGCCGCTGAATATCATCCACCAGGGCAACCAGCACTGTCTCCGTCCCATGACCCGGGCGAAAGCCGGACTGATGGGGGTCAAGAACGGAAGCATCCTCCAGGAAACTCTGTAGCTGCAACGCCACTGCCCTCTCAATGAGTTTACCCAAAAAGGGCAAATTCGAGACCGAGCGGTAGTGTGCCAATTCGGGCAGATCTAATGTTGATTTTTTCAAGAGAGGGCAGACCACTGCCTCTTTGAGGGGCACTGGAAAATGCCCTTCCATCAGGGCATGTGTGACTTTACACCCCTGTATGTTCGCTGTCATTCTATAATAAAACCCCTTAATTATTATATTATATTGCCTCGTTATTGGGTAACTTCCAAAGCAGATGCCTTTTGTATAAATAGATTTTAGATCTCACTGAAAGGCTGATTGCCCTCCACTCTAAATTCCCCCAAACCCTATTTTTAGGGCAATTTGCCTAACAGTGTCCCTCTTGAATTCATATATTTTTAGGGAAACCTTGAACAAGATCTGGAATCCCTTGCTAAATTTTCCTTAAATATCTGCATGGGGGAAAAAAAAAATTGAAACAGATGTGTCAGGGGTAAAGATTCTTGCCTGATAAATTTTTAAAGCTATCCTGGAGGATATAAAATCATAATTGTGTCAGGGTTATACTTACAGTTGAACTAAATCTCAGATTGATATTGTACTTCCCCTTCAACTGTTGTAACATTCAGTGAGATATAATTTAGTCTTACTGAGTTGGTGCTATGACTTCTTACTCTCTCTGTTGTTACTATTAATAATGTAATTGTCTCGTTTGCTCAGCACACAATAGATTTGGGTCAGACATGGTGGAGCAAATGGATTGTGGAGGTGGTGGTAGAAAACGCTGTCAAGTCTCAGCTGACTTATTGTAACACCCGGGCTGGCCCTGCCACTAGGCAAACTGGGTGATTGCCTAGGGAAGGCGTCCCTAACCCCCAGTCCGTGGTCCGGTCCCAGTCCGTGGCCTCTGAGCAACCGGGTCATGAGTTGTATAATTATTTCATTATATATTACAATATAGTAATAATAAGAAGACATTAGATTTATATCCTTCCCTCCACTCTGAATCTCAGAGTGGCTTACAATCTCCTTTATCTTCCTCCCCCACAACAGACACCCTGTGAAGTAGGTGGGGCTGAGAGAGCTCTCCCAGAAGCTGCCCTTTCTAGGACAACTCTGCGAGAGCGATGGCTGACCCAAGACCATTCCAGCAGCTGCAAGTGGAGGAGTGGGGAATCAAACCCAAGTCTCCCAGATAAGAGTCCACAAACTTAACCACGACACCAAAATAAAGTGCGCAATTGTATCATCCCAACACCATTGCCCCCCGCCCACCCGGTCCGTGGAAAAATTGTCTTCTACAAAACCAGTCCCTGGTGCCAAAAAGATTGGAGATCACTGGCCTAGGGTGTCAATCTTCTGGGGGTGCCAAAATTGGGCACCTCCCACGTGACTCAGGGATGTTAGCAGTGAGGGGGGGTGGTAGTGCCAGAAGTTAGCCCTGTACTAAGAGCCCTGTAAGCTTTGGAGGATTGGCTATATCAGGGATATGTGGTCTAATATGCATAGGAGTTCCTGCTACAAAAAAACCAACAACCCTGCAGACAAGTATGTACCAAAGGCATTTCTTCAATAGATTTAGAAATAATCAGTGACTTTATTTACTCCAGTTTATAATCCATGGACCCTTTGGTGTTCTAGCATTACACTTTCTCTAATAGTTAGTATTTGAGCTCTGCATGGGTGGAAGAGGGCAGAGGAGAAACTTGGATAATTATGGTGAAATTCTGATGGTGCCACTGTTGTTAATTACTACTGCAAGATGCATGACATAAATAGAATGCAAAAGAACAAAGCCAGTTGTTGCTCCCTGTGTTATAATGAATGAGGTAGGTGCAGAAATTAATTTAACGGCTTTATTTACTTATTTAAATATTTTAAGGCATGATTTATCACGGGCTCGAACACAACCATAAAAAATGGCAAGCCTAAGGGCAGCAGATGGTTACAAAGTAGAAGGTGCGAGGTTACCCACTGCACTAAAACAGTTTTAAAAGTATCTAAGGAAATTAACAATAATGAAATCCTCAGCCATTGGGTTAGATTTGGAACACAGCAGAATCCAACCCAACATTTACCGAATGACTGAACCAAACAAAATTGTCATGAGAGTGTTTCTAAGCAGAATGAAACTGGAAAGAAATGTGCACAGTCTAAATAAAAATAAAGATTATAAACTGACCAATAAACACAACATGGCTGAATGATTTTCCCACATGTTAATCAGGTTTATCTAGATGAGTTACAGACCAGACACAAATCCCATAACTTCTACTGTTTTGACTTACGAGTGTTCACCAATCTTTGAAACATTTATTTTCCATTCCCTAGGGAAGAGTATGTGGCATGGTATACGCAGATCTCATCAGAACTCAAAAGGTAAGCAGGGTTGGTAGTTGGATGGGAGACCACCAAGGAAAACTCTGCAGAGGAAGTTGAACAAAACAGGAGTCAAGTATCACCTTTAAGACCAACCAAGTTTTATTTAGAACGTAAGCTTTCATGTGCTCCCTAAGCACACTTCATCAGATGAGGGGATCAGGTATTGTGGCTGGAATACATGCAGTTTGTTGATTAAGAGGGCAAACTAACTGATCACATGGTCACATAAAACAGTGTGGCTTGGCCATTTGGTCTGGATAGCCATAAAAGGTAATAAAATCCCTGCCAAATGGTGTTTCTGCAAATCTAGGTAAATTACAAAAGAACATGTATATCCTAGTTGTCGTCCACCCAATCATAGAATCATAGAGTTGGAAGGGACCTCTAGGGTCATCTAGTCCAACCCCCTGCACAATGCAGGATTACAACTAGGATATACATGTTCTTTTGTAATTTACCTAGATTTGCAGAAACATCATTTGGCAGGGGATTTTTTTACCTTTTATGGCTATCCAGACCAAATGGCCAAGCCATGGTTTATGTGACCATGTGATCAGTTAGTTTGCCCTCTTAATCAACAAACTGCATGTATTCCAGCCACAATACCTGATCCCCTCATCTGATGAAATGTGCTTAGAGAGCACACAAAAGCTTATGTTCTAAATAAAACTTGGTTGGTCTTAAAGGTGCCACTTGACTCCTGCTTTGTTCAACTGCTTCAGACCAACATGGCTGCCCACCTGAATCTCTCTGCAGAGGAAGGTAATGGCAGTCCACCTCCTCATTTGCCTTGGAAGCCCTTTGGTGGGGGTCTCCATAAGTCATAGAATCATAGAGTCGGAAGGGACCTCCAGGGCCATCTAGTCCAACCCCTGCACAACGCAGGAAATTCACAAATACTACCCCCCAAGTCAGCTGTGACTTGACAGTGCTTCACACACAAACACACCCCTCTTACCTAACTAAAGGTAGCCCCCTGTGCAAGCACTGAGTCGTTACCAACCCATGAGGTGATGTCACATCATGATGTTCTCTTGGCAGACTTTTCACGGGGTGGTTTGCCATTGCCTTCCCCCGTCATCTACACTTTCCCCCCAGCAAGCTGGGGACTCATTGTGCCAACCTCAGAAGGATGGAAGGCTGAGTCAACCTTGAGCTGGCTACCTGAACCCAGCTTCCACTGGGATCAAACTCAGGTCATAAGCAGAGCTTGGACTGCAGCACTGCAGCTTACCACTCTGCACCATGGGGCTCTGTCTAATTACTGAGGCTCAAAATGGGCATTATTAGCAGACCACTTACTAGCCAGGACATCCTGTTAACAAAGTTAAAAATGAGATATTTGATACATAAAACCAGAGCAGTTAGGTCTTATGGACAAGTTTAACCCACAATTTCATTTGTTTATTAGCAATCCTTATCCAATATATTTTTCCAAGGAGGTCATGGGCATGGCCATTATTAGCAGACCACTTACTAGCCAGGACGACTTATTAACAAAATTTAAAATGAGATATTGGCACATAAAACCAAAGCAGTTAAGGCAGTGGTGTCAAACTCATTTTTATAAGGGCCAGAACTGACATAAATGAGGCCTTGTTGGGCTGGGCCATGTGTGGACCTATTTAAGATCAGGTAGCAGAGATATAAACTTTTTAAAGGACACAGTAACAAACACCTTAAAATAAAACATACTTAAAACATTAGCACTTGTTGGTATTGAAGGTGCTTTCTTTGTATTTCTCCCATGGGATCCAGGGAACTGGGCAAAGGAAGCTCTGATTCTTTCCATCCTTCTCCAGGGGGCCAGGAGGGGGAGGAGCCTCAGCCAATAGAGAAAATCGAGACTTCGCTCTGCAGCTCCTGTGCGATTGAGCAAGGCTTGCAAAGCAAGCTGTGATGCAGAAGGAAGCAAGAGAGAGGGAGAAGGAAGCAGACAAGAGCCAGTTGCTTGGGGGCCTGAGAGGAGCCCTTCAGGGAGCCTGATTCAGCTCCTGGGTCACATGTTTGACACCCCTGAGTTAAGGTGCTATGGGTCAGTTTAACCCACAGTTTCATTAGTCTGTTTGTACTCCTTATCCAACATATTTCCCCAAGGAGGTCATGGCTGTCCAGGTAGTTCTCCATTCTCCATTTTATACTCCCAGCAACAGTTTTGTTGAATGTGTGAGTGTGACTTGCTTAGGGTCACTCAAAGGATTTCATGGTGAAATGAGGAAGGGAAGGGAAGGTCCCCTGTGCAAGCACCAGTTGTTTCTGACTCTGAGGTGACGTTGCTTTCACAACGTTTTCACAGCAGACTTTGTACTCATTTTACCAACCTCAGAAGTCAACCTCGAGCCGGCTACCTGAAAACCCAGCTTCCACCAGGGATTAAACTCAGGTCATGAGCAGAGCTTAGGACTGCAGTACTGCAGCTTTAACACTCTGCACCACGGGGCTCTTGGTGAAATGAGGAGATCCTAGACAAACACGGCCACTTCCCCATGCTGGGCCTATATGCCAGAAGCATCACTGATGGTCTGATTTCCCAATATGGATTGTAATTTCCTATTCACAGGGCTGTCTCTGCTGTCACATACACACACACACACACACACACCCCACAGTGTTTGAATTGTGCTTCACATAGACTCTGGACGTGGCTGGCTAGGGACTAGCATGAGCTGAAAAAAAATGCGGCTTGGTTCGATTCATATTTCATGGCCGAACCACAAACCAAACCCAGCCAGGCCCTGCAGAGCATGATTCTCTTCTGATAGAGCATTTCACCAGGTTGGGACTATGATTATTTTTAAAAAAGCTCTTGTTCTGGTTGAAGTTAAACAAGCTCGCTGAGGGCCAGGCATATGGATCTCCACAAACCGAATCACAAAGCAAAATGCATTCATTTTAACCTGTTCATGGTTCGCAAATAGACATTTGTGATCCATGAACTTTTAAAGCAGTTCAGGTTGTTTCTTGGTGGTTCATGGATGGAGCAGAAAGCAGGTACTCCAAGTCTTTTAAACCCCTGCTTTCTGTTCCCTGCAAAAGCTGCAAAAACAAATTAGCAGCAGGGAGTTGCTGCCCACCATTCCGCTCTTTTGGACTGTCTTGTGCAGTCCCTTCAAACTTTAAAGGGACTGTAGAAGACAGCCCCTAATTAGCTGAGTGGTGGGGAGAACCTTTAAAGTTTAAAGGAACTGTATAAGACAGTCCAAAACAGCTGAGTGGCCGGGATCAAGCTGCTCTCTGTCACTCAGTTGTTTTTCAGACTTTCTGCAAGCCCTGTTTAAAGGGACTGTAGTTTCTTTCAACAGGGCTTGCAGGGCCACAAACCACAAATCAGTTCAGAGCTATTCAGAACTGTAAAGCCCCCCCACACACCCGCCATTACTTCTGAGGAGGTAGATAATTCTAACCCTTGCTGTGACTTATCTGGAAGGCACTTCACAGATGAAGTTGCTCGTATCTGCAAAGATTCAAACGCCACACTTGTAGCAGAATATTCGCAGAGCCTCACTGAACTGAAATTTCTTGGAGAGGATTCAGTTCTTGCAAATCTTGTTAATTCAGTTACTTCCAAAATGACAGATCTTGTTGCCAAGGTGCTCAGAGAATCACAGCCCGATAAGTCGAATGCGACATACTGACACTTCGCACAGAGAGAAGTCTATGATGGGGCAGCTATTAAGAAGTAGTCCTTATTAGAAGGTAAGTGTTATGTATGGAAAATGATATCAAGCATCTGGGTACTCCTATTTAGCTCCTTGGAGCCAGAAGAATGAAGCTTGGGGAACTAGGAACAATGGGGAGCAGGATCCTGATACCTGCTGCCCTGCATCAATCATAGTGCCCCAGCCAGTTTGCACAGACCAATAACCTGCTAGCGTGGGAACCCAGAGTTGTATATAGTTATGGCCCCGTTGGCTGATTAACCAGTATTGTCAGTGCAGCCATCTACCATGCTGCCTTTAATAAAGAGCTGTTATCACTGTTACCTCGTCTCCTTGAACCCACTATATTATAGTAAGAATGCAGTATAAGTTTGGACTGAGCTTCAACTGTCTAGCAACTGTGCTTTGGGGACTTTAAAAGAAGTAGAGGAACCCCATTAAAACTCACAGTGAAGTTGCAATTCTCTTCTTCCTCCAGTTGTGTATTCACTTATTTTACATGATGACTTCACCGGGAGAAGCCCTTGAGTGGTTTTTTTTTCAAAATGTGTGTTGCATTCCCAAAGCAAAATGCAATTCAATTTAAGTAACCAATTGTAATTAGGGTTGCCAGACCCTAGTGGAGGGGGGGTCCCTCACTGACAGTCCCCATTGTCGATCAGCTGGTTGGTGGGGGGAACTTACCCAGAAGGAGGAGGAGCCTTTGCTGAGGTGCAACAACATGCCTATGCCACTGCCCATGTGACCCAGAAGTAACACCATCACTTCTGAGATGTCAGGGGGCGAGGCTCTGGATTTGGGCAAAAACTCTATGGTAGAAGCCAAATGTACCATGGAGATTTTTGCCCGGATTCCAGAGCATTGCCCTAATGTCCTGGATGTGATGATATCACTTCTAGGTCATGTGGGCAGTGACATTGGCACACTGCATGTCAGAGGAGCCTCTCTCCTGCTCCTGGACCCCTCCCCAGTGTCAAGTTCCCTTCAATAATGATGACTCTCCATAGATTTGGGTAAGTATTGTGAGGTAGGATACATTGACACTGACTCGCTCAGTCAGTGTCGAAACTGGCACATAGCACAGCAGGTCTTGATTATATACTCTTGAAGGGGTTGTTACAAGTGCACCTTAATTTAGGGTGTGAAGACAGTTCAAACTTAGTGGCTACAGATCACACACACACACACTCTCACTACCAAGCATTCTACAAACCATCTCAGGAGGGGAGCAGCGACCTTGGTACCTAGTAGTTTCCCATTCCACAGAAGGCAGCTGTTAACTTTTGCTTCTTCAGCAGTCTAAGCAATCTAAGCAGACATTCCTCAGGTTACATCAAACAGGTACAGATATTTATTTATTTATTTATTTGTGTTATTGGATTTATATCCCACCCTCCCCGCCGAAGCAGGCTCAGGGCGGCTTACAACAACGAAAAACATTTACAAATATTGAGCGGTAACTAATTAAAACCTTAAACAGCATAGCAATTAAAACATTTTAAAACAATTTGCTGCTAATGGTAGATTCCAATAACTTCAATCTTCTTGAGTATCCTCATATGTAGCTATCAACTAAAAGCAAGTTGAAATAAAGCTGTCTTGCAAGCCTGGCGGAACTGGACAACGTCCCGCATGGCTCTTACTTCTTCCGGATGTTGGTTCCACCAATAGGGAGCCTCTATAGAGAAGGCTCTCTCCCGAGTGGTCTTCAGTCTTGCCTCCCTCGGCCCAGGGATCGATAACAGGTTCTGTGTCCCTGATCTGAGTACCCTCTGGAGAACATATGGGGAGAGACGGTCCCTAAGGTAGACAGGTCCTTGGCCAAATAGATAGATAATAGCTAGGAACTTGACATTCAGTTCCCCATTTGCCAGGAGGGACCTGGCAAATCTAATTGTAATCAATGAAACCCTTCTTTGATGGGAACAACAGTGGGGGGAAAACATGGAAATGCGTGTGTTGATTATTTTTATGGAAATGCCCATTGGAGAGTGGCTGAATAGCATTTGACATTGTTTCTTAATCCTCCATTTTAAAAAATAATAGATGGCTTTACACTCTTAAATCACTGCGTTCACCAAATGAACGTTGTTTTAATTGCCTGGCTGGGTTGCGATTTCAAATTAATCGTGATCTGATCCCTTGGTTCCCTTGTTAAGAATGCCTTTGTGCACCAGAAAAATCCTTCCTTTGATTTTCCATTGCTCTCATGTAATCTAACTTAATTTGGTCTAATCTGCAGTGCAGTGCTAAACAGAATATCCCCCTTGTAAACTTTCGACTCCATTTGATTCAGAAGAGTATAACTATGCGTAGGGTTTCAGTGCAAATCTAATATATGAATGCCACTCTTGCCTCCTTTGGATGGCAAGATCTATCTATCAGTACAACTCTCTAACCTGGGTTTAAACTCCACTGAATAGACCTTTTAAGGGTTGGTCTCTAATTATAATATATAATATTATATAATTTTCCTGCTTCTATGCCTTTAAGTACAGATTAGCATGCAGAAATTGATTTAATTATTTGCTTCACATTAAAGACACAGGCACAAGGCCAGTAGAAAACAAACATAACAGACTTTTCTGCACTGTATTTGTTCTTTACAAGCAGGGGTGAAATTCTAGCAGGAGCTCCTTTGCATATTAGGCCACACACCCCTGATGTAACCAATCCTGCAAGAGCTTACAAAAACTCTTAGAGGATTGGCAGCATCAGGGGTGTGTGGCCTAATATGCAAAGGAGCTCCTGCTAGAATTCCACCCTTGTTTACAGGTCAGAGACCCATGAGGACTCAAGGGGGGGTGAAAACCTTGTTTCTCAATGCCGTCTCTGCCACAAGCTGGCAGTGCCTACAGCTCTTACCCTTTCCTTTTGTTCTGCCTATCTGGCTACCTTCCTTTTTGTTTCTCCCTTAGCAGCCTCTACCCCTTCCCTCCCTCTTTTCTCAACCCCTCTTCCATTTTCAGCTTTCCTTTCTGCTCCTTCCCCTCCAGCTCCTCTTTCCCGTCATTAGTTTCTCTCTCTCTCTCCCTTCCCCAAGTTGACACTACCTGAGGTTTGGAATCCTCAAGCAATGTTGGTTGCAAGTTCAGAGCCGGTGCATCCATTAGGCAACATTTGGTAGCTGCCTCGGGCGCCGGCTCTTGGAGGGGCTGCATTGTTTCTGCTTCCTGGGGGGCCAGAGAAATCTTCTGCCTCCTCAGCAAGCAGAAACAATGCAGGGCTTAACTTTCAGTCCCGGGTGCTTTTGAGTGCCCAGGACTGATAGTGCCACCCTGTTTCTGCTTGCTGAGGGGTTGGAGAAATCTTTTGGCTCCTCAGCAAGCAGAAACAACGCGGGGCTTAACTTTCAGTCTGAAATAGGGTGACCATAATGTCTGAAGGCCAGCCAGGGACACTGGGGGGGGGGGGGGTGCGCGCGCGCGAAGCGTGCGCGCCGCCGGAAACAGGAAGTGACGTCACTTCCGATGACGTCACTTCCGGTGATGTCATGCCACCACCGGAAACAGGAAGTGGCATCACTTCCTGTGACATCATTTCCCCCGCGTCACCTGCCGGAAACAGGAAGTGACTTCACAGCACTTCCTGTGACGTCCCCAAAAATCCCCCAAATATCACCGCCGGAAACAATTTTGTTCTCAAATCCTGTATATACTTCATCAGTATATGGGATAAGGCACTTTCTCAACTGTGCTGCATAATGCAGCCTATTTATTTTGTCCTGTTGGCTCTGTTGGCTCTATCTGCGCCACCTTCATCACTTTCGGGGTGTGGATCCCCCAGTGGGGTGGTCTCCCAACTCCCTCCGCCGGCTGTTTCTGATAGCCCTGCGCCCCCTCTTTCATTTGATATGTGTCCCGTGCGGGTGCCACCCTCCCGCCGGGAGATGCCGCAAAATGAGCCCCCTTGAGGCTTATGGCGGCAGGGCTCGGGGGAAGCGAGCTAGACTGCTGTTCTTTTGAGGGGTTATAGAGTGTTTCGAGCCCGTCCCTGTGGCATCGGTCCCATCGTTGTGGGACCCAGGGGGCTGGCGCAGCGGCACGCCGAAGCAGCCTGTCACTAATAACACCGGTCAAGATGCAGGACAGGAACCTGGAAGTGACCGACAGGCTGCTTCAGCGTGCTGCTGCGCCGGCCCCCTGGGCCCCACAATGATGGGACCGATGCCACAGGGACGGGCTCGAAACACTCTATAACCCCTCAAAAGAACAGCAGTCTAGCTCGCTTCCCCCGAGCCCTGCCGCCATAAGCCTCAAGGGGGCTCATTTTGCGGCATCTCCTGGCGGGAGGGTGGCACCCGCACGGGACACATATCAAATGAAAGAGGGGGCGCAGGGCTATCAGAAACAGCCGGCGGAGGGAGTCGGGAGACCACTCCACTGGGGGATCCACACCCCGAAAGTGATGAAGGTGGCGCAGATAGAGCCAACAGAGCCAACAGGACAAAATAAATAGGCTGCATTATGCAGCACAGTTGAGAAAGTGCCTTATCCCATATACTGATGAAGTAAATACAGGATCTGAGAACAAAATTGCACTAGAAGACACAAACACAAAGCTCCCTTACACTGAATCAGTGCTTGGGTCCACCAAAGTCAGTATTGTCACATAAGAGAAGCCCTGTTGGATCAGGCCAGTGGCCCCTCCAGTCCAACACTCTGCGTCACATAATAACATAAGAGAAGCCCTGTTGGATCAGGCCAGTGGCCCATCCAGTCCAACACTCTGCATCACATAACAACATAAGAGAAGCCCTGTTGGATCAGGCCAGTGGCCCATCCAGTCCAACACTCTGCGTCACATAAGAACATAAGAGAAGCCCTGTTGGATCAGGCCAGTGGCCCATCCAGTCCAACACTCTGCATCACATAACAACATAAGAGAAGCCCTGTTGGATCAGGCCAGTGGCCCATCCAGTCCAACACTCTGCGTCACATAAGAACATAAGAGAAGCCCTGTTGGATCAGGCCAGTGGCCCATCCAGTCCAACACTCTGCATCACATAACAACATAAGAGAAGCCCTGTTGGATCAGGCCAGTGGCCCATCCAGTCCAACACTCTGCGTCACATAAGAACATAAGAGAAGCCCTGTTGGATCAGGCCAGTGGCCCATCCAGTCCAACACTCTGCATCACATAACAACATAAGAGAAGCCCTGTTGGATCAGGCCAGTGGCCCATCCAGTCCAACACTCTGCGTCACATAAGAACATAAGAGAAGCCCTGTTGGATCAGGCCAGTGGCCCATCCAGTCCAACACTCTGCATCACATAACAACATAAGAGAAGCCCTGTTGGATCAGGCCAGTGGCCCATCCAGTCCAACACTCTGTGTCACATAAGAACATAAGGAGGGAGGGAGGGAAGGAAGGAAGGAAGGGAGAAAGGGAGGGAGGGAAGAAGGGAAGAAAGGAAGAAGGGAGGGAGGGAAGGAAGGAAGGAAGGGAGGGGAGGGAGGAAGGAAGGAAGGGAGGGAAGGAAGGAAGGAAGGAAGGAAGGAAGGAAGGAAGGAAGGAAGGAAGGAAGGAAGGAGGGAAGGAGGGAAGGAAGGAAGGAAGGAAGGAAGGAAGGAAGGAAGGAAGGAAGGAAGGAAGGAAGGAAGGAAGGAAGGGGGAGGGAGGGAAGGAAGGAAGGGGGGAGGGAAGGAAGGAAGGAAGAAAGGAAGGGAGGGAGGAGGGAGGGAAGGAAGGAAGGCAAGGGAGGAAGGAAGAAAGGAAGGGAGGGAGGAGGGAGGGAAGGAAGGAAGGGAAGGGAGTGAGGGAAGGAAGGAAGAAAGGAAGGAAGGGAGGAGGGAGGGAAGGAAGGAAGGAAGGGAAGGGAGTGAGGGAAGGAAGGAAGGAAGGAAGGAAGGAAGGAAGGAAGGAAGGAAGGAAGGAAGGAAGGGAGGAGGGAGGGAAGAAAGGAAGGCCGCCCCCCGCCCCCCCCCCCGCTTTCGGCCCCCTTACCTTATTCCAGGGCGGCGGAGTCCAGCGGCGGCGGCGGCGGGGAGTCCTCCGGCGGCGGCCTCGCGGCGAGGGAGGGAGGGAGCTGCCGGCGCTGGCCTCCAGGGACCAGCGCCGGCTGCTCCGCGGCTTCCCCGCGGCCTCCGCTGGTCCCTGGAGGCCCTCCAGAGACTCTGGAGGGCCTCCAGGGACCAGCGGAGGCCGCGGGGAAGCCTTCGCTGGCCGGCGCTGGTCCCCGAAGGCCTTCCAGAGGCTCTGGAAGGCCTTCCGGGACCAGCGCCGGGTGCCCCGCGGCTTCCCCGCGGCCTCCGCTGGTCCCTGGAGGCCCTCCAGAGACTCTGGAGGCCCTTTAATGGTCCCGGTATAGGCAGCCCGGGATCCGGGATTGGGTGGCCAGATCCGGGAATGTCCCGGGAGACCGGGACGGTCTGGCCACCCTAGTCTGAAAGTGCCACTTTGTTTCTGCTTTCTGAGGGGTCAGAGAAATCTTACGGCCCCTCAGCAAGCAGAAACAAGGGTGGTAGAACCCCATGCACTGGCCGTGTGCAAGTTGCTACTCCCCAAAAGGATTCTGAGCTCTCACAACATAGTATCATCCAGGGGTGGAATTCTAGCAGGAGCTGCTTTGCCACACACCCCTGATGCAGTCAATATTAGGCCACACACCCCTGATGCAGCCAATCCTCCAAGAGTTTACAAAAAAGATCATTGTAAGCACTTTGAGTATTGGCTATATCAGGGGTGTGTGGCCTAATATGCAAAGGAGCTTCTGCTACAATTCCACCTCTGGTCTCATCCAGTGTTCCTTCTATGCTATATCAGGGGTGTGTGGCCTAATATGCAAAGGAGCTTCTGCTACAATCCCACCTCTGGTCTCATCCAATGACTCATGGGCATTCGATGAAATTGCTGAGCAGACAGGTTAAAACGGATAAAAGGAAGTACTTCTTCACCCAAAGGGTGATTAACATGTGGAATTCACTGCCTCAGGAGGTGGTGGCAGTCACAAGTATAGCCACCTTCAAGAAGGGTTTAGATAAAAATATGGAGCACAGGTCCATCAGTGGCTATTAGCCACAGGCGAACTCTCCACCGGCCATCGAAATAGAGGGGCACCAAAGAAGAGGTACAAGGACTCCTTGAAGAAATCCCTTGGCACCTGTCGCATCAACCATCACCAGTGGTCTGACCTAGCCTCAGATCGCAAAGCATGGAGGCACACCATCCACCAGGCTGTCTCTTCTTTTGAGAACGCACGCATAGCTGGTCTTGAGGACAAAAGGAGATTGAGGAAGAATCGCACTGCTACAGCACCAACCCTAAATCAGACTTTTCCCTGCAGCCACTGTGGCCGGACCTGCCTGTCCCGCATTGTCTTGTCAGCCACCAGCGAGCCTGCTGCAAACGTGGACTATTGCACCCTTCTTAAATCTTCATTCGCGAAGCCAAGCCGAGAGAGAGATGTGTGTATATAAAATTTTTTGCCACTGTGTGACACAGAGTGTTGGACTTGATGGGCCGTTGGCCTGATCCAACATGGCTCCTCTTATGTTCTTATGTTCTTATGCTGCAGAGTCTTGTGAGCAAAAATTCTACTTTGTGAGCTACTGGCATTAAACTCAGGTCGGGAGCAGAGTGTTTGGACTGCAGTACTGCAGCTTTACCACTCTGCACCATGGACTCCTTTTCCAGCCCTACTGTGGAGATTTTTTGATCCACTCTCTATGAACTGGTTCAAAATTAGATGTAATCATTCTTAAGGTGAAGATTCAGCTTATAACAATTGTACAACCTTTTATTATATCTCTGAAATTCTTCCAGGGGATACATGGACCCTACCATATCATAAGAGTGATACAGGCTGTCTACACTACCTGAGTATCAGAGTCTGGTATCTTAAGTATCAGAGATACCTCCTTACAAAACTCTAGATGGTAAGGTATTAAAGCTTGTCAACCTAAATGCAAACTATAGCAAGGAACAGTCAAATGTGAGCAGTAATTGGGAAGCTCTCCAGGTGGATGAATACCAGCAAATTGAGCAGAATAAACACATCATGCTCTACAGATTGCTCTGTTATAATCATACTTAAATAGATGTCTTTAAATCAGTCTTATGGCTTCCTGTCTGGTATCTAAATAAAGGGAGTCCAAGGAAAGACAGAAGAGCTATAGTCATTGATCAACAAGTTTATTGCAGTAGGGAACATAACAGTCCCCTCTGACTAAGCCAAGGTACAATTTTAACTTTAAAGAGGGAAGCATTCCACCAAGCCTGAGCTCCAAGAGACAGTTGTCCTAAATCAGCTTGGGGAGCTACCCCTGATAGACAATTCAGAATTCTGTAGATGGAATGTAGGAATTCATGAAGAATTGAATCTGAGGACTCACCTCTTCTATCAATTGGGAAAGGAAAAAGGAAAGGTCCCTTGTGCAAGCATCAGTCGTTTCTGACTCTGAGGTGATGTTGCTTTCACAATGTTTTCACGGCAGACTTTTTATGGGGTGGTTTGCCATTGCCTTCCCCAGTCATCTACACTTCCCCCCCAGCAAGCTGAGTACTCATTTTACTCACCTCAGAAGGATGGAAGGCTGAGTCAACCTCGAGCTGGCTACCTGAAAACCCAGCTTCCACCGGGGATCGAACTCAGGTCGTGAGCAGAGCTTAGGACTACAATACTGCAGCTCTAACACTCTGCACCACGGGGCTCTTCTTCTATCAATTAGCATGATCCAAACTACTACCATGTGCCATTGGGGACAATACAGGAACTAGAAAAATGTGATGAGCATACCACTCTGTAGTCTATCACCCTGTATTAAACTGTGCATTTTGTTCATTATTCATTATAATATTTATGAAAATGGAATTTTTGTGATAATAACAATATGAAAATGAACAAAAAAAAAAATCCCCATCTAAACAGTCTATACAATCCTTCCATGGTCATCGTCGCCTTCTTCTTCTAATGAAACAACAATAACAGTGCAAAACCATGCAAAAGACCCCAATGATAAAACAGTCTTTTTCAAGATTAATGACAAAAATGAAACAAATCCCCATGTTTAACTGTAATGAAAATAGTAGCAATGGCTTGGATCCTGTGACCTTGTTTCATAAGTGCCATGCTTTGGCCACAGTGCAAGTCACTATTTCTGTCACTAGTACAGAGAAAGATCACTGTTTGAGCAGTATCCATGGTTTTCAATGAATTAGTTAGGCTGGTCCCACCCAGTGAGATCAATGGTCCCACCCGGTGAGATCAATGGTCCCACCCAGTGAAATCAATGGTCTAACCCAGTGAGATCAATGGTTTTTAATGACCTACATAAATTGGTCCCAAATATAAAAATAACTAATTAAGTTGTGTCTCTCCGTCTCACCCTGAATTTTATTCCTGGAGCAGATTTTTCAGTATAACAGATTACTCTCTCCTTACTCATCTGCGATCATACTGATCTATGTTACTGAGAAGTCATAAGAATTACTGAGATGATGTATGTGAAGGAGTCCAAACATTCAAGTTCTAGGTGACCGATATCCTCCCATTCTGTCAAAATGAAGGACGCATACTAAGAAACTTCATTCTCTCCCCCTCCCGATTGATGAAGTTTGATAAATGGAATTTCAGGGGCAGGAAGTAAAATAGAAGAATACAAGTGTCAGAGAAAGTTAGATTAATATTATTAAAACTAAACTTATTGAAATCAAATTGGTCATCATGTGTGGACTATCATAAAGTTTCACTATTGACAGCGGAAATACAGGCAAAGGTGCAGTTGAGAAGAGTGATGGATTTAATTTGACAGCTTCCTCTGCGGGTTGCTGAATAGCATGAAAATGCCTGAGAGTCAAGCAAGAATGTCTGAAGGCTTTCTGCTGAGTTGAGTATTTTGGATTTATATTTTATGAGTGTCTTTACAGGTGTTCTTTACAACATGGCTGTGTCTTAGGATATATTATAAAAGTGATCATGCAGACTGATCACATGGCAAACCAGTGTGGCTTGGCCATTTGGTTTGGATAGCCATAGAAGGTAATAAAGTCTTCTGCACCAGAAACTGCACTAAAGAAACACCAATTATTACTTTTTTGGCTATCCAGACCAAATGGCCAAGCCACACTGGTTTACCATGTGATCAGTCTGCATGCTTAATCAACAAACTGCTTTTATTTCAGCCCCCAATACCTGATCCCCTCGTCTGATGAAGTGTGCTTCGAGAGCACATGAAAGCTTACATTCTGAATAAAACTTGGCCAGTCTTAAAGGTGCAACTTGACTCCTGCTTTGGTAAGTAAGTAAGTAAATAAATAAATATTAGCTTCCAACCCACAAGACTTTGGCACATACAGGTCTCCATCATAATCTTTTTGAGTGCTCAAAGGGCATCTCTTCTCTTTCTCACCAGTGCAAGAAAACTGGTTGGATCCAACCCATTGTGTATATTTGGGTGACTATTCTTTGATGTGATACATTTATTCATTGGCACATGTTGACATTGTCATATTCATGGTCAGCATTGCTATTGCATACTATATTCACTGATCCATGTTTCTTACCTTTTGATTTTACAAATGATATTGTTAACGAATCGCTTTGATATTTCGGCCTGTACTTGGAAGCTGCTTAAGGAGCTTCCTCAAATCACTGCGTGTAACCAACGGTGACCTGTGGGTGTGGATGGGCATGAAAATGACTCACAAACAAAAGTTTGTGATGAATTTTGGCTGGCCTGTGGTTCATGAACTCAAGTTTGTGGCAGGTCAGGCGGCACAAACTTTCAATGAACTTTCAAACTGTTCATGGTAGTTCGTGAGCATAAACATTTCCAGATAGGCTGCCTCCATTCAATCTAAAGGTTTCTCAAACTTCAAAGGTATTGGAGGGGGTGCAACTTGTAGAGGAGCATCTGGGTGAGGTCCCCTGTGACTTTGATGTCTCTAGCTTGCACAGGATCTATTCCAGGGGTAGCCAAACTGTGGCTTGGGAGTCACATACAGCTCTTTCACACATATTGTGTGGCTATCAAAGCCCCCACCGCCCCATCAGCCAGCTTGGAGAAGGCATTTGTCTCTTTAAATCACTTCCCCAAGCCAAGCCAACTGGCAGCTTGGAGAACACATTTAAAAGTAAAGTTGTTTTCTTTCCACCTCTCTCCCTCAAATCTATTTTCCTTCCTTCCTTCCTTCCTTCCTTCCTTCCTTCCTTCCTTCCTTCCTTCCTTCCTTCCTTCCTTCCTTCCTTCCTTCCTTCCTTCCTTCCTTCCTCCCTTCCTCCCTCCCTCCCTCCCTCCTTGCCGCTGGTCACCGCACCTCTAAAAAGATATTATAGCATTGGAAAAAGTCCAGAAAAGGGCAACTTGAATGATTAAAGGGTTGGAACACTTTCCCTATGAAGAAAGGTTAAAACGCTTGGGGCTCTTTAGCTTGGAGAAATGTCAACGGCGGGGTGACATGATAGAGGTTTACAAGATTATGCATGGGATGGAGAAAGTAGAGAAAGAAGTACTTTTCTCCCTTTCTCACTATAAAAGAACTCGTGGGCATTCAATGAAATTGCTGAGCAGTCAGGTTAGAACAGATAAAAGAAAGTCCTTCTTCACCCAAAGGGTGATTAACACATGGAATTCACTGTCACAGGAGGGAAGCTTCAAGAGGGAATTGGATAAACGTATGAAGCAGAGGTCCATCAGTGGCTATTAGCCACAGCTTAGTGTTGGAACTCTCTGTCTTGGACAGTGATGCTCTGTATTTTGGTGCTTGGAAGGGGCACAGTGGAAGGGCTTCTAGCACCACTGGTGGACCTCTTGATGGCACATTTTTTTGGCCACTGTGTGACACAGAGTGTTGGACTGGATGGGCCATTAGCCTTATCCAACATGGCTTCTCTTATGTTCTTATGTCTGCTTTCAAACATCTGATGGTCATCTCTCATGGCTCTCAAACATCTGACTTTATTCTATGTGGTTCTTGCATTAAGCAGGTCTGGCCACACTTGCTCTATTCTATAAACTCCTGAGCTTCCTGACTCTGCACCTGTTAAGATGACTACCTGTGGTTCCATGCACGCTAGAGAGACCATACTTGCAAGGGATTTCTGACTGACTCTCCTCTACTTGCCTTCCAGGTTTGGTAAGGAGTGGATTTACAGGGTCCAGGTTACCCAACCCTCCCAAGAAGGTGCCCCTAGGAAAGTGCTTTCTGGGAAAATGAGGGCAGGTAGAGGACAGTCAGTCAGAGATCCCCTGTGAATTTGGTGTTTTTAGCAATCTGGGGGGGCTGTTTTGCTTTTGCATGAACATCACAAACCAAACTGGTTCATTTGGCCCTTAAAAAAATCATGAAGGTTCATGGTTTGCTAACCAGGCATGCCATAAACCTCAAACTGAACCACATTTTCCCACTTGAGACACATCCCTACCTGTGGGCTGGGTCACAGGTAGAGTTGTGATCCCTCTTTGACAGACTGCCCTTTGTAGCATTTTGGGGACAGGGACTATAGAAACTCGTTGGGCAATACTGTGAGATCACTTCTGGGGTTTTACCTGGAAGTGACATCATGCATCATATTCCCCAACACTGGTTTTCTTCCCCATATTATTCCTACTGCTCCACCAAGCACCAGTGAATGTCAGGGTCAGAGAGGGGGGAGGTTGACCACCATGTCAAGATTAGGCTCAGGGAACATCCTAGCAGCCATCACTTATGACAGCCCCATCATCATAGGCAGGCTTTGGAGGGCATTGTTGAAGCTGCTGCGAAGGTATTTCAAACACCAGGGCTTTTTTTTGTAGCAGGAATGCCTTTGCATATTAGGCCACACCCCCTGATGTAGCCAATCCTCCTGGAGCTTACAGAAGGCCCCATACCAAGAGCCCTGTGAGCTCTTGGAGGATTGGCTACATCAGGAATGTGTGGCCTAATATGCAAAGGAGTTCCTGCTACAAAAAAGCCCTGCCCAACACTATGCATAGGCAAAGCTACTGAGTGACTAGTGGAACCCAGCGCAACAGCAGGGTGATGGCATCACTTCCTGGCACCTGGTTCTACTCACCACTAAGCAATCAGAGGTTAGATGAGAACAGAAAAATAGATATAGTAATTTCTACACAGTCCTTGAAAAGGCTACCTAACCGTTTCATAACCGATTTTGAGAAAGAGGTTATATATAGAAAAAGACTATTATATTCAGAGAACTTTTAGATTATAAATGGGACAAAAGAGAGCCACAGAAATATCAGAAGTAAAAGGGAAATGAGCTATAAATGTTTGATTCACGAGAATACGATAAGATGAAACCAAGCATAATTTTCTCCTTGGCCACAAGACTTCAGGGAACGGGATATAAATGGAAGGGGACGCTCTCATACTAATATAGACTGCAAAGTGCTTTCTAAACTCTGAATCTCTTCATGAATTCCAAACTATTTGCTATTTAGGGCTGTAAATGAGTTCTCCTGGTTTTTTTTTCCCTGTCCCTAATAACACAGGATGATCGGTGGTGCTAAAATTGAAATCTATATTGGGGGGTGGGGGTGGGGGAAGTGAGCACTAATCAAAGCCTTGACTTTACATTCGGTATCTTAGGCGCAGTAATAATGTTCACTAAGCTGATTAATTTGAAGACTAAATCAGGAATAATTGAGCCACTAATGGAAAACTGTTGTTCCTCTGATATATATTCCCCAGGAGCTCAAAGAACACAAGGAATGAAATATACCAGGTAGTTTATATTGTCTCCATTCAAGACCAAAATATAGGGTCTTTGTGGCCCCCGATAAAAAAGGAGAACATTATAAATGTCAGACTTATTTATTTATATCCAGCACTATAAAGTTGTACAAGCTCAAAATCAACGTTCTCAAGCTCCTCCAAGATACCCACTTTTAGCTGTAAACTTTTGGTCGTTGGATTGCAAATCCAGACATTGCAGCATATTCGTTAGACTCGGTCGCAAATAATTCTTGGCGACTGCCTCCAGTGAAGCCGGTTATTAATGGCCCTAAAGTAAAATATTCTTGCCATTGTCTGTTGGAAAGCAGTTAAGAAAGATATATTGCGTTTAAACATCTGTGAACGTCAACCACTGATTAGAATCCACCCCCCCCCCCATATTCACATATGGGGTTTGGAGCTGATTTGCCAAAGGAATTTCATAAAGGAAAGTAAGGGACGGAAGGGCCTTTGACCCCGGAGCAAGATAGGAAAAAGGGTGTTGTTTCTGATCTTTAAGGCCCTGCAGTGCTTGGGAGGAAACAAGGAAAAACAGTGGTGGCGCAGTAGGAATCAACCAGCAAAACCAAAACAACTGCACCTCAAACGAGCCGTTATTTGAGAAGCATGTTGTAAAGAAATGGGCGTATGCAAGAGGTGGTCTGTAAATTTCATGGTTTATGAAAAAGCTGTATGCAGTGAAATGTGAATCTCAAACTGGCGATCGTGTGAAGGCGAATTATGCACTGGAGCTGAGTTCTGCAAATAGACTTCATGTTGGAAAAATATTTGGAAGTTATTATTGAACGTATTGATGTTCAAGAGTTCTCCTGAAGTCACATGGAGAAATCAATTTGTTCTCTACGGGACTTCTGTTTTTAAAATGTTGTAATCGAGATACAGTATTATTGATGCTTGTTCGCTTATAAAAGTTTCCAAGTATTTCTATATCAAAATGAAAGCATAAATTGTTGTTTGGGGCGCAGTTGTTTTGGTTTTGCTGCATGGCTTGGGAGCTGGGCCGGCCCTGACACTAGGCAAACTAGGCAATTGCCTAGGGCGCCAGACTTCTGGGGGGCACCAAATCGGGCACCCTCATGTGACTCAGTGACATCATCAGTGCAGGGAGGGGCATCAGAGGTTCGCCTTGCCTAGGGTGCCAGACAGTCTAGGGCAGGCCCTGCTTGGGAGCGAGGTACCTGAAAGGCCATAGTTTCTTATATGTTCTTGTCCAGGAATTAAGATCACACAGATTGATCCAAGAGGGCAGCCGTGTTGGTCTGAAGTAGTTGAACAAAGCAGGAGTCAAGTTTCACCTTTAAGACCAACCAAGTTTTATTCAGAACGTAAGCTTTCGTGTGCTCTCTAAGCACACTTCATCAGACGAGAGGATCAGGTATTGATCATTCTAACGTTCTGAATAAATACGTTCTAAATAAAACTTGGTTGGTCTTAAAGGTGCAACTTGACTCCTGCTAAGATCACACAGGGCGAGCCCCTCCTGGTGGGTGCACAAGAGAGGATCCTTTCAGTGGCAAACTCACAGATATGGAACAACCTCCCTAGGGTGATGTGCCTGCCCCCTTACTTTCAACCTTTAGGAGGCGCTAGAGATGGCTTTATTTTGGACCGCATTTGATTAATGCAGTCCTATATTGTAATTTCGGGAGGGAAGGCAGCATAGTAGAGCCCCATCTTGTCAGATCTCAGAAGATAATACACAAAAAAAGGGAATCACAGTTAGTGAGACAAGCAACAAAAGAAACAACTTTAAAAGCTTCATATCTTTTTATACTTCATATTGTAACAGAAATCCAATTCTCACATTCCCATATTACAAAAAAAAGTCCTTTTTATAATTCATATCATAACAGAGGTCCAATTCTCATATTCCCATATTGCGAAAAAAGTCCTATGAGCACCTAGGCTCATTTCATCAATGGACTTCCTCAGGAGCAATCCTTCCTGTTTCTTCCAGGGTTAAGAGCCTCTAATACCAACCCAATGTTAAAGCGCTTCTGCAACATCTTCTCTCATTCTGGAATAAACCAAGATAATAACAAGACATACCACAAAGCTGAATAGAAATAGAAAATTCTAAAGTTTTATATTGTTGTAAAAAACTTACCACTCAATGACACTTAAGTGCATATATTTGTTTTAGGAGCTTGAGCCAGTCAAACTTATTCTTTTAACCAGATGCACAAGTTTGCTGGCCTATAGCTCCCCACAATATATTACTAAAGGCAAGCTGTTCTTTAGATGAGACGAGCCCCGTGGCACAGAGTGTTATCGCCCCCCCCCCCCAGTCGGAATAATGAGGCAGACACGAAATTGGGAATAAAGAGACACTTTATTTAATTTAATATAAATGTCAAGGGCAACTGTGGGACAGGACAAGCCAGGGGACCATTCAGCCACCTCCTTGCCCTGGATTTGGGCGAGCACCAAAGCCCCAGGTGTGAGCCCATCATAATGTCTCCAACCCGGCTGGCCTGGCCCATTGATCCCCACCCACCAGAGCTCCACCCTCCACCCAAACTGTACAGCCTGGGCTGTGGAATACTCCCATTGTGAGGGGATCCCCTGGCCACCTGGCTGCAGGCCCTGAGCCATAAAGCTCAACGGTCAATCCAGAGTGTGCCTAAGGTGCTCACCATCCCCAACATAATTGACCCCCAATTAACAACGGCCACCACTGGGGCCAAGCCTCTGCTTAGGCCCCAGTGCCCATCAATCCATCCAGCCTCTTTAACAGCTAGGGTTGCCAATCCCCAGGTGGGGGCAGGGGATCCCCCGGTTTGGAGACCCTTCCCCCGCTTCAGGGTCATTAGAAAGCAGGGGAAGAGGAGGGAAATGTCTGCTGGAAACTCTGTTATTCCCTATGGAGATTTATTCCCATAGAAAATCATGGAGATTTGATCCGTGGGTATCTGGGGCTCTGGGAGGCTGTTTTTTGGGGTACAGGCACCAAATTTTCCATATAACATCTAGTGCCTCTCCCCAAAATACCCACCAAGTTTCAAAAAGATTGGACCAGGGGGTCCAATTCTATGAGCCCCAAAAGAAGGTGCCCCTATCCTTCATTATTTCCTATGGTAGGAAGGAATTGAAAAGGTGTGCCGTCCCTTTAAATGTGAGGGCCAGAACTCCCTTTGGAGTTCAATTATGCTTGTCACAGCCTTGATCTTGGCTCCACCCCTCATGTCTCCTGGCTCCACCCCCAAAGTCTCCTGGCTCCACCCCCAAAGTCCCCAGATATTTCTTGAATTGGACTTGGCAACCCTATTAACAGCTCTTGCCGTATATCCTCCAAAAACAGCTCGTTGCCCTTTACAGAAAGTGCACCCAATCTGCTCTATACAATTCTACAAGGCTGGAATGTATAGCCGGGTGTAGAATGTAAATTCCCAGACCCTTTCGAGTGCTATCCTGATGGCTCTATTGGCCTTCTTTCGAGCCCTTTCCAACCCAGCAGGGTCCCATGTCACCCGCCATTTGCGGCGTGGCAGCATGGCCGACCACAGAATGGTCACAGCAGGCCATCTGGTGCGGATTAGGGCCTGCAGCGAAAGGGCCTTCCCTTTCCACAATCCCAGGTCATTCCCAAAGAGGTGGATCACCAGAATATGTATCCTAAAATCCCTTGTGGCGTCCTGGAACCCCCCTTACTTACTTGTGGGCCTTACTTACAAATGCCAGAGCTGTCAACTGGCCCCTAATAGTTTTTACAGACAGGCCCCTTTTCTTTTGCAAGACACAAAATTGCATCAGATGATCCACCGGGACTGACCAGCTATCCAAAAGCCCTGACTCACGCCTAAAGATGTTGAACTGGTGTGCTGCCTGGTTGTACGACCTGCCGGTACTGGGCGCTATGGCGAGTTGGATTGCCCTGTCAGCTTCAGCCCTCCAATCCTCCACAGCTCCACAGGGATACGCACCGGAAATGGGTCGGCCTCTGGGCGAGTTGGCGGAATCGCTCCATCTGTTGGTGAGACAGGGTGTCTGCCACTCCATTACAGATGCCTGGGACATGCTTTGCCATAAACAGTACTTTCAATTGCAAACACAAAAGTGTAACAAACTGAACTAGGCACATAACCTGTGGGGATCTAGAGGTCAGATTGTTTACCACATGCACCACAGCCATGTTGTCACACCAAAAATGCACTGTTTTATTGGCTAAAGAGTGTCCCCACAAAAAGAGGGCAATGACAATAGGAAAAAACTCCAAGAAGGTCAGGTTTTGGCACTAGGGTTCCCAAGTCCAACCCCAGAAATATCTGGGGACTTTGGGGTGGAGCCAGGATACTTTGGGGGTGCAGCAAGGAGACACTGGGCTGGAGCTAGGGGGGAGGGAGGAAATGGCACCGGGGAGCGTGCCGAGCTGCCCTGTCTCGGAGCAGGCGAGGCTGCTGTGCCGCTGCCGCCTCTTCTCCGCTTGCCGTGGCTGCTCCTCAGGCTGAGCCCATCTCGGAGGAGCAGCCACGGCGAGCGGAGAAGAGGCGGCAGCGGCGCAGCGGCCTCGCCCGCTCCGCTTCTGGGGTGGAATCGGAGGGGGGGGAGGCAGGCTGGGGGCATGGCGAGGCGCGAGTCCAGATCCTAGAAGGGCCCAGATTCGCGGCTTGCCATGCTCCTGGCCTGCCTCGCCCTCCCCTGCGCTGCTGCTGCCTCTTGGCTGCTCCTCCGAGATGGGCTCAGCCTGGGCTCATCTCGGAGGAGGAGCTGCGATGGGCGGGGAGGGGGCGGCAGCGGCGTGGCGCCCTCGCTCGCTTCGGGATGTGGCGGCTTGCCATGCTCCCCGGCGCTGTTTCCCCCCTTCTCCCGCTTCCGTTTTTTGGGGGAGTGGGGGAAGAGGGTGGAAATCCTGGGGTCCCCCACCAGGGCAGAAGGGTTGGGAATCCTATTTGGCACAGGTCCGATGCCAACCACTCCGGGGGCCAGGATACAGCACACCAGGGACTGGGGTGTGTGGAAACGAGCCTAGCACCTTCCCCTCCACGCATTCTTTTTTAATCTTAGCATGAACAATGTGCTCTAAACCCCTAACAGAACGCAAATTAGGAAAATGAAACCTGAGGGCCCTGAAAAGGGATTCTAAACCCTTTGGTAAAACCATCCCATAAATAACAGGCGTCCACCTGATTAGGATAATCATGCAACAGGACCCTAAGGACCCTCAGCCAAATGGGGCTGGGCCCCTTTTCTAGTCTGCTGTGTCAGCCAGTTCGAGGTGCAGCCCAATAACGTAGTAAGACTGGGTCCCATTCTGTGAATGAATGTCTGAAATATTGGAGAAGGTGTACGCAGTAATACGCGTCGCAAGTAACAATTGAGAAAGGCTTGGCCAAAACCGGTCTCCATGTTTTCTTCTAAGAACATAAGAGAAGCCACGTTAGATCCGGCGAATAGCCCATCCAGTCCAACATTCTGTGTCACACAGCGGCCAAATATATATATATATATATATATATATATATATATATATATATATATATATATATATATATATATATATATATATATATATACACAAATATATATATATATATATATACACAAATATATATATATATATATATATATATATATATATATATATATATATATATATACACACACACACACACACACGCTGTGGCTAATAGCCACTGATGGACCTCTGCTCCATATTTTTATCTAACCCTCTCTTGAAGGTGGCCATGCTTGTGGCCGCCACCACCTCCTGTGGCAGTGAATTCCACATGTTAATCACCCTTTGGGTGAAGAAGTACTTCTTTTTATCCGTTTTAACCTGTCTGCTCAGCAATTTCATCGAATGCCTATGAGTTCTTGTATTGTGAGAAAGGGAGAAAAGTACTTCTTTCTCTACTTTCTCCATCCCATGCATTATCTTGTAAACCTCTATCATGTCACCCCTCAGTCGACGTTTCTCCAAGCTAAAGAGCCCTAGGCGTTTCAACCTTTCTTCATAGGGAAGGTGTTCCAGCCCTTTAATCATTCTAGTTGCCCTTTTCTGAACTTTCTCCAATGCTATAATATCCTTTTTGAGGTGCGGCGACCAGAACTGCACACAGTACTCCAAATGAGACCGCACCATCGATTTATACAGGGGCATTATGATACTGGCTGATTTGTTTTCAATTCCCTTCCTAATAATTCCCAGCATGGAGTTGGCCTTTTTTATTGCAAACACACACTGTCTCGACATTTTCAGTGAATTATCTACCAGAACCCCAAGATCTCTCTCATGGTCAGTCTCTGCCAGTTCACACCCCATCAACTTGTATTTGTAGCTGGGATTCTTGGCCCCAATGTGCATTACTTTGCACTTGGCCACATTGAACTGCATCTGCCACGTTGACGCCCACTCACCCAGCCTCAACAGATCCCTTTGGAGTTCCTCACAATCCTCTCTGGTTCTCACCACCCTGAACAATTTAGTGTCATCCGCGAATTTGGCCACTTCACTGCTCACTCCCAACTCTAAATCATTTATGAACAAGTTAAAGAGCATGGGACCCAGTACCGAGCCCTGCGGCACCCCACTGCTTACCGTCCTCCACTGCGAAGACTACCCATTTATACTCACTCTCTGCTTCCTATTACTCAGCCAGTTTTTGATCCACAAGAGGACCTGTCCTTTTACTCCATGACTCTCAAGCTTTCTAAGGAGCCTTTGATGAGGAACTTTATCAAAAGCTTTCTGGAAGTCAAGGTAAACAACATCTATCGGGTCTCCTTTGTCCACATGTTTGTTCACCCCCTCAAAGAAATGTAACAGGTTAGTGAGGCAGTTGCCTACAGAACCCATGCTGAGTCTTCCTCAATAACCTGTGTTCATCAATGTGCCTACTCATTCTGTCCTTGATAATGGTTTCTACCAACTTTCCTGGTATTGAAGTCAGACTGACTGGCCTGTAATTTCCCGGATCTCCTCTGGAACCCTTTTTAAAGATGGGGGTGGCATTTGCTACCTTCCAGTCCTCAGGAACAGAGGCAGATTTCAATGAAAGATTACAGATTTTTGTTAGAAGATCCACAAGTTCAACTTTGAGTTCTTTCAGAACTCTCGGATGTATGCCATCCGGACCCGGTGACTTATTAGTTTTTAATTTGTCTATTAGTTGTAGGACCTCCTCTTTTGTCACCTCAATCTGACTCAGGTCTTTCAACACCCCTTCCAATATTAGTGGTTCTGGGGCGGGCAAACACTTCTCATCTTCCACGGTGAAGACAGAGGCAAAAAATGCATTCAGCTTCTCAGCCATTTCCCCATCCCCCTTCAGTAATCCTTTTATCCCATGGTCATCCAAGGGCCCCACTGCTTCCCTGGCTGGTTTCCTACTTCTAATATATTTGAAGAAGTTTTTATTGTTGGTCTTTATGTTTTTTGCAATATGCTCCTCATAGTCCCTTTTTGCCTGCCTGATCAGTCTTGCATTTGATTTGCCACTGCCTGTGTTCCCTTTTATTAATCTCACTTGGACTGGTTTTCCACCGCTTAAAGGAGTCCTTCTTACCTTTTACAGCTTCCATTACTTTGTTTGTTAACCATGCTGGCCTCTTCTTATACCTGTTTGTGCCTTTCCTAACTTGTGGTATGTATTTTATCTGAGCTTCTAGGATTATAGTTTTAAATAATCTCCAAGCTTCCCCAAGGGTTTTGACCGTATTTACCTTTCCTTTCAGTTTCCTCCTCACATGCCTCCTCATCTCAGAGAATTTACCCCTTTTAAAGTTAAATGTGGTTGTGGCGGTCTTTTTGGGCAACTCCCTATTTATACAAACAGTGAAATCAATAACATTATGGTCACTGTTCCCAAGCGGCGCAATCATTTTTACATCTCTCACCAAGTCTTGGGCATTACTTAGGACCAGATCCAGGATCGCCCCACCCCTGGTAGGTTCTGAGACCATCTGCTCCATAGCACAGTCATTGAGAGCATCAAGAAACTCAATCTCTTTCTCTCGACCAGAACACATGTTGACCCAATCAATCTGCGGGTAGTTAAAATCACCTATTACGACACAGTTTTTACGTTTAGCCGCTATCTTTAATCCTTCCATCATATTATAATCGTCCTCTCTCTTTTGATTTGGTGGGCGATAACAAACTCCCATAGTTAAATTTCCTTTTGGGCCCTCTATTTCAACCCAAAGCATTTCTAAAAGGGAATCTAATTCTCTGACCTCAGTCTTACTGGACTGTATATCCTCTCTGACATACAGAGCCACCCCACCTCCAACCCTTCCCTCCCTATCCTTCCGATATAACATATCCAGGAATCACCGTGTCCCACTGATTCTCCTCATTCCACCAAGTTTCTGAAATTCCCACAATGTCTATGTTTTCTCCCAAAACTAAACATTCCAATTCACCAATTTTACTTCGGACACTTCTAGCATTTGCATACAAACATTTATAATTTCCCAGGCAAGCTAGGCCCGCCACCTCCCTCCTGCCGCCTCGAGACTCTGGCAGACAGTCCATACTTTTTGTCACCATCACAGTGGACAACTCTGATCCGTTACCCGGTAGAAAAATAGAAGCCAACCCTTCATCTCTTTGAGACGAGTCCTCCCGAACCAGAGACATTCCATCTCCTGTCGGCTTTCCCCCAAGATTTAGTTTAAAAACTGCTCTGCCACCTTTTTGGAGTGGAGACCGTCTCTTTTGTACAGCTCACTGTGATTCCATACAAGAAACTGAAGACGGCATCTTTATTGGACTTTGTATCATTGTGGATGTATGAGTACTGGGACTTGTGTGTATATATGTTTTGCATTTTTGCATTTTCCGAGTTTATTCATACTTAATACAGTATTGTATGTGTGCTACTCAATTCTCCATTTTTTTTTGCCAACCCTGAATAGGTGGGCAACTCTGCACGGGTTGTTGCTCAGCAAAGGGGGCCACCCTCCTGCTACCCACCATGCTTGCCAACACTGGTGATGCAGGCCCTGGTGGGCCTGACACCCCGCTCGATCCCCAGGGACCCAACAGCCAGACTGCACCCTGCTGCATCATGACTGACCAACCATCCACCTCTGGGAGAACCACTGCCGCCACGTCGAGCTCCTCAGGCTGGTCTTCTAAGGGTCTCGCGTCCATGTCACCACTGCTGCCTTCACCCACTTCCTGTAAGGCAGATATACGTGCAAGCACCTCCTTCTGAAAGGACATAGTGGCAGCCCTCCCAGAACCTTTCAGGCCCGCAAATCTGCTTGACGGGCCGCTTACACCCCAAGTTTCCTCCTGGACAACCAACTGCTATAGAATGGCCCGCCTCATCTGGCTGTCTTCCTCATCCTCTGGCAAAGGCTGGTCCGGGAGTGGATGCTTCATCGATTTTTTGGCAGGCTGCTTGCCCTTTGGTGGACCCTGGCCCTTTTTGGGTGCCATAAGGCTCGACTGGAGCAGCTGCTTAACCCCTTGCCGCCCCCTCTATCCTTCGCTTTAAGAATGTTTGTCTGTATAAGCACTCAGCCCTGCCAAGGGAAGACCCACGAAGCAAGGTGTCTACCTGCCCCCCGGTCATCATCCTTTCCCCCCCACAAGCAGCCCCCACTGCCTGCTATCCCCTGAGGGACCCCTAACTCTCCCTGCCTAGGCTGGCCTTGCTTCAGGAGCACCTCACCGCAACCCTGTCTGCCTCTGCTGAGGCCCCCGCCTGAAGAATGTGCCGCTGCTGAGCCTCACCACATCCCAGTCGCTCTGCACTCCTCCCTGTGCCCGCTGCCGCCGGGCCCACCGCTGCACTTCCCATCCAGCCAACAAAACAGCCAGCTTCAGGAACCACTGCTCAGCCTGCTGCCCCATGTGTTCACTGCAAGCCGTCCCCACTCTGAGGCTTGCAGGCCCAAACTGCATCGCTCTGAGCCACAGGAGAGCAAAAGGCTCCTTCCCTGGCCAAGAACGACTTTCCACTGTGCCACAGGGGGCGGGGCTAGCCTATATAAGGCTCGCACCTTGCCCCCTGAGCTCCCGGATGGCCAGGAAACAGTTGCCTGCCTCCGTACCTTCCGAGGCAGCAACCAATGGCCCTCAACTTTAGCGGCCGATGGCTGCTCGCTGGAAAGGGGCCGAAAAAGCTTCAGTACTGCAGTCCTAAGCTCTGTTCACAACCTGAGCTCGATCCCTGGCAGAAGCTGGGTTTTCAGGTAGCCGGCTTGAGGTTGACAGCCTTCCACCCTTCTGAGGTTGGGAAAATGAGGACCCAGCTTACCGGGGGGGGGGAAGTGTAGATGACTGGGGAAGGCAATAACAAACCACCCCGTAAAAAGTCTGCCATGAAAACATTGTGAAAGCAACGTCACCCCAGAGTCAGAAACAACTGGTGCTTGCACTGGGGACCTTTCCTTTTTTCCTCTTTAGATGGCCGGTTGCACTTATACTCTTTATAATAAATTGTTCATTATTTATTTTAATTCCAAGCAAGACATTCCTTTTGAAGGCATTTTAGCTCAAAGCCACTTAAGTGTATGATCTAAAGCAGGTCAGTCCTATGCCTCTCCTGAATGCAAAAACCTCTTAGAACTCAGAAGATAAGCAGGGTCAGTACTTGGACAAGAGACCATCAAGGAAGACTCTACAGAGGAAGGCGACGACAAGCCACCTCTGCATCTCACTTGCTGGGGCCACCAGCAGTCACCGGAGACTTCCTGGCACTTCACACACGCACATACTGTCATTTTAAATTTGGTTGTATGTCTTTTTGTACACTATTTTATGCAAGGCTTTTTTTGTGCCAAAGGCCCAGCAGGGACTCATTTGCATATTAGGCCACACCCCCTGATGCCAAGCCAGGTGGAACTGCATTCCTGTGTGTTCCTACTTTTTAACAAGCCCTGATTTTTATTTATATTGCAAAACATCTTGAGCTCCATAAGGAAGAAAATCACCTAATTAAAGTTGGAAGGAAGGAAGGAAGGAAGGAAGGAAGGAAGGAAGGAAGGAAGGAAGGAAGGAAGGAAGGAAGGAAGGAAGGAAGGAAGGAAGGAAGGGAGGGAGGGAGGGAGGGAGGGAGGGAGGGAGGGCAGACCTGTATCCATTTCCCCACTTCTGTCCTAACAACTGCCTGACCCTGTTCAGCTGTATAGAGTTGCCCTCTTGTCTAGTGCCCCAGAGTGCTCTCAGTACTGCATCCCTTTAAAACAGGGGTGTCAAACATGCAGCCCAGGGGGTGAATCAGGCCCTCAGAGGGCTCTTGTCAGGCCCCGAGCAATTGGCTGTCATTTGCTTCCTTCTCACTCTCTCTTGCTTCCTTCTGCATAACAGCTTGCTCAATTGCACAGGAGCTACAAAGCACAGTCTCTGTTTTCTCCATTGGCTGAGGCTCCTTGGGGTGGAAGAGAGGAGGGAAAGCTTGCTTTGCCAGGCTCTCTCAATCACATGGCAGAGCTACTGAGCCAAGCCTCCTTCATTCTATTGGCTGAGGCTCCTCCCCATCCTGGCCTCCTGGGAAAGGAAGGAAAGATCCCATTTCCCTGGATCCTTTGCCCATTTCCCTGGATCCCATGGGAGGTATACAAAGAAAGCATCTTTAAGACCAATGAGTGGTGATGCTTTAAGCAAGTTTCATTTTAAGTTTTTTTTTTTTTTTAATTTTAATTGTGTTTGTCTATGTCCTTTATAAAGTTTATATCTCTGCTATCTAATCTTAAATAGATAGACATACGGCCTGGCCCAACATGGTTCGGCCCAACAAGGTCTCATTTATGTCAGATCCGGCCCTCATAACAAATGAGTTCGACACCCCTGCTTTAAAACAACAAAGCAGTTGTACATGAAATAAGGAACAATAAGTTGACCCAAGGGAGCCTTGTGACTTCCCCATCTCAGAGCACATGGTGATGCACAATAGCCATTATGTGGAACGGAATTATGGCCTCTTCCTGTTTTCCCTTTGTGCAGGGGCCAGCCTGCGTTTGAGATCCAGTAAAAGTGCAGCTGGACAGGAGTTGAAAATTCATTGCTTCCCAAGTATCACCTCATGAACTTCAAATTGGCCAACATTCAGGACAAACTTTTGTTTGTCAGCCAATGTGTACCAACTCATAGCATTCAACAGTGCTAACAAAAATGCCCTTCTATACCTTGATATTCGCCACACTTTGCTCTGTAGCTCCTGTGCGATTGAGCAAGCCTGGCAAAGCAAGCTGTGGCACAGAAGGAAGCAAGAGAGAGGGAGAAGGAAGCAGACTTACTCATGGGCCTGATAGGAATCCTCCAGGGGGGCCCAGGCTTCATGTTTGACACCCCTGATCTAACTGCTGAGAAAGGAAAAGGAAAGGTCCCCTGTGCAAGCACCAGTTGTTTCTGACTCTGGGGTGATGTTTCTTTCACAACGTTTTCACGGCAGACTTTTTATGGGATGGTTTGCCATTGATTTCCCAGTCATCTACGCTTTCCCCCTGCAAGCTGGGTACTCATTTTACCAACCTTGGAAGGATGGAAGGCCGAGTCAACCTTGAGCCGACTACCTGAAAACCCAGCTTCCTCCGGGGATTGAACTCAGGTCATGAGGAGAGTTTAGGACTGCAGTACTGCAGCTTTAACACTCTGAGAAGGTGGGACCAAATGTCAAGTATACCTGAGTGAGAGAATGCTCTTAATGCTTTCCCTCCCAGATCCCCTTGCATGCAGGGTTACAATAAATAAATCTCCCCAACCCAAAAAACTTCTTCAACCCATAGTTATATCCAGGAGTGGAATTCTAGCAGGAGCTCCTTTGCATATTAGGCCACGCACCCCTGATGTAGCCAATCCTCCAAGAGCTTACAAAAAAGAGCCTTGTAAGCTCTTGGAGGATTGGCTATATCAGGGTGCGTGGCCTAATATGCAGAGGAGCTGCTACTAGAATTCCACCCCTGGTTATATCTGCTAGGAAGACCATGTTTGTATTAGCATGGTTCTCTCTTTTTTTGGTGGGGGGCTGTACATTCTGCTGTTGGAACTTGCCAGCTCCCTAATACATTCAGCCCCCTGTTTTCTCATGCTGCATTGGATTTTCACCTCCTAATGAAACAGCAGAGATGGAATATCTTCTGCTGTTGAGCTGCGGCAAACCTATTTAAATCCACAACTTTAATTTGCCAGCAGTATTTTACCCTTAATATGCAGCAACCCTATAAAGTTAAATCACACGAAACTGACTGATTCCCCCCCCCCCCCCCCGCCAATCTTTCTGTCTGGGAAATTATACCACTCGTATGACTCCAAGCATGGCGGATTACACATGCCAGCCACGCTGGGAAATTCATTAATACAGAAAGTAAGCAAGAATTCAGGTTTTTCCCCATATTTTCCATCATCCTGATATTTATATTTTATAGTATACTTGTTATCTCAATATCTTCAAGCATTTGTACAAGAAAGAAAAAATAATTTTTATACTGCTCTCTAAAAATTAAAAACCTGGACATTGAGAGCAATCGCAGAAGGAAAAATTAATTATTATTGATGGCTGAGGAATGCTTGGCAACTAAACTGGTTTCTCTCTCTCTCTCTGTATATATATATATTATCTATCATCTATCTATCATCTCTCCATCCATCCTCAATATCATTTTGTAGTACTGCCCTGAAAAAAAAAAATTGTAGTTAAGAAAGGTATTTTAGTTGTCAAATCATTTCAAACACAAAGTTGACCCTGTTCTTTTTTTTTTATCACATCTCACATCCAGTCTCATCTGTAATCAGCTATAATCACCTAGTATATTATGCATCTTGGCTTTTCTGACAACCATCCAACCCTTGTAAGTAAGGGTTGAGGAAACTGTTTTCAATGTATCTGACAAAGTGTGCTAGCACAGGATAGCTTATACCCAGAATAAAACTTGGTTGGTCTTAAAAGTGTTACTAGATTCAAACTTTGTTCAACTAGTTAATGACTGGAGAAGCAATTGGGGGGGGGGGAAATAACACTGTATTGCTGGGTTGCATAAATATTGCTATAGGATTTGAGGGGGGGTTTTGGTAGATAAGTATTTTGGGTCTTCTACAAGCCTGTGATTGTTTACATTAAGTGAATGCTGAACCAGATCCTTTTGAAAGTTAATGGCCCCAGCAAGCCTATTATTTTTTTTTTCCAAAATGACTACACTCCTAAAGACTTGGTCAAGTAGGTGTGTATTGACAATTGTTCACCACCTAGGCATAGAGTTGCCAATCCCCAGTTGGGGGCAGGGGATCCCCCAGTTTGGAAGCGCTCCCCCTGTTTCAGGGTCAGCAGAAGAACATTGCTACTACTCTGAAGTTTGTACATTGCTCAGAAATTGAGTGCCCTGAAACTGTTTTGTATTCTGCCCTGGGTTGGAGACCCATGAATTTATCAAACAAAGGTATCTGTAATGCATAGTTTTGTCAATTTCAGTACAATGGTAACTTTATTAATGAGGCAGAAACAAGACACCTGTAAGTGAACGTCCAGGGAAACTTATAAAAAGTTCCCCTAAAGTTTTTCTGTACTGCCTTTTATTGTCAATTTTGTGGCCATTGGTTTGTGCTATGCACATGATATGTATATTTGCAGTGACTATTCTAAATGTGAATTTCAAAAGCAGGACACAGCAGGCGACCTCTGAGATACCACTATAACCACTGGTCAACTTCCACCTTTTCCTGGGTTTGGCCTGGTCCATGGGCATTGTTGGGGGGTGCTCCCTAAATTTATGAGGAGGGAGCTTCTCCATAAATTCATAGGTAGTGATAATGGAGGCCCCTCCCTGTGATATCAATGGCTCCTCCCTATGATGTCACTGGAGCCAAGGCCTCCACCCCCCCCCCAGGGAAACTGAAAAGTCTACACCCTTGTGAATGCTGTATGTGAAGGATAGACTAGTTGCGCTAATAATCACATTGAGCATTTGTTCCAGTTAATTTATGAGTGATTTTGGTCAGATGAAGGACTCTACTGAAACATGAATTTACCTAGGAAGCATGTCATCTATATCATTTACCAACTAAAGAATCTACAGCACTGTCTGGAGTACTTCAGGGTACCTGAATTTCTTTCATTGTTGTGGACTCTTGAATTGTCTTATAGACTGCATCTTTATTCCTAAGACTTTGATTGCATCTTCAAAACTTGGACATTGGTACAACATGTAGTATTGTGATTCCTAATTTTATTGTAATATATTATTGCACTGAGTTGCACTGGTATGTATGTACATTAAGTGAAGTGATATACTTACAAAAATAAGATAAATAGTCTACGTTTAGAAATGACTTAATATAGTTGATTAGTCTCTATTCCCTCCACGATTCTCTCCAGAATTATTAGCTGCCTGTTGGGGCCTGGAAATCTCCCAAAATCCCAACTGTTCTCCAGGAAGCAGAGTTCAGTTCCCCTGGGGAAAAATGGCTGAATTCTGGTCACCGCACTTCAAAAAGGATATTATAGCATTGGAGAAAGTCCAGAAAAGGGCAACTAGAATGATTAAAGGGCTGGAACACTTTCCCTATGAAGAAAGGTTGAAACGCTTGGGACTCTTTGGCTTGGAGAAACATCGACTGCGGGGTGACATGATAGAGGTTTGCAAGATAATGCATGGGATGGAGAAAGTAGAGAAAGAAGTACTTTTCTCCCTTTCTCACAATACAAGAACTTGTGGGCATTCGATGAAATTGCTGAGCAGACAGGTTAAAACAGATAAAAGGAAGTACTTCTTCACCCAAAGGGTGATTAACATGTGGAATTCACTGCCACAGGAGGTGGTGGTGGCCACAAGCATAGCCAGCTTCAAGAGGGGTTTAGATACAAATATGGAGCAGAGGTCCATTTTGCCACTGTGTGACACAGAGTGTTGGACTGGATGGGCCATTGGCTCGATCTAACATGGCTTCTCTTATGTTCTTATGAAGGGTAAATGCTATGGCATTAGTTCAGTTCAGACCTTTATTGGCATAAGAGCAATAATGATTCACAATCAAAAGTAGGTACAAAGGCCTTCAATATAGTAAGAACAATATATAACCAATCTATTAAAATAACAGCCAATAATACTAATCAAGAGTAGACACCCAGCAATTAAAATACAGTAGTATGCCTTGATTTAATTTTATAGGCTTCTACTAAGAAGTTTGAAACACATGTAGTAATGTGGGGATTAACATCTTCTAAAAGGTAGGATAGAATTTTCCTTTTAATAAATACATTGTGTTGGAGATATTCAGCTAAAACATGTTTATGTTGTGAGGCCAGGAGAGGACATTCTAAAATAATATGGGATATAGAATCAAGAACTCCTAATTCACATGGACATAATTTATTTTGGAGAGGTGTCTGTCTAAACCTACCATAAAGAACTGTTGATGTGAAGGCATTTAAACGCGCCAAAGTAAAAGTCTGACAATGGAATGGGGAGTCTAAAGTAAAAAAAAAATATTGGGGTATCTTTCCATGTCTTTGGGATATACCTAGATTGGCTGCAGAGCAAACAGGGGGATGTGAGGGGAACACTTTTTGGTATTCGTGATCCATAAGCCTTAGTTGGATTGTTTTTAAGATATATAATTCGTCACATAAGAAAAAAGTGTCCACCTCAATACCAAGTTTTTGTAGTTTGTGGGCAAGTGTAGAGAGCCAAGTAATGCTATGCCTGTCTTGCATCATGGAGAGCCAGTTTGGTGTAGTGGTTAAGTGTGTGGACTCTTATCTGGGAGAACCAGGTTTGATTCCCCACTCCTCCACTTGCACCTGCTGGAATGGCCTTGGGTCAGCCATAGCTCTGGCAGAGGTTGTCCTTGAAAGGGCAGCTGCTACGAGAGACACAGGGTGTCTGTTGTGGGGGAGGAAGGTAAAGGAGATTATGAGCCGCTCTGAGACTCTCCGGAGTGGAGGGTGGGATATAAATCCAATATCTTCATCTACCTCACAGGGTGTCTGTTGTTGTGGGGGAGGAAGGTAAAAGAGATTGTGAGCCGCTCTGAGACTCTTCGGAGTGGAGGGCGGGATATAAATCCAATATCTTCTTCTTCTTCATCAGGTAGTGTAATAGACTTCCTGGCATTATATACCAATGAGGTCTTCCCCTTCTCAAACTCCACCCTCCCCAGGCTCCACCCTTCAAATCCCCAGGAATTTCCCAACCCAGAGTTGGCAGTCCTACTAATAAGAATGGTGATCAGATCAAGTCCAGAAAAAGGTTCTTGCTAGCTGACTTTGTTTTATGTTGGTGACATTCTGAATAAGACTGGCGGCACGTTGCAAAAAAAAAAAAAAATGACAAGGAATAAAAAAGAAATCATGATGCTAAAAGGGTTGGTAATATGATTTGAACACATAATCATTTATTAAGCCAGGAAAGCAAGGGTATAAAAATAAACTATTCTGTCTGGTTGAATTCTCCCAAGCATAATGGAACGGAAAGGCAAACGGCATGTGCAGCTATTTCGTATATGCCAATGAGCAGGTTTTTAAAAGCCCACTGGCAACTGCCTGTTAAATGAGGCCTACAGAGCAGCGGAAAACAAATGGCGGGAATGGAATGCCTCTGTGTTTGAGCAGCTCGAATGGATCCCCAGGAAAGCATTTCCATTTCTTTCCATTTATGCAATCGCCCCTTAGTGTGCAATTAAAAAGCGTTGTCTTGAAATCTCGCTCACTTCTTCATCAATGGCAGGGCTGATTTACGACGAAGGGGCCTTTGAGATTTCAAGATGGCGGCCCAAATCCAGAGCGCCTCTTGCCTTAGCCTTGTCATGGGTCGGGGCAAACTCCCATCCCAGCGCTCTGGAACTTGTTGGGATTTTTCGCTACGATGGGAGCGAAAAGAGACACATTTAAGCAACATTGTGTGACATCATGATATCACGTCTGCTTTTTAGTAGGATTCCCATATTCTCCTTGGCCACCAATGGCAGGTAGGTTTACCAGTTCCAGGTTGGGAAACTCCTGGAGATGTTGGTGGTGGAGCCTGAGGACCACAGTGGGGTACAATGCCATAGAGCCCACTCTCCAAATCATCCATTTTCTTTAAGGGAACTGATCTCTGTAGTCTAGAGATGAGCTGTAATTATGGGGGTTCCCCAGGTCCCATCTGGATGCTGTCATTCCTATTTGGAAGTGATGTCATGCTGCTCTAGGAATTCACCATCACTATAGTAGAAACCACAAATATGGGCAAATCTCTAGAGCAGCGCTGGTGCTAGGGTGCCAGTGCCCCTGGCAAGGCACCCTCACCCTTCCTCCTCCCCCCCTCACCTCCCCAGTGAGGGTTAGCATGGTGGCAGCCGCTGCAGGGCTCCTTGCCTCAGTGTGCTCTTGTGCCACTTCCCCACCACTCACCCACCGTCGCTCCACCCCTCGCTTCTGTGCTTCAGGAACGAGCAGTGTGCATAGGCAAGCAGCATGCCGGAGCGCTGAGGCCAGAAGCCCTGTGGGAACCACCACCATGCTTGTTATTTCCCTCGCCAAAGAGATGTGGGTGGGTGGGAGAGCTGAAACCAGTGCCCTCCCCCCTGGGCCATGCTCCAGGCAGCTGCCTATTGCTGCCTAATGAATGCACCGGCTCTGCTCTAGAGTGTTTTGATGTGACTTTTGGGTACAATCTAGAAGTGACAAATGAATGTAACTCCCTGCTCCAAAAATACTACCTCTGGTTATGAGCACTGAGCTGGAAATCCTGTCCTGTCTGGTCACCAGTTGCGCTCATAGGAATGTAAGTAGTTATCTCCCTCGATATGCAGTTGTCAAATGTTCTCAGAGGTGGTGGAATAATTTCTCTCCCAATATATAATCCATTCTATAAAAGCTGCTTACTCACCTTGGAGAACTGGATATGGGATCTTGTTGTGCCCTGCATGGAGTACGTCTCTTTTCCTTCAACAGTGTGGTGCTTGAATTACACAGCGAAGGAAGGAAGGAAGGAAGGAAGGAAGGAAGGAAGGAAGGAAGGAAGGAAGGAAGGAAGGAAGGAAGGAAGGAAGGAAGGAAGGAAGGAAGGAAGGAAGGAAGGAAGGAAGGAAGGAAGGAGCTTTCACACATGCTCAATCCACTTTAACAGCTATTTGCAAGGGGGTTTTGTCATTTCACTCCGTAAAATCCAGTTTCATTGGAAGTGGATTGAAAGTGCATAATGGATTGTGTGTGAAAGTGTTCAACCATTTCTCAACTTGAGTACTCTATCCCAGTTATTGAACCGAACCATGAACCAAACCATGAACCAAGCAGACTCCCCACTGCTCAGCTGTTTCTGCAGCTTTCATGGGGAACAGAAAGCAGGGGCTTAAAGGGACTCAGAGTCCCTTTAAACTTCTGCTTTCTATTCTGTAAATGAACCACCACCGACTGGTTTAAAAGTTTGTGGAAGTTTGTGACAGTGGACCTGTCATGAACTTCTGTTCACAAACCATGAACAGGACAAAATTCATAATGAACTTTGCTTCGTGGTTCGGTTTGGGCCCATCCCTATGGGACATCATCTAGAAAGTCCAGATGCAGGCAGTGGCACACCACCTCTGTTAGGCTGCGATCACACACACTCAATAATGCACTTTCAATCCACTTTCAATGCAGTTTCCAACTAGATTTTGCCAATTCACGCAGTAAAAGCCAGTTGTAAAATGCGTTGGAAGTGCATTGAAAGTGCATTGTTTAGTTTGTGTGATTGCAACCTTAAGTCTGTTGCCTTAAAAACTCAATGAGGCCACTGTAAGTTGGCTGTGACTTCACAGCATTTTGTGTGCACGTGAACACACACACACACACAATCATTGCTGCTTTCAGTTTCTGAGCTGGAGCAGATGTTTCCCATAACTCATTCTTGGTCTAGAAGTCTCCATGTCACTGTAGCACGATTGCTATAATTGTGAATGATATTTTCTGACGGCTGGCAGAAAACTCAACTACCTGTGTAGGCTGGATTATTTTGAACAGGTGGCTCCCATTGTTACTACTGAATCTGCCAATTAGCGATATTTATATATCTGGCCTGATTGAAATTAGAGGTAACTAATCTTTTTTGGCATCTCCGAAGTACAACAGGGGGAAAGGCCCGTTTGGGCTTATTTAGAGCAATTTAAAAAGATGTCATCCATCTTTTAAAGGGCAGAAGAAATATTTCCAATCACTATAATTTTCCATGGGTGTGCTCTACTGTTAAGTAGCCAGGATTCGTGGAAGAGACCGTTGTGGGAAGCTATGAATATCCATGGCTTTCTCCCCCATGCCAAATGTGAAACCTGCTCTCTTACAGATGCATGTAGAGGCTTTGAATTGTGGCAGGTTCTGTGACTCCTTATTCCCTGGAATTCTTATTATTGGATCTTTGGGTTGATTCACTGATAAATAAAACCATCAAAACTTTTGTCTCAACATTGGTTGCTTCTGCTCGCTTGGTTATTGCCAGGAATTGGAAGTCCCACAAGTTCTTTACTTAGACAATGGTACCAGAAACTCTGGGAACAATTTTTGATGGGCAGGATTATGCATAATCCATTTCTGGGGGATTCTTATGCGGTAGTTCCCTTGGTTCAGCCCTGTCCCCAAACTGATTTTCTACACTAGAATCGTAGAATCATAAACTCATAGAGCTGGTTTCTGTGATTCCATGATTCAAGTATAGAATGGAAACTTGGAGACAGGGCTGAACCAGGATTAAAGGTCTAAGTGCGAAATTGGTAACAGAGTATGATGCAAAATGGAAACCAGTTTTAGAGTTTTTGTGCGATAAGCATATAATTCCCTCCGATGCAACTAAAGCTAGATGCTTGGTCACTGTGAGAGAGTGTGGATGGTATTCTTGGCTATTATGTTTTATAGTTTGATTGTATGTTTTTTTCTATTGAAATAAAAAAAAATTAAAAAAGAATTGCGGCATGTTTAAAAGTCTTGTCATTGAAGAAAGACAGACAGACAGACAGACAGACAGGCAGAAAGGAAAAAAAATAGATTCACAAGGTAAAGCGCAATTAAGTTTGGGATGAGCAAGAAATATCTGACTGCACATTACACTGTTTAGAGAGGTTCTGTGCTTTGGAATGTGTAATCAATGCGCCATTAAGCCAATTTCGAATTGTAATATATAAAAAATTCAGCAGGGTGAAAGAATCCATAGCAAGAATAATTCAGCCCAGCATTATACAACTTAGAATAATGGCTGTGCTTTAGGACACTTAATTGATACACAATTAAGCCAATTATGAATAATAATGCATAATCCACATGGCAAAAGCAGCATATCCAGTTTGGTGGACTAACGTCCCGCAGCACTGCAAGCGTGCTGGAAGGTAGAATACCAGAAATGCCTTTCAAAAGAGGAACAGGTTTGCAGATCTTTAGATATGCTTTTTTGGAGCCCTGCGACACAGAGTGGTAAAGCTGCAGTACTGAAGCCCTAAGCTCTGCTCATGACCTGAGTTCGATTCCGGGTTCAGGTAGCTGGCTCAGCCTTCCATCCTTCTGAGGTCAGTAAAATGAGTACCCAGATTGCTTGGGGGGAAAGCATAGATGACTGGGGAAGGCAATGGCAAACCACCCCGTAAAAAGTCTGCCATGAAAACGTTGTGATGTGACTTCACCGCAGAGTCAGAAGCAACTGGTGCTTGCACAGGGGACTACCTTGACCTTTTAGATATGCTTTTTAAGAATTGAGAAATAATCACAAAGGATTACGATGAAAATAAGGATATGATAAAACTCAAATGGACACCAAAAACAATGTTTTTGTTTTGTTTTGTTTTGTTTTAAATCAAACTTCTTTGTAATCCATTGCATGAAAGGATATACAGACTGGAAGTCTCCATGTGAAATAAAGCTGCTTCTATTTACTTACTGATAAAAATTAAATAACAATAGAACACACTTCCACAAGAATGTCTTCACAGTATAGATTGTAAGGTTCGGCCAGAATCTGTCACAAGATGTCATGAACCCTGAGGAGGGGGAGCTGGAAGGGTTAACAGACCAGGAAGAATGGCCTTCCAGCGCCTCAGCCGAAAAACCAACAGCTGACCCATCAATCACTCTCCCCACATTCCAGGCACCAGTCTCCTCCAAGCTCTCTCCCTCCCATCTCAAGAATGCGGAGTTGGCTTTGGAAAGCACTCTCAGAACGCAGGCACGAGGCACGCCAATGCTTCCGATCTCTTAGCCCCTAGTTCTAGGAGAATTACGGCCACCCAGGGAGCAGGCTGATTGAGGCTCCCATATAACTCACACCTGGGACTTGGCAACCTCGTGGAAGCAACAAGTCAGTTCTCTGGCTTGCATCCACGTTCGTTCTTGATTCCAGCTCCTGACCAGTTTGAATTCCTTGGCACCCTGACACTTTGGCTTTGGACACTGACTTTTGCTTCTGGTTTGCGATTTTGCTTTGGTGACTCGGCTCCTGCTTGACTTCCTGGACTTTGACCTTGGACCGGCTTTGGACTCCTGTCTGCCTGCACCCTGAGGATGTGACACAAGACTTCTTGAGTAAATGCCGAAGAAGATTTAATGAAGAAACACATAGCAAACACTTGTAGCATGTATGCACAAGGCTATTGCCTTTCCAGACTGAAATAAAGTGAAACTTACAATCCAAATATAGGTTACAGGTTAATGACCCATCACACATCCCACCTAACTCTCCCACTTAAAAGTCTTTGAATTATTTCTCAGGCCATGGTGTTACTTTCTCCAAGGTTGCATTCCAACTTACAGAAATCTTCCATTGGTAGCTTTTCCTTGGGAAGGGCAGGCTAAAAATCGAATCAAATAAATAAATAATAAATAAAATAAAATAAATAATAAACAGTTTCAGAAGGGTTTCTAAAGTGTGACTGGGCTTGAATGTACATCCCCCCTCAAGTAGTTAATTATCTGTCTCTGGTGATAAATATACTGCCTGGAAAATTCTGTCAACATGAGGAAATGCATAGCATTTTTGAGAAGTTACATATGTATTTGGTGCTTGAAGAATTTATGGCATCCAGATAATGTTATCAATCAGTCTCAGTAATCAGATACAGTCTCTTATCAGCCCCACTATTCATGTTATCCCAAAGAGTTTTCCAGCAGGCTTTGGTGAGAGGAGAAAAGCAAAGTAATGATGATGTTTTGAGATGGCAAAGATACAGAAAGAGATGGAAAATAAGAGGTTCCGAGGTCCCTGAATCGAGAGGCATCCTCTGAAAGGTACTGAGATGCTGGCTTTATCATTTCATCATAGCCAGCCCCTGTTCTGCAAAAGTTTCCATGAGTTGATTGCAGCAGTGACTTCCAGAAGTGTCTTATTGGGAGCCATGGAGCTCCTAAACTGCTTATTGGGTGCTGCTGGATGAAAAGATCAAGCAGTGGTTTTCTGTGAAAGATCTGCTGCTAATGAACATATGAGGCTGAGTTATAGTGAATCAGACCCTCGGTCCATCAAAGTCAGTATTGCCTACTCAGACAGGCAGCAGCTCTCCAGGGTCTCAAGCTGAGGTTTTTCACACCTGTTTGCCTGGTCCCTTCTTACTTGGAGATGATGGGGATTGAACCTGAGACCTTCAACTTACCAAGCAGATGCTCTACCACTGAGCCACCTTCCCTCCCCTTCTGTAGTGTGGAGCCACAAGAGAGTGTGAGCCATGCTCTAAGTGACTCTCACAGTTCCACAAGAGAACTGAGTGTGAACCTTAGGATATAGTATCTATCCTACCCCTGTTGACTCAGTAAATAGTCCATTGGGTTCAGAATGGTTCCATTTATTAAAGCATCAGGAAACGTATAGATTCGATGTTTGGCTTGAGTCAAGATTGAGGTCTATGACTCAGGTATACAGTTTATACTATGTGAAAGCTTGCAAATGCAAAGTCCCCTCGCTCCCCTGGTTCTCACAGTCCAGAGCAAGTTGTTCTCACAGCCCCAGCCAGGGACCACACTTGGATAACAAAAAAACAAACACTTTGTTTCCCAAGGTACAGTTCTTGTTTACAGCATTCCTGCAAGCAGGGAAGCAGTTAGCATAGACCAGGGGTGTCAAACATGCCGTTTGGGGGCCGAATCAGACCCCAGGAGGGCTCCTACCAGGCCCCCGAACAACTGACTGTCATCTGCTTCCTTCTTCCTCTCTCTTGCTTCCTTCTGCATCACAGCTTGCTTTGCGAGGCTTGCTCAATTGCACAGTAGCTACAGAGCAAAACTTCTATTTTTCCATTGGCTGAGGCTCCTCCCTTGGGGACGAAGGGGGGGAGGAATAGCTTGCTTGCCAGGCTCTCTCAATTGCACAGCAGAGCTACAGAGCCAAGCTTCTCTTCCTTCTATTGGCTGAGGCTCCTCCCCACCCCCAGTCCCCTGGGGAAGGAAGGAAAGAGCCACAGCTTCCTTTGCCCAGTTCCCTGGATCCCATGAGAGACAGACAAAGAAAGCATCTTTAAGGCCAATAAGTGCTAACATTTTAAGCATGTTTTAAGCTTTTTAATATATATATATATATATATGTGTGTTTGTGTTTTTTTTTAAATGTATATCTCTGCTACCTAATCTTAAATGGGTATACACATGGCCCGGCCTGACACGGCTCAGCCCAACCCAACACGGTGCAGCCCAACAAGGTCTCATTTATGTCAGAACCAGCCCTCATAACAAATGAGTTTGACACCCCTGGTGTAGACTAAAAAACAGGTGGGGATTAGTGTCAATACAGAGAATGAAGGTACTTTCAGAATTATACAATACTATTAACCCATCATTGGCAAGGGCAATTGACATTCCACAGCAGGTGATTAAAAGTGTGTGTTGAAGATGGAAGTCTGGAAATGTTTGACTTGCTGTAATAAGAAAGTTGAGGCAAAACTCCAGCCCTAAGTGTCAACTGGTAAAACATGGTGAAATTTTAGGGTTGCCAAGTCCAATTCAAGAAATATCTGGGGACTTTGGGGGTGGAGCCAGGAGCAAGGGTGTGACAAGCAGAATTGAACTCCAAAGGGAGTTTTGGCTGTCACATGTAAAAGAGACTGTACACTTTTTAAATGCCTTCCTTCCATAGGAAATAATGAAGGATAGGGGCACCTTCTTTTGGGGTGCATAGAATTGGACCCCCTTGTCCAATCTTTTTTGAAACTTTGGGGGCATTTTGGGAAGAGGCACTGGATGCTATACTGAAAATGTGGTGCCTCTACCTCAACAAACAGCCTCCCCAGAACCCCAGATACCCACAGATCAATTTTCTATTATTTCCTATGGGAATAAGTCTCCCTAGAGAATAATAGAGTTCCTAGCAGACATTTCCCTCCCCTCCCCCTGCTTTCTGATGACCCTGAAGTGAGGGGAGGGTCTCCAATCCAGGGGATCCCCTGACCCCACCTGGGGATTGAGCAACCCTATGAAATTTCCACCTGATTCTAGAAACTGGGGTGCCATTGTCTTGAATAGGTTTGTTCCTGCGCGTTTCTGCTCACTCGCATTCTGAATTTGGAAATGAGTTAAACATAGGTAAAATCTTCTGGTACTTGAAGACCAAAAGTCAGCAAGAAGTTCTAGACCTTGGGTCTCTGCGCTTTCCGAGCCTGCAGGGACATTTGGAATTCTGACACAGGGCAGTGGGCATAGTGGCAAAATGGCTGTCACAAAATGTCTGCTTTAGGAGGCTGAGCCAGCCACAAAACGGCTGCCGCAACTTTCCTTCAGACCTTGTGGTGCACTGGAAGCTGCTGTGAAAGCCAATCAAATCTCCAACAGCTAATCAGAAGCCCTGATGGGCAAAAGACCCCGCTGGTCCCTTCCAACTGGTGCCAGGAATGGGGTGGGAGGGTGACCTGACATCACAGCAGGTATCCCTGTTCTAGATACTCTAAATGGTTCCCCACTGTGGCTGTCCTCCTCATACACATGTTTACTATTCCATAATTAGCTGGACGTGCAATTGGAATGGAGGACCCACACTTGGGTGGATATTGCTCCACTGAAATAATTCACCTCTTGTTGTTTCCCATCCACACAGATGTGCATATGCATTGTTATGATCATGAACACTGTTCCCTTTAAGCTAAGTTAGTGTGAGCTAGCTCATACTTTTTTGGCCTCACACATTTTTGTCTTAGCTCAGGTAAAATAGCCCCAAAGCAAGGTAATTTATGCAGAAACTCATTAATGGCAGTACCTCACAAAGTAGATTTTTTTTCTCACAAGACTCTACTACTCCTCTTTTGATGGATGTATATCTTCACCAGTGTTCCCTCTAAGCTGAGTTAGCATGAGCTACCTCACAGCTTTTTAGCCTCCAATTCACACCTTTTTGCCTTAGCTCAGGAAGAATGATCCCAGAGCACAATAATTTATGCAGTAGCTCACAATTTTAATGGCAGTAGCTCACAAAGTAGAATTTTTGCTCAAAAGACTCTGCAGCTTAGAGAAAACATTGATCGTCACTGTCTTCCCCCATTTGAACTGATCAGTGTAATGGCACCATGCAGGGCTCATTTTGTAGCAGGAGCACCTTTGCATATTAGGCTACACCCCCCTGATGTAGCCAATCCTCCTAGAGCTTATAAAAAGCCCTGTACTAAGAACCCTGTAAGCTCTTGAAGAATTGGCTACATCAGGGGTTTGTGGCCTAATATGCAAAGGAGCTCCTGCTACAAAATGAGCCCTGGTGCCATCAGGCCTGGGTCTAAAGTTTCCAGCACCCCAGGCCAAAATTTGCTCCCCCCGCCCCCTCTTTTCTTTTTTACAAACTTTTGCACGCATGGCCCGACGACAACATGATGACGTCATCAGGCTGTGTGAGGCATGTGCGGCCCCCCCTATTCTTGGCCCTCTCTCGCTTTGAAGCAGGAGAGTGCCAGGCACCCCCCACACACACCTTGCTGAGGCTTGCAAAGCCTCGGCAAGAGCAGGAAGACAGCGGGCGCGCTCAGAGTCACTGGCTCTGAGCGCGCTCGCTCCCTGCCTCCCCAATCTTGCCTAGGCTTGCAAGAGTGGAAAGACAGTGTACAGAGAGTTGGACAGAGAACGGGTGCCCTCCCCCTTCCCTTCCCGCTCTGGTGCCCACCCCCAAGCGGTTCCTTAACCCCCCCGCCCTCCCTCCATCATGGCGCCGTAAGCCAGGCCACACTCCCCCCCGCTGCTGTTGCTGCCACCAAGACTGGTCCTTACCAGTTTCTCCGCCCGTGAGAGGAGAGTTCGCTCCCCCTCCTTCCTGGAACTAGTAGTGAGGGGGAGCGAACTCTCCTATTGCAGGCCCTTCAAAGGCTTAGAAGCCACGCACAGCCACATTGAAGCTGGTAAGGACCAGCCTAGGCTTGGGGGGGGGGGGGCTGAGCAGAGCTCGGCGCTGGCTTCCAGAGCCACAAAGGGAGGGAGGGAGGAGAGCGGCGAGGGGGGGGGAGATTGTGCCAGAGGGAGGTATGCACCCCTGTGGGAGCCCACGCCCTAGGCCGTCGCCTAGTTTGCCGACTCCCACGTGCCGCCCCTGGGTGCCATGATTAGTATATTGCTATTCCACTGCTGAATTTTCTCATCTTCCCAGATATCAAAGAGACCTGAAACATCCTTCTACCACCAAGACATACCTTGCCTTGGGCCCCCCTCACCAGTCATCACACAGGAATAGCACCTAAGAGTAGAAATGGCAGCAAATCAGAATAGACAAAGAGTGTAATAGTGACAATACTAACAATGTTTAAAAGAAGGTAACTGCTCCAAGGAGTTTAGAGGTTGACAACTGAAAGACATTTCTGATATGTAGAAATGCATGTCTTCCTGAAAACACGACAAAATTGTACTGCAAAGACCATCTGTGAGCCACAGAGAATGAGCTTTTAATCCTCATAAAAGCAAAGTGATCACAACAAAATAGTTCTCAGAAGAGGGACCATGACAGGAAAAGAACAGGAGAACAGCAGATGGATGCCACCACTATCGGGAAGCCCTATTATAACTGTGTTTGCAAATAATGGTAATTGTGCTACATTTGCCTAGCGTTTTTTGAGGGACATGGAGGTGATTTGGTCAAAGAGGCGTCCTTTTCTTCTCCTTGAACTACTAGTTTCTGTCTTCTCAAATTAGAAGAAGAAGATCACAGTTTTATATCCCACTCTTCTCTCTGAATCAGAGTCTCAGAGTGGGTTTCTGTCTTCCCCTTATCCCTTCAGCCCCCATCAAAATCAAGGCAATAATAATAATTTTATCTCCTTCCTCCATAACTGACACCCCGTGATGTGGGTGGAGCTGAGAGAGCTCTTCTAGAAGCTGCCCTTTCAAGGACAACTCCTACAAGAGCTATGGCTGACCCAAGGTCATTCCAGCAGGTGCAAGTGGAGGAGGGGGGAATCAAACCCGGGTCTCCCAGATAAGAGTCCACACACTTTACCACTACACCAAACTGGCTCTCAAAGGATGGAAGGGCTGGGAGTTCATACTAGCACAACCACTGAGGATTGTGGGATTGGAAAGGGCAATTGTAAATTATCAGACCCGCTTGCCACTTCATCTTTGTGCCTACGCCAAGGGATTGGCACATGGAGCTCAGTGGCAGGCCATTATGCCAACCATGACCCTCTCCATGGAAGACGTCACTGTTTGTATCCCCATTCCTTCGTCCTCTCCTTCCCAGAGTACAAGTTTGAAAGCTGCTCCTGCACTGAGTTTGGGGAAGACAATGATGGGCAGGAGGCTTGGATTGGTCACATGTTTTTTTTTTCTTTTGTAGCAGGAACTCCTTAGCACAGGGGTGGCCATTGGCCATGCTGACTGGTGCTGATGGGAGTTGTAGGCAAAAGACATCTGTAGGCAAAAGACATTTTTTCATCTTCGGCGGGCACGGCAGCTGGCTCCTTTTCTGGAGCACAACGATTTAGCGATGGTAATCCATGCTACGGTCACCTCAAGAATAGACTACTGTAATGCTCTCTACATGGGGCTACCCTTGACGCAAACCCGGAGACTACAGCTAGTGCAGAATGCTGCGGCACAGCTGTTAATGAGGCTGCCACGATGGGAGCACATTCAGCCAGTGCTGAAAGAACTGCACTGGCTACCTGTTGTGTTCCGAGTTCGCTTCAAGGTGTTGGTATTGACCTTTAAAGCCCTTTATGGTCAGGGACCTGCATATCTACGGGACCGCCTTTCTCCGCATATCCCCCAGAGAGCACTGCGTTCAGGGGCAAAAAACCTACTCTCGGTCCCTGGACCAAAAGAAGCCAGGCTATGCAGGACAAGATCTAGGGCTTTCTCGGTGGCAGCACCAGAGCTTTGGAATGCTCTTCCAGAAGCCATACGGGCCCTGCGGGATCTGTCTGCATTCCGCAGGGCCTGTAAGACCGAGTTGTTCAAGCAGGCCTTCGAGGCTTGACGAAGATGGCTGCCACCGGACATCACACAGAACGCTGGTGTTCACAGCTTGGAATTCTAATGCCGCTATAATGTATTCAGCACTATATAATGGTTTTAATAATCTCGAATTGTAATACGTTTTTAAACTGAAAATGTAAATTATGGTTTTATATATTTTATTTGTTTAATTGTGTAGATACTGTGAGCCGCCCTGAGTCCGCTTGCGGAGAGGGCGGGATATAAATCAAATGTGATAAATAAATAATAAATAAATAAATAAACATCTGGAGAGCTACTGTTGGCCACGCCTGCCTTAGAATATTAGGCCACACACTCCTGATTATTATTATTGCTGTTGTTGTTGTTGCTGCTGTTGTTGTTGTTTTTATTGTTATTATTATTATTAATTTAGTATATTTCTATTCTACCCTCTCCCCGTAGGGCTCAGGGCGGTGTACAGCATATGATAATAAAATATCATAAAAACATTTTAAAAACAGACAGCTCAACAGCACTCAGAGAAGTTTACTATATCACATATTGCTCAGCCTGGCCATCTCACATCATGATATCTTACTGGTGACAGGGCCGATAGGGAAGGCCAACCAGATCAAGAATAGACACCCGCAGCCTCAACTAAAAGCCTGGCGGAACAGCTCCGTTTTACAGGCCCTAAGGAAGGCTAATAAGCCAGGTAGGGCCCGGATCTCTGTAGGGAACTGATTCCTCCAGGTCGGGGCCAGGACCAAAAAAGCCCTGGCCCTAGTTGAGGCAAGGCGGGCAACTCTTGGGCCGGGGATGGCCAACGGATGTTGGGAGGCCAAACATAATGACCTCCTAGTCATATATGGAAGGAGACGGTCCTTCCATATTGATGTAGCCAATCCTCCAAGAGTTTATTGGACTCTTAGTACAGGGCATATTATAAGCTCCAGGAGGATTGGCTACATCAGGGAGGAGTGGCGTAATATGCAAAGGAATCCCTGCTACAAAAAAAGCCCTTCCCACTTCTGTGTCATGACACCGGTATTTCTCGGTGGTCTCCCATCCAAATACTGGCCAGGATTCATCCTGCTTAGTTTTCGTGATCTGATTTGTTCAGGGTAGCCTGGGCTATTCAGGTCAGGGCAAGCTGCTTATACTGTTTCATTTAAAAGGAAGTATTTCAGAAATACCCGTGGCGCAGAGTAATAAAGCTGCAGTACTGCAGTTGGAGCCCTCTGCTCACAACCTGAGTTCGATCCCAGTGGAACATAAGAACATAAGAGAAGCCATGTTAGAGCAGGCCAATGGCCCATCCAGTCCAACACTCTGTGTCACACAGTGGCCCCCCCAAAAAATATACACACACACAGACACACACACACACACTGTGGCTAATAGTCACTGATGGACCTCTGCTCCATATTTTATCTAACTCCCTCTTGAAGCTGGCTATGCTTGTGGCCGCCACCACCTCCTGTGGCAGTGAATTCCACATGTTAATCACCCTTTGGGTGAAGAAGTACTTCCTTTTATCCGTTTTAACCTGTCTGTTCAGCAATTTCATCTGGTTCAGGTAGTTGGCTCAGGTTGACTCAGCTTTCCATCCTTCCGAGGTTGGTAAAATGAGGACCCAGCTTGCGGCGGGCGGGGGGGGGGGGAGTGTAGATGACTGGGGAAGGCAATGGCAAACCACCCCATAAAAATTGTGAAAGCAATGTCACCCCAGAGTAAAAAATGACTGGTGCTTGCACAGGGGACTACCTTTACCTTTTTTTTAAATTTCAGAAACAGATTAACTATATCCACTTTTGTTTCAAGCATGAATCGTTTATTCACTACAGCAGATTCTTAAAAAGGCAAATGTGGAAATGCATGGTATAAGAAATGAAATACATGCATATTCTAATTATGGTAGCTAGAAATAGGATGCTATGCTTTAATTAGCACTTCAAAAACCATTCATTGCTTAAATATTTCACTACAAGGTAATGTATCCCAGCATTTAAGTTTGGGGCCACTGAACAGTTAAGCTGGAGTCCTGGACAAATGACAAGTGAAGCAGAGGTCATGAGATGTTCTTCTTGGACGAGGGAGACAAATGCCAGTGATGACATCCTGACGATAGAATAACGTTCACACTAGCCAGTATACTTTCTGTCTGCCCCTTTTCCCTTCAGCCCCCATCAAAATCAAGGCAATAATAACTTTAAAAAGTCATGGCTCATATGAAAAAAAGGGATGTGCCCCCCCCCCCACAAAATCATGTACTAACTGGGGCATGTGCACCAAACACTTATCAGGGGCCTTGGAATGGCTAGAAAGGTAGATATCACCTCTGCAATAATTCCTAAAAATCTCTGTTCCTCACCCCTCATTTCCTAGACTCTTGATTGTATGTGTTGTATTGCTTGTATGTGTGACGGTATTTTTACATATTTTTCTATAGTAAACATTTTAAACTATTTTATTCTGGAGTCTTCTTTCTGAAACTGGACCTTCGTATTATTGGTAAAAGATCTTTGCTACAAAATAGCTCTACCTATGGTCTACCTTTGGCAAGTTCCCCATCAAAAAGAGAAGACCCCGAGCAATTTTGCTAACAGGTCTACCCAAACTGGAAGCAATTTCCAGGGTAGGGAAGTGTACCACAAAAATGGAATTTTTCAGAGCCAGAGTTCATGGAAGGCATAATTAATGGTATCTGGATTTCTTGAGTCTCTAGAACTCTTTTTGTATTACAATTCAGCACCCCCCCTCCAGGAATTCTGCAATTATTTGGGTTCTTTATTATTTATGGGGAAAATTTCTGGATGGCTGGAGGAGCAGTTTTGTGAACAAATGATGCCTAAATTACAGATGAGCTGGTGCTGCCTTTCCACTAAATCACATCCATGTTTCAAGTGAATTGGACCAAGAGGTCGAATTCAATTGTCCCCTGAACAAGATACCCCCAGCCATTCTTCATTGTGCCCAATGAGAGTAAAGATTCCCTGCTTTCTCCAAAGTAAAAGGAATAGTCATACACAAGGGCAAGCAACTATCAGCCAAAAGTCTCCCAATGAAAAGCCTAAAAAAAACATTGTCAAATCAGAGAATCCCAGCAGAGATATGGGTTGATTTGGCAAACCCAGCGAATCCAATTGTCAAGCATGAGATTTCAAAATAACCAGTCCTTGGGTTTTGAAACGTTTGGTTTATTGATAATCCATGTGACTCAGCTGAGCTAGGTATTGGAACTGATACTTAGTAACAACAGAATACATGCTTTAAAATGGCACATCAAGGGTTCTATAAACAATTCTACATTCACGTGTGGAATTCACACTCTAACTTCCTTATCTCTATTGCGGTTGGCGCATCCTGGGTCCAGGCCTTGTTGGGCCTGGAAATGAGTCCCAGGAGGTCTTATCTTCAAAGAGGGCATTCCTGCATTTGTTAGTAAAAGCGAAAGAAGCCATGGAGGGGGTTTGCTACTTTGATGTACCTGAATATAATCCATGGTTAGTAACCAGACCAGAGAATCCAAGGAAAGCTAGCTGAAGCAAGGGAACTCCAGCCCAACTGAACCAGTGTCAAACTGCAGAAGCCAAGCAGAACCCAGAGCCCATGTGACAGCACAAGCCTTTTGCTGGGGTCCCCATCAGTGGCTTGAGACTTGAAAGCACTTTATGCACAGTACGTTGAAAGGAGGGAAGGCAGCATGGTATAGCCCGATCTCATCAGATCTCAAAAGCTAAGTCAAGTTGCTGCTTGGGTGGGAGACCACCATGGAAGACTTTGCCAGCCCTGCTTCCCACTTGCCTTGAAAGCCCCTTGCTGGAGTCACTATCAGTTCATTGAGATTTGGCGGCAATTTACACACATAACACATATACAACTATAAAAGAATATTCAATAGGGATGTACAAGCAAACTGCTATAATACTTGTATAATTATATATACATGCCTTATATAAATAATATATGCAGGGGTGGAATTCTAGCAGGAGCTCATTTGCATACTAGGCCACACACCCCTGATGTAGTCAATCCTCCAAGAGCTTATAAAAAGAGCCTTGTAAGCTTGGGAGGTGGTAAGCTCTCCTTCCTTGGAGGTTTTTAAACAGAGGCTAGATGGCCATCTGACAGCAATGAAGATCCTGTGAATTTAGGGGGAGAGGTTTGTGAGTTGCCTGCATTGTGCAGGAAGTTGGACTAGATGACCCTGGAGGTCCCTTCCAACTCTATGATTCTATGATTCTGTGATTCTAAGCTCTTGAAGGATTGGCTACATCAAGGGCATGTGGCCTAATATGCAAAGGAGCTCCTGCTGGAATTCCACCCCTGCATATATGTGCATGGATGAAAAAAGTATGTTGATGCTGTATAAAATAGAAAACTAAAACTGGAGAACTGAAAGCACTGCCAAACATTTAAACAATGAGAAAACGATGGCGACAGCAGAGAAACTGAACATTTGTCCATCCCTTCTGGACATCACCAGTAATCATGCCAAGATAAATGATGTGTTTTAAAATTTTCTAATCACCCCAACAACCATGACAACAACAACAATAAAGAACCACAACAAAAATTATTTGAAATTATATTGTGGGCAGGATTTACAATCGCACAATACTCCACTTTGGGGAGATGTACAGCTGTGTTTATATCTCTCTCTCTCTCGGCTTGGCTTCGCGAACGAAGATTTAAGAAGGGTGCAATAGTCCACGTTTGCTGCAGGCTCGCTGGTGGCTGACAAGACCAATGCGGGACAGGCAGGTCCGGCCACAGTGGCTGCAGGGAAAAGTCTGATTTGGGGTTGGTGCTGTAGCAGTGCGATTCTTCCTCAATCTCCTTTTGTCCTCAAGACCAGCTATGCGTGCGTTCTCAAAGGAAGAGACAGCCTGGTGGATGGTGTGCCTCCATGCTTTGCGATCTGAGGCTAGGTCAGACCACTGGTGATGGTTGATGTGACAGGTGCTAAGGGATTTCTTCAAGGAGTCCTTGTACCTCTTCTTTGGTGCCCCTCTATTTCGATGGCCGGTGGAGAGTTCGCCATACAGGGCAATCTTGGGAAGGCGGTGGTTTTCCATCCTAGAAATATGCCCTGCCCAGCGCCCTAGAAATATGCCCTGTGTTTATATATAGCCTCTTAATTATGCCTCAGCATTACTTGTCATTACGGGCTAATCCCGTTGGTATCCATACTGGGATACAAAAGGCAAAATAAAAATGTAAACCCAAGGAGGTCCATAGGCCCATGAAGAATTCAATGGGCATGCTGAACATTTCTCCTTGCAATCCAAGGATAATGAAGAAGAATTATTTTGTTTTCTTTGTTTTCCTTTTGCGAGATTCTCGGGTTCTCTGCTTTAAGACAATCGCTTCTATGACCTCAAAACCCAACCTAAGAGAGACGAATCAGTCAGTCCTTGACACTTCCCATAAAGACCATCTGGATGCTCTGGATTTGTAACAGGTGCTTCTGGGGCCTGGGGCCTTTTTCTTGGCCCAGATACTGCACAATGATGGGTGATGCCGTCGCCATGTGCAATTGGGCATTGCATTAATTGAAGAGATCGGAAGGGGCCAGGAATGGTAATTAGTCAGTTGGTCATGCAGAAAAGAGCACCGTGGCTCGACGCCACAATGCTAAAGGCACAGATGGGCTCAATCGTCCGCTACCTTTACTCTGTGGTCTCCTGCTCGTCTATGGCAGACCAAGCAAACCGTCCATTTTCATCTAGGGTCTCTTAGTCTGGAAATCAACAACATAAATTTCAGACTCCCCGAGGAAAAGGAGCGCTAGGCTTTCACGGCCTGGAAAAAGCCATATTAGCACCAAAGAACAGCACTTTTTTTCCTAACAAAAGAAAGGCAGCATTTGCATGCACCCATTTTCTTGTTGAGTTTCTGGTGTTCACATGCATAGAAATTCATGATAACTTTGCAAAACAACAACAACAACCCAATAAATAAATGCATTTTGAACTGTGTGAAGGTTTCTTCATTTTTAAGGTTAAGTGTCCTCATATGCACTGCTGGGAATCGAAGTGAGGCTACAGCAGGGGTTTTTTTTTTGCAGGAACTGCTTTGCATATTAGGCCACACACCCCTGATGTAGCCAATCCTCTGAGAACTTACAGGGCTGCTGTACAGGACCTACTGTAAGCTCCAGGAGGATTGGCTACATCAGGGATGTGTGGTTTAATATGAAAAGTCCGTATAGTCAAACCAATGGTATCCCCAGTAGTAATGCATGGCTGTGAGAGTTGGGTCATAAGAAAGGCCAAGCGCAGAAGAATGGATGTTTTTGAGTTGTAGTGCTGGAGGACTCTTGAGAGTCCCTTGGACTGCAAGAAGATCAAATCAGTCATTCCTAAGGGAAATCAACCCAGACTGTCCCCTGGAAGGTTAGATGCTGAAACTGAAGCTCAAATACTTTGGCCACCAAATGAGAAGGGAGCACTCACTGGAGAAGATCCTGATGCAGGGAAAGGCAGAAGGCAAAAGAAGAAGGGGATGGCAAAAGATGAGGTGGCTGGACAGCATTACGGATGTAACTAACACAAATTTGAGCAGACTTTGGAGGATGGTGGAAGACAGGAGGGCCTGGCATGACTTGGTCCATGGGGTCACAAAGAGTCAGACTCAACAGTGTGACTGAACAACAACAACAACACACACACATATATTCACAGTCAATACAATTAGCCTGATTTCAAATTACTTGCCTTTTTCCTGCCATTGATTTAATTGGCATCACATATCTGCTTTCAGTATGATGAAACATAAGACTCATGTGGCTGAATAAAATCCATTCCTTGGGAGGATGAAATGCTGTTGTCTATGGATGAAAAATGTATAACCAGGAGTAGTACTTATTTTTTAGTATACTCTTCCATTTAACCATCTTGCCAGAAACAGTTTAAACCAATTCCTTCAGGGTGAAAATCATACCATTCAGGAAAAGAACAGGATCATCTAGGAAGAAAGGAGAACGTTCCACATGGAGAACAGAATTCTCTGTGAAAAGAACTGTGCCTTCCTGGAGGCAACAAGAATCACTGGGAGGAAAATGGGGTCCTCGAGGAGAATAAATGGAATGTATTAGAGGAGAGAAAAGCACTTGAGGAACAGGAAAAGACCCTCTGAAAATAGAACAAAGCTCTCTGAGAAGAGATGAAATCTCTGTGGGAGTGGGAAGTAGCTTTTAAAAAGGGAGAGAAGGCTCTTCAACAGGAACTCAGAACTGTGGAAAGACAACAAGGCCTTTCAGGAACAGATTAATACTCTCCAAGAGAACAGCATAATTCTTCTTGAAGAGAAAAAGTGTTTCCAGTTGGAGACAAGAGCTCTCAGAGAAGAAGCGGCTCACTTCCGGAAGAGAACAAGGCTCTCAGAGAAGAAAATAAATCTCTCAATGAGAAGGATGCCGCTCTAATAGAAGAGAATGAAGTTCTCACAGTAGTGGAAGAAGTTACACCTAAGTAGCAAGGGTTCCCAGAAGGAGAGGAAGGGTGCCATAATCTAAAAATTCATGAATGGAAACAAGCATAGGGAATTGTGGTTGGTTGTGCTACCAACACTTACCAAGATTTGAGCATTAACATGTGTTACAGTCTGCAGTCTTGATTTTAGGATACTAATAAACCCCTCATTTCAGAGAGGTCTGAGAGAGAGCAGAGAAACTCTGAGATAAGCTGAGACAGCTGGGGAAGTTGCTGAGAATTTCTGAGTTTGTGTGACTGCTGAAAATTCTGAGTTGTGGATGCTGGAGAACTGCTGTTTGTTTGGTTGAGTGGGCTGAAGGTGAAGGTGATTGAAGATGATTGGTGTTGATTGATTAGGAGTGGCTGTGTTTCCCACCCTCTTTGCATTGTTAAGCTGCACCTTGCTAGAGGGCAAGAGCTAAAGGGCTCTTGGCCTGTGGCTCTTAGCCTGGGGGATCTGTAAGGACCAAGAACCCAGATCCCTAATTTCCTTGTGCTCCCAATAAGGTAAGTTGACCCTCCAGAAGGGGAGCCACATAAACAAACAGGATTTAAAGGGGACTCTATATTTTTGAAAAAAGCTATCATGAAGGTTGAATGCTAGCAGGGGGGTGGGGGCTTTCCAATGTTTTGCACTGAGTGTCACATATATGTGTCAAGCATGGTAGAATTCCATTTGTAATTGATTGTTTTAGGGTTCTCCATAAAGCTGGCCTATGAGATATCATGGAGGACCAAGGTCTATTAACTCTGTTATTCTTTCCCCCTCCCCCTTCTTACTTTATTGCTTGCAAAGTAGAAGTAGAGAGAAACGAAACTAACTTGAGAAAGAGTAATCAGCACCTTCCCATACATTCTTGTTAGGGAGTGTGGCACATCTGGGGAAAGCAAGGACGGAGTCCTGATAACGCTATGAGAATGTAGACATTTATGATCGTTTATGTGTGAGAGTGCATCCCTCGCCTAAACCTTTTGAAATCCTTTTGAAGTATGCCTTAAAAGTATTGTATCAATGTATCTTTAGCATCACTCTCAAGAATCTGTTACACTGAAAGTATCGGTCTATCAATAAACGTAGTTTTGTATCAAACCTGACTCGTCATTGAAACCGCATACTTGACAGTATGACTATCTGCCCACAGGACGGAAGTTTTGGGTGTTTGCTCGATGCAAGTAGCTCCTGCTCCTCAGGGAATGAGTTCGTACCCTTGGGGCCGAGGTGACTGACCTGGAGAAGCAGAGATAGTCAGTTAGGCACTCGGGGATCAGGCAGGCAAAAAGGGACCATGAGGAGCATATTGCAAAAAAACATAAAGACCAACAATAAAAATTTCTTCAAATATATCAGAAGCAGGAAACCAGCCAGGGAGGCAGTGGGAACTTGGATAACCAAGGGGTAAAAGGATTACTGAAGGAGGATAGGGAAATGGCTGAGAAGCTGAATGCATTTTTTGCCTCCGTCTTCACTGTGGAAGACGAGAAGTGTTTGCCCGCTCCAGAACCACTAATTTTGGAAGGGGTATTGAAAGACCTGAATCAGATTGAGGTGACAAGAGAGGAGGTCCTACAACTGATAGACGAATTAAAAACTAATAAGTCACCAGGTCCGGATGGCATACATCCAAGTGTACTGAAAGAACTCAAAGTTGAACTTGTGGATCTTCTGACAAAAATATGTAATCTTTCATTGAAATCTGCCTCCGTTCCTGAGGACTGGAAGGTAGCAAATGTCACCCCCATCTTTAAAAAGGGTTCCAGAGGAGATCCGGGAAATTACAGGCCAGTCAGTCTGACTTCAATAATGGGAAAGTTGGTAGAAACCATTATCAAGGAAAGAATGAGTAGGCACATTGATGAACACGGGTTATTGAGGAATACTCAGCATGGGTTCTGTAAGGGAAGATCTTGCCTCACTAACCTGTTGCATTTCTTTGAGGGGGTGAACAAACATGTGGATAAAGGAGACCCAATAGATGTTGTTTACCTTGACTTCCAGAAAGCTTTTGATAAAGTTCCTCTTCAAAGGCTCCTTAGAAAGCTCGAGAGTCATGGAGTAAAAGGACAGTGTCAGACCTGCTTGTACCTGTTTTAGCTCACTTATAGCCTATTGACCTGACTAACGCCATCTTGTTTGCTATTATGAACCATGAGACTATACTGTGCATTTCAAACGGGGAGGGAAAGTTGTAAATCCCAGAGAAGGAATTTCTCACTTGGCATCTAGAAACTCCCCAAGCCTTTGAAGCTAGCCAGCCTCAAGGTAACCAGTGGGGAGTCTTCCTGGGAAGGAGATAACAGAATGTGGGAATAGACAACTGTCTCTCAGGGTGTGAGAATGAATTCTTTGTTATGCTATCTGCCTCTACAAAAATCCAAGAGTAACCTTGGAATGCATCAAACTCAATCTGCTTGTAACACAGACCACTAGTTCTTGAATAAACAAATTAATTTTGCAACAAAATGATTTAAGTTTATTTCAACGTTCAATGTCTGACAGACCTGTCCTCTTGTGGATCAAAAACTGGCTAATTAATAAGAAGCAGAGAGTGAGTATAAATGGGCAGTCTTCACAGTGGAGGACAGTAAGCAGTGGGGTGCCGCAGGACTCAGTACTGGGTCCCATGCTCTTTACTTGTTCATAAATGATTTGGAGTTGGGAGTGAGCAGTGAAGTGGCCAAGTTTGCAGATGACACTAAATTGTTCAGGGTGGTGAGAACCAAGGATTGTGAGGCACTCCAAAGGGATCTGTTGAGGCTGGGTGAGTGGGCGTCAACGTGGCAGATGAGGTTCAATGTGGCCAAGTGCAAAGTAATGCACATTGGAGCCAAGAATCCCAGCTACAAATACAAGTTGATGGGGGTGTGAACTGGCAGAGACTGACCAAGAGAGAGATCTTGGGGTCATGGTGGATAACTCACTGAAAATGTCAAGACAGTGTGCGATTGCAATTAAAAAAGGCCAACGCCATGCTGGGAATTATTAGGAAGGGAACTGAAAACAAATCAGCCAGTATCATAATGCCCCTGTATAAATCAATGGTGCGGTCTCATTTGGAGTACTGTGTGCAGTTCTGGTCACCGCACCTCAAAAAGGATATTCTAGCATTGTAAAAAGTGCAAAAAAGGGCAACTAGAATGATTAAAGGTTTGGAACACTTTCTCTATGAAGAAAGGTTAAAACGCTTGGGGCTCTTTAGCTTAGAGAAATGTTGACTGCGGTGTGACATGATAGAGGTTTACAAGATAATGCATGGGATGGAGAAAGTAGAGAAAGTACTTTTCTCCCTTTCTCACAATACAAGAACTCGTGGGCATTCGATGAAATTGCTGAGCAGTCAGGTTAGAACGGATAAAAGGAAGTACTTCTTCACCCAAAGGGTGATTAACATGTGGAATTCACTGCCACAGAAGGTGGTGGCGGCTATAAGTATAGCCAGCTTCAAGAGGGGGTTAGATAAAAATATGGAGCAGAGGTCCATCAGTGGCTATTAGCCACAGTGTGTATATATATATATGTGTGTGTGTGTGTGTGTGTGTGTATATTTTTTGGGCCACTGTGTGATACAGAGTGTTGGACTGGATGGACCATTGGCCTGATCCAACATGGTTTCTCTTATGTTCTTATGCTCTTATGTTCTATGTTCTCTGAAGCATGTGACTTCAGAGAACTCACTTGTTTATGCCAATACATCCGTGTTTTGCTTTATTTGGTTTTGAGATCAGAAAATCCACAGCTCCCATTATGGGCCATATTCCTTCGCACACACACACAAATTAGATTAATTTGTCTTTTGCTATGTTTCTGCTTGAACATTTGTTTCCCTCAGTAACAATGCAATTCTCAGTAGAATTACATCCTTCTCTGAACCCATGGAAGTCCATGAATTTGGGATGGTGTAACTAACTGTTCCCTTGAAGGTCAGATACTGAACTGAAGCTCCAATACTTCGGCCATCCAATGAAAAGGGAGCACTCACTGGAGAAGATCCTGATGCTGAGAAAGACAGAAGGCAAAAGAAGGGGATGGCAAAAGATGAGATGGCTGGACAGTGTTACTGATATAATTAACATGAATTTGAGCATGCTTCAGAGGATGGTGAAAGACAGGAGGGCCTGGCATGACTTGGTCCATGGGGTTGCAAAGAGTTAGACTCAACTGCAACTGAACAACAACAAACTCTGTTTCGGATTCCACTGTTATTCTCTTCACCAGGACCATGCTAAACTTATGGTTTGCCATATCTTAACAAAGCTTGAGTAAACAGGCTCATATTTATTCATTTATTTGACTGTTTCCCTAGGTTGGAGTTAATGTCACATTCCAACATATCTTAAAAATTCAACACTAATTGAGTTCAAAGAGATTTTATTCCATAGGCATAGTAGCACTGTTCACATGTTACAATGAGCATATTTGCCTACATATGGGACAGACCTATGAGGCTGACTGAACTCTCAATGCTAAGCATACTTACTTGAGAGTAAGCCTACTGTAAGTTCCTTCTTGACTCGAGGGAGCCACACAATGCATATGGCTCCCAAGCCACAGTTTGGCCAACCCTACAGTGGAGTAATCTAATAATGCCCATTGTGTCAAGTCGGTAGATTCAATAACGAGGCTTTGTTGATAACAAAGTAGCTAGATATCATAGTTCTCAACTACTAGGAGACTGAAAGACTAAAGATCATACAGTAGAATGCAATCAAATAAGGTACACTTCAAAGGGATTCTTGAGGGAGGGGTACTATGCAGGGCACATTCACACATTGATGTTACAATTTCATTCTCAGACCTGCTTTGGCCTTGAGTGTCTCTCTCGGCTCCAACCTCCCCCAATGCCCAGCATGAGAAGGCTCTATAATCTCTTTCACACATTCTCATTTCAAAGCACAACTACATAACAAAGGAAAGGAGGGGGGTGAGGAGAGTTCAAGATAGCAGCATTGGCATACAGTATGGCTTTACCCAGGATGCTTCTCTCCTGAACCAAAGATTGAGTGCAGGCTTGACCAGAGTTAAAGCAGACTTGACATACTGCCCCCCCTAAGCCCCCTCCACAGCCCGAGGCAGTGGGAGAGGCTGGTTGATCTTAGAGTCCCGGACTTCTTGGATTGAAAGGCTTTGTTTCTCCCTCTGAGTTGGGAGGGATTCTGGTGACTGAGGATGCCAACTCGAAGAACCGGGGTCTCGACGGAGCAGGCTGCAATGAAATACAGGGTGTATTTTACCAAGGGCAGGTGGCAGGTCCAACTCTACAGTCACTGGATTAATAACCCTTTTGATTCTGAAGGGTCCCAGGAATTTATAGGCTAATTTCCTGGAAGGTTGTGAGAGAGGTAGGTTCTTGGTTGACAGGAACACAGAGTCCCCGACTTTGAAATCCCAAGCGGGGGCATGGGACTTGTCATAGTATTTTTTGTAAGTTTCCTTTGCAGCCTCCAGGTTCTCTTGGATTGTTGGCCAGCTCCGGCTCGGCCCCTGCCACCATTGTTCAAATGCTGAGGGAGTCCCCTGGCCTTCCCCTCCCGGCAGTAAGGGGATGGGCTTCCCTTCATATCTGAACAAAGTAGAAAAGGGGGAGGCCTTGGTGGAGCTATGCACACTATTGTTGTAGCCATATTCAGCAAAGGGGAGAAGGTCAGCCCAGTCTGACTGGCGCTGATTAATGAAACGTCTGAAGTATTGCTCTAGCACCCCGTTCACCCTCTCCGTCTGTCCGACCGTCTGGGGATGGTAGGCTGAGCTCAAACCCTGTTCCATCCCCACCAGCTTGCAGAACTCCTGCCAGAAGGTGGCAATGAACTGCGGCCCGCGGTCGCTAATGACCTTGTCAGGGAACGAGTGTAATTTTACCACGTGATCAAAGAACAGGGCCACTAGTTTCTTGGCCGTGGGTAGTTGGGCACACGGGATGAAGTGGGCTTGCTTTGAGAACGTGTCGACCACCACTAGTATTACTGTTTTCCCTTGGGAAGGGGGTAGTTCCACTATGAAGTCCATGTACACTACGACCATGGGCGTTTGGCCGTTTCTATCGGGTGCAGGAGCCCTCGAGGTTTCCCCCCCTTCGCTTGGCCATGACACACACTGGGCAGCTAGTCACGAACTCCGACACGTCCTTCCTTAGGGACGTCCACCAGAATTGCCGGTTGACTAGGTGTAGGGTTTTTACGTAACCAAAGTGCCCGGCTAGCTTGGAGGAGTGGCAGAGCTGCAGGATCTCCCTTCGCAGCCCCTCGGGGATGTAAAGCTTTTCCCCCTTGTACCAGAGTCCATCTTTCCCCTCCAGCACTCCCTCTGGCTGGATTCCCCCTTCCCTTTCCGTTTCCATGGTGATCCATTCGCGGCTAATCCCTTCCAGCTCCCTCCTTTTCTGGGATTGGGTGGTGACCATAGCCGCCACTTGGGAGGGCGGAATTAAAGAGTCCACCACCTCTTCCATCTGGCTCTCGTGTTGCGAGAGCCGAGAAAGAGCATCGGCCAGAAAATTCCTGGTTTCCGGGATGTGCCTCAGGGTAAAATTGAATTTGGAAAAGAAGCCCACCCACCGAATTTGTTTTTCACTCAGTTTTCATTTCCCCATCAGAGCCTCGAGGTTTTTGTGGTCCGTCCAAATTTCGAACGGCACCTTAGCTCCCTCAAGCCAAGACCTCCAGGTTTTCAGGGCAAACATGACCGCAAAAGCTTCTTTATCCCACACTGACCAGTTTCTTTGTTCTCCCGAGAATTTCCGGGAGATGTAGGCGCAGGGCCGTAATTTCCCCTCCCTGTCTTTCTGCATGAGAATGGCTCCTACGGCCACATCGGAGGTGTCTCATTGCACCACGAAGGCCCGTTGTTCGTCGGGGTGGCTCAAGACCGGTTAGCTAGTGAACAAGCGCTTCAGGTGGTCAAAGGCTTCCTGGCACTTAGGCGTCCAGTGTAACCGGGTGCCCGGTCTTTTGGCTTCTGACCCCTTCCCTTTGGTCTTTAGGAGCTCGGTCAGGGGCAGGGCGATTTGAGCGAACCCCTCTATGAACGCCCTGTAGAAATTTGCAAACCCGAGGAAGGATTGGAGCTGTCTACGTGTCCTCGGGGGGGTCCCACTCTAGCACCGCTTGTACCTTGGCTGGGTCCATTGCCAACCCCTGCCCCGACACCCGGAACCCCAGGTAATCTAATTCAGTCCGGTGAAACTCGCATTTGGACAGCTTAGCATACAGTTGGTGTTCCAGCAGAGTGCTGAGCACCTCCCTCACCAACTTAACATGGGACTGCTCGTCCTGGGAATAAATAATGATGTCATCCAGGTACACCACTACCCCCTTATACAAAAACTTTCTTAGCACATCATTTATAAAGTTCATGAACACTCCTGGCACCCCTTGTAACCCAAAAGGCATGACCAAGTATTCAAATTGTCCCATCGGGGTGTTGAACGCCGTTTTCCACTCATCCCCCTCCTTGATGCGCACTCGGAAGTATGCGTCCCTCAAGTCCAACTTAGTGAAAATCTTCCCACCTGAAACTGTGTTCAGCAGGTCCTGGATGAGGGGCATGGGGTAGACGTTGAACATGGAAATCGCATTTATTCTGAGAAAATCAGTGCAAAGTCTAAGTGAGCCGTCCTTCTTCTTTCAGAAAAGTACTGGGGTGGCGTGGGGGGCCGTAGCTGGTCTAATGAACCCCCATTCCAGATTCTGGTCTAAAAACTTGCACAGCTCCTCTTTCTCTGCCCACCCCATCTGGTAGAGTTTAGCTTTTGGCAAGTTCTCTCCCGGGATCAGTTCCATGGCGCAATCGGTGCTCCGATAGGGAGGCAGTTGGTTAGCTTCCTGCTCACTAAACACCCCCATCAGGTCGCGGTAGACGCTCAAGACGGGGTGCGCCTCCTCCACTGAAACGCACGCCCTCTCTTTGGCCACGGGAGCGTGCGGCCCCCACGCCGTGTCCCATAGGTGGCTTTTGCATAGGGGGTCCAAGAACCGGATGGTTTGGGCCCTCCACCTGATGCTGGGCTCGTACTTTTCCAACCAGCCCACCCCCAGTACTACCAGATAGGAGCACGAGGGGGCAATGACAAAGATTTCGTGGTCCCAGTGTTCCTCGATCCCCATGGGGCAGGGCTGAGTTGCTAACATGCATGGTTCCCCGCACATCACAGACCTGTCCATTTGCTCAAACAGCATCGGGTGCGGCAGCTGTGAACTCTCGAGCCCCAGTGCCTCCACTACTTTGGGGGAAATTAATTCTCGATTGCACCCCGAGTCCACTAGGGCCCGTATCTGTAGGAACGTTTTCAGTTTGGGGTTCAGCAACTTCACAGTAACAAAATATAAGCATCCCGTTACTCTCACCGTCAGTGGTGCCTCTTCCCACTCGACCTGCTGGTTGGCACCGTTCAGAGCAGGCCGGTCTCGTTTCCCACCAGCTCGTCCACCCAGGCGAGGTCAGCCAGTTCCGCTGACAGCAGCACCTCTTTGTCCAGCAGCTCCTCGGTCACCAACGTGCTGCTCTTCGCCGCATCCTTAGGGCGGCCGGTCGTCTTCTTGGGTCCCGGAGTGCCTGGTTTGGGGGCTGCCTGGGGTGCTTGAGCAGCCGGGGGTTTGGGGCAAGTGGAGGCGAGGTGGCCCGGGTCTCCGCACCTGAAGCATCGGTGGGGCCCCACCGGCACCACCACCGCTGGCCTCTTGGCCTTCTGGGTCTCGACTTTCCCTGGGGCGGCTTTCGGTTGGCTCTTGCCCGACTGGTGTTGGCGCTGCATTGCCACCCGCTTCAGGTTGGTCTCTACCTCCCCTGCCAGCTGGATCCAACCCACCAGGGTGTCTGGACGGGCTTGGGTGAGCGCCCAGTCCAGGATGCTAGCGTTGAGCCCCCGGGTGAAGTGCTCAATCTTTATCAGCTCGCTCCAGCCCCGGACCTTGGCCGCATTTGCCCGGAACTTGACTGCGTACTCGCGGATGGATCGGGCCCCCTGTTGCATGTTGCGGAGGGCCGCCAGCACGCAGGCCTCTTGAAGGGGGTCTTCATACTGGGTCAGCAGGGCCTGTAGGAATGTGTGTACATAGTCCAGGTCAGGGCTCATCGCCTCACACAGGCTCACGTACCATCGTTTGGCTGCCCCCCTTAACTTTGAGCCCAGGTAGTCCACCCTGATGAACTCGTCGGGGAAAGAGTTCCCCCAGTAGTACATGTAGCTGTTTGCTTGGATAGCAAAGTAGTTCACCTCCTCCGGGTCCCCGTCGAAGGTGGCATCCAGCTCTCGCCCTTTCCCTGCATCGCGCGGGGCCGGAGGGATTGTGGGAGCCGCGCCTCTTGCAAAGGCTGCCGCCTGTGCCGGTTGGCTAGGGGGCCTCGGGTCATCGGTTGGACCCGGTCACCCCCAGCGCTCTCCCCAGTTGGGTCGTCAGGGTCTGCATCTCATCCTTCAGGCCCCGCATCGCTCCGTCGACCTCCCGGCGCACCATCAAACGGAACATCTGGCAGTCCTCATCGTGCATGTCTTTCGGCCTCGGATCCCCTCCGCCGGCTTCCATGCACTCGGCACCCTCGCTCTCGTCCTCTGGCACTTGGACGACGATGATGCTGTCCACTTCCCCCGGCTCGATGGTGCCTGGGTTGGTGGCCTCTGTCTCAGCCATTCGGACCCTCCGGGTGTGGCGGGTCATGATGGCTTCCCGGCAGATCGGGGCCTTGTCCATGGTAGTGGTTGAGGTCCGCAGTTGGTACTGCCGGGGCATAATCACCAACTGGAACTGGGGAGGGGACGCCGCGGTTCTCCTGGAATAGCCTTGGGTCAGCCATAGCTATTGCAGGAGTTTTCCTTAAAAGGGCAGCTGCTGTGAGAGCCCTCTCAGCCCCACCCACCTCACAGGGTGTCTGTTGTGGGAGGAGAAGATATAGGAGATTGTAAGCCGCTCTGAGTCTCTGATTCAGAGAGAAGAGCGGTGTATAAATCTGCAATCGTCTTCTTCTTCTTCTGTGTAGCCCTACAATGCTCACTTGTACATCTTTTAAAAAAAAATTATTCCAACAGTATTACATTTAAAAAATCAAACAGAAAACCAATGGAAACATAAATAGATACAATGCTGTATCTAATTTAATACAATCCTTCAAAGTCTGACCTTCATTGTGTGTTACATAAAACTAATCGCTGTTTAACATCTGGTTGCATAATATACATAAGCAGCAGGTCTATCAAAAATAAATTAACTTTCTACAATATTGATTCTGTGGAGTGATGTCATTTTCAGAAAGAAAAGTAAGTAAGGGGTACCAAGCAGACGCCAAATTGATCATAAGATATATTGTATGAATTATAAGTGATTCTCCATAATATGAACGTTTCCCACAGCCTTTGATACCAGGCTTCTAATGTGGGTGCGTGCTTATCTACCCAGTGTGAGGTTATGACTAGCCATGCTGTGGGTATTAAAATATGAATTAATTCTGATGTCCTGGAACTTAACCTTTGTTCTTGCCAATTATAATATAAAAAAAAATCAGGTTCCTGTGCTGAGATTGTGTGATGAACATATGAAGCTGCCTTGTACTGAATCAGACCCCCCTGGGTCCATCAGAGTCAGTCTTGTCTACTCAGACTGGCAGCAGCTCTCCAAGATCTCAAGCTGAGGGTTTTCACACTGATTCGCCTGCACCCTTTTTAGCTGGAGATGTCAGGAATTGAACCTGGGACCTTCTGCTTACCAAGCAGATGCTCTACCACAGAGCCACCATCCCTCCCATGTACTGTATACTACATTTTACTACAGTTTGGACTGCTCAGCTTGACTTCCAGTTGCTGGATGATGCAGTGGGTGATCTAATAATGCCCATTATTTGCATCACTGAAATGTATGGCCCTCCCATGCTGGCTTGTGGCACAGTGAGGGCGGCTCAATTTGACATCCAGTTTACTGCACAATGCAGTGGGACTAGTGCAACCCCCTGCTCCATGCAGGATCAACCTACAGCAGGGGTGGCCTATTTTCCCTCTCCTTCCCCAATTCACACATGGTGAAAATATTCACCTACCTATGGGTCAGTGCTCAGAGGCTGACTGGGGTCCCAATGCTAAGTAAGCTTCATTGAGAGTGAGCCTGCCTTAAGTTCCTTCTTGACCTCTGGGAGCTGCACGATATGTGTGAAAGAGCCACATGTGGCTTCTGAGCCACAGTTTGGCTACCCCTGCATTAAGGTATAGTCAATCAGTCATTGAACTTGCATATTTAGTCAGTCAAACCTAGGCTGAGTATAAGATGAAGAAGATGAAGATATTGGATTTATATCCCGCCCTCCACTCCGAAGAGTCTCAAAGTGGCTCACAATCTCCTTTACCTTCCTCCCCCACAACAGACACCCTGTGAGGTGGGTGGGGCTGGAGAGGGCTCTCACAGCAGCTGCCCTTTCAAGGACAACCTCTGCCAGAGCTATGGCTGACCCAAGGCCATGCTAGCAGGTGCAACTGGAGGAGTGGGGAATCAAACCTGCTTCTCCCAGATAAGAGTCCACACACTTAACCACTTAACCAAATAGGACTCAAACTAGATAGGACAGTTTTGAATGCGGGAAAAGACATACCTTGGTTAGACCCAACAAAGCAGTTCTCAAGTCCAGGTTTTTTCAGAATATTTATTTATTTTATTTGTACCCCACTTTCCCCTATCAGGCTCAGGGTGGCTAACAACAGCTAAAACACACAAAGTAGATATTACAATAAAATCATAAAAACATCTTAACATCTACAATTTTAGTCACTAGACAGCGTTAATTCTCAGTTGGCACTGTTTGCTCTAGTGTCGTTAGATGTTATTAAACGCCTTATGATTCTGTCTAATGTTGGGATAGATATTAAGGCTGTGGGGAGGTGGAGTACTGGATGCCTCCATTAGTTGTTGAAAGCCTGTTTAAACAGAACAGTCTTGCAGGCCCTGCAGAATTGTGGCAAGTTTCGCAGGGCCTTGATGTTTTCAGGGAGAGCATTCCAGAGGGTAGGGGCTGCCACCGAAAAGGCCCTTGCCCTAATGGTGGACAGTTGAACATCCTTCAGGCTGGGGATCATTAAAAGGTTTTGGGAACTTGATCGCAGTGCTCTCTGAGGCTCATGTGGGGAAAGGCGGTGCAGAGGTAGGCAGGTCCCAGGCCATATAGGGCTTTGAACAGATAGGTGTGATAAGTGTCTCTTTTACAGCAAAACCGACTCCTGCACAAAAATATTTTCTAGACTCTGAGCATTGAAACAACGAAAAGGCATTGTGCTATAATTAGTCTTCATAATGTTAATATGATTAAATTTGCATTCTCACAGGGAAATTAATTACTTTCCATAAAGACATTAGTAAATTATCATGCATAATTGGGGAGCTTAAATATGATTAACAGTGTTTTACAATGATCTGCTTATTTCTTTGGTGTGGGGGGGAAGCTAAAGCAAAAAGGAAAATCCTAAATAGATTTATAGGGACAATGTGCAACCAGAAGTGGAGGTATTGGGTATTCTCACTGCAGTGCGATAGGTGACATATTTTTAAGATGTTTATATAATATTTTGTATCAGGCACAGTTGTTGGAAGAACATCACAAAAAGAACAATTTTTTTTGTTTGTTTCCTGCTGTACAGAATGATAAAATGAGTTTGCACACAAGGCATCTCTACAGAATGAATTCACAAATTTATTTACTTGCTTGCTTACTTACTTCAGATACACCATGGCTGTGATCCCACTCACTAAATAATGCACTTTCAATCCACTTTCAGTGCACTTTTCGATAGGATTTTGCCAGTTCATACAATCCAATCCAATTGGAAAGTGCACTGAAAGTGGATTGAAAGTGCATTATTTAGTGTAAGAACATAAGAGAAGACATGTTGGATCAGGCCAATGGCCCATTCAGTCCAACACTCTGTGTCACAATTGGGGCTCTTTAGCTTGGAGAAACGTCGATTGAGGGGTGACATGATCACGGTTTACAAGATTATGCATGGGATAGAGAAGATAGAGAAAGAAGTACTTTTCTCTCTTTCTCACAATACAAGAACTTGCGGGCACTCAATGAAATTGCTGAGCAGTTGGGTTAGAATGGATAAAAGGAAGTGCTTCTTCACCCAAAGGGTGATTAACACATGGAATTCACTGCCACAGGAGGTGGTGGTGGCTACAAGCAAAGACAGTTCCAAGAAGGGATTGGATAAGCATATGGAGCAAGGACCATCAGTGGCTATCTTATTGTTGGAACTCTCTGTCTGGGGCAGTGATGCTATGTATTCTTGGTGCTTGGGAGGGCACAGTGGGAGGGTTCTCATGCCCTGGCCCCACTGGTGGACTTTCTGATGGCACCTGAGTTTTTTTGGCCACTGTGTGACACAAAGTGTTGGACTGGATGGGCCATTGGCCTGATCCAACATGGCTTCTCTTATGTTCTTATGTTCCTGTTTCTGCCGGCTCACTTCTGGGTCAGCTTGCTCCCACCCTGAGCTGGTGGTGTGGGCCCAGCCTTTGAGTCATCGTAGTCTGAAATATGGTTGGTGGCCATGTGAAACAGGAATTTTTCTGTGGTGGAATGAGGACTATCAAGCATCTTCCCCCATAAATATTCTATGCTGAATGTGCTTAGTTCCAGCGTCAACTAAGCATGCATCCATTCATCCAAACTTTCTATAATAGGGTTCTCCCCTAGCCACCAGTGTGGGAAGGCAGACCTGCCAGATCTGAGTTAGGAAACTCCTGAAGAAAGTGAAGAAGACAGATAAGAGATGCCATCTGGCTCGTGCAACTTAATGGAAGAATATTGGTGGGAAAGTAATGAGCAGAAAATGAAGATACATGGATGCGAACATGGGCACCTTGAATAATTACAGATATTAAGAGTGACAAAAAGAGGCCTGAAGAAAATTAACTCCTTTTTGACCAAATCATGGGTGCATTAAATTTAACCATGTGCTGCTGTTGGATTCTGCAAACTCTGCTGTCGGAGCTCATTCATGAATCCAAGGAAAGGGCAAACAAATACTTAGGTTTGAGCAGTGTAGTGTACGCAATGTATAACCCAATCAAATGCATATTTTAAAAGGTAAAGGTAGTCCCCTGTGCAAACATCAGTCATTTCCAACTCTGGGGTGACATTGCATCACAACATTTTCACGGCAGACTTTTTATGGAATGGTTTGCCATTGCCTTCCCCAGTCATCTACACTTTCCCCCCAGCAAGCTGGGGACTCATTTTACCGACCTTGGAAGGATGGAAGGCTGAGTCAACCTTGAGCTGGCTACCTGAACCCGCCATGGCAAACCACCCCATAAAAAAGTCTGCCATGAAAGCGTCATGATGCGACGTCACCCCAGAGTCGGAAACAACTAGTGTTTCCACAGGGGACAACCTTTAACTTTTAAAGAGTGGTGGGCACTCTTTGTGACTGGAAAAGAGGTGTACAGCGATTTGTATCATTTGCTGTTCAAAGCAGGGTACTGTGGTGCTCTTATGTTTACTAATAACTAAGCAGCCTCTGCACTTGTGGGTTACAACAGCTGGTAATAAAGACAACAAAACTATTGAAATTATACATTTGGAAAAGTTTAGTAGTGGCTATAGAGTTGGAGCCCTCATGTGGATGACCTAGGGCAGCCTGATTTCATCAGATCTCAGAAGCTAAGCCCCTGGTTAGTGCTTGGATGGGAGTCAACCAAAGAATACCAAGGTCATGCAGAGGTAGGCAAAGGCAAAACACCTCGAAGTCAATTGCCTTAAAAAGCCCATGAGGGGGTCACCATTAGTTGGCGGTGACTTGATGGCACTTGTAGAGTTAGAAAGCACTGCTTGCTGGAAGATGTAGTGCAATAGTACAAGATGCTGGAAGCAGGAGAGAGACCTGTGGCTGGACCTAGAGCTGAACCCAGGCATCTTTTCCACTCCGTCTTGCCCAGTTCTGCTCCTTAGTTCTGCTCCTTGAAAGTCAGTTTGCTGTAGTGGCTAAGTGTGCGGACCCTTATCTGGGAGAACTGGGTTTGATTCCCCACTTCTCCACTTGCAGCTGCTGGAATGGCCTTGGGTCAGTCATAGCTTGTGTAGGAGTTGTCCTTGAAAAGGCAGCTGCTGTAAGAGCTCTCTCAGCCCCACCCACCTCATAGGGTATCTGTTGTGTGGGGGGGGTAGGTAAAGGAGATTGTGACCTCTCTGAGACTCTGACATTCAGAGTATAGGGCAGGATATAAATCCAATATCATCATCATCATCATCTTCTTCTTCTTCTTCTTCTTCTTCTTCTTCTTCTTCTTCTTCTTCTTCTTCTTCTTCTTCTTCTTCTTCTTCTTCTTCTTCTTCTTCTTCTTCTTCTTCTTCTCCTCCTCCTCCTCCTCCTCCTCCTCCTTCCTGCAATCCTTATTCCATGGCTCTTATCCATGCGGCTTCTATGATCACCACCATAGCCTTTTTTTGAGTGGTCAACAGCAGAAAATAGCATTGTTTTACTTCTTTAAATATAGCCACTAATTCCTCTTAGTGTCCTCCCCTCTCTTTTAATAGAAGGATTTCTCTTTTCTTTGTTTCTCTTTGAATTCTGTTTGTAAAGAGATCAAAGCACGCACCCTTTTCATAATGTCAGCCTTTAGCAGTGGTATTATGTTATGCACTACAGGGTGGTGCTTTAGTAGGAGGGTAGGAAGGATGAGGAAGACGTCGACTGCCTTTGAGCAGAACCTCAATTTCTGCCCTTCCTGCTCATGGGATATTTATTTGATCAAAATGCAGATGATTGAAACAGACTTCAAATCCCTCCCCCTTGAAGCAGGAAAGAAACAGATCATTGGGTTTCAGGGATGAATTAGGTACACAGGAATTCAAGGAATTTCACTTAAGGAGACTAGCAGGAAACTGCATGAATTGAAAGCCTGGAAGTTAATGACACAGTGTCTATAATGCCAGAATTTAAGACACGACTTACTGCTAGTAGTTGTTGTTGTTGCAGTTGTGTTGTTCCTACAACAAAGGCTTTTGAAAAGTAGCTATTTTCATTAAGGTATCTCCATCATCTCTATGCAAAATCTTAAAATTTTGCTATCTCTTCCATACATTTCTACAACAGCTCTCCCTAGTGGACACAAGAATTTCTGTGATCCAACCAGCTGTATAATCCACAGAGTTTATTGCTATGTATATAACAGAAAGTATTGATTGATATTATATTATACTGAGATAATCCAAATAGGCATCAACATTATCAATTTAAATCCTATTATATCTTATGCTATGGTTCGCATTTATATTCATAACTAACATAAGGGACCACTGGATTCAAGCTTGGTTCTCACATCTGTTGTTAACTCCTTTATTATCTATATGGTGAATTGCTGCTTTTTACATGTCCTACCATGTTGTTATTCCAATCTTAGCTGTATTTACTGCTCATTTACTAATGCAGCTTTACTCTAATTAGCTCTAACCCCGCAACTTGTGTGCAATATTTGAAGAAATCTGTTTCTATGTATAAGAAGAACATAAAAGAAGCCATGTTGGATCAGGCCAATGGCCCATCCAGTCCAACACTCTGTGTCACACAGTGCCCCCCCCAAAAAAAAAAAAATTGCTAAGCAGTCAGGTTAAAATGGATAAAAGGAAGTACAGTACTTCTTCACCCCAAAGGTGATTAACATGTAGAATACATTGCCACAGGAGGTGGTGGCAGCTACAAGCATAGACAGCTTCAAGAGGGGGTGAGATAAAAATATGGAGAAGAGGTCCATCAGTGGCTTATAGCCACAGTGTGTATATATGTGTGTGTGTTTGTGTGTATACGCACACTGGGCTAATAGCCACTGATGGACCTCTGCTCCATATTTTTATCTAACCCCTTCTTGAAGCTGTCTATGCTTGTAGCCGCCGCCACCTCCTGTGGCAGTGAATTCCACATGTTAATCACCCTTTGGGTGAAAAATGACTTCCTTTTATCCATTCTAACCTGACTGCTCAGCAATTTCATTGAATGCCCATGAGTTCTTGTATTGTGAGAAAGGGAGAAAAGTACTTCTTTCTCTACTTTCTCCATCCCATGCATTATCTTGCAAATCTCTATCATGTCACCCCGCAGTCAATGTTTCTCCCAGCTAAAGAGCCCCAAGCGTTTTAACCTTTCTTCATAGGGAAAGTGCTCAAGCCCTTTAATCATTCTAGTTGCCCTTTTCTGGACTTTTTCCGATGCTAGAATATCCTTTTTGAGGTGCGGCGACCAGAACTGCACACAGTATTCCAAATGAGACCGCACCATTGATTTATACAGGGGCATTATGATACTGGATGATTTGTTTTCAATTCCCTTCCTAATAATTCCCAGCATGGCGTTGGCCTTTTTTATTGCAATCGCACACTGTCTCGACATTTTCAGTGAGTTATCTACCATGACCCTAAGATCTCTCTCTTGGTCAGTCTCTGCCAGTTCACACCCCATCAACCTGTATTTGTAGCTGTTGATTCTTGGCCCCAATGTGCATTACTTTGCACTTGGCCACATTGAACCTCATCTGCCACGTTGACGCCCACTCACCCAGCCTCAACAGATCCCTTTGGATTGCCTCACAATTCTCTCTGGTTCTCACTACCTTGAACAATTTAGTGTCATCTGCAAACTTGGCCACTTCACTGCTCACTCCCAACTCCAAATCATTTATGAACAAGTTAAAGAGCATGGGGCCCAGTGCTGAGCCCTGTGGCAGCCAACTGCTTCGCACTCCACTGTGAAGAGTGCCCATTTATACTCACTCTCTGCTTCCTATTAATTAGCCAGTTTTTGATCCACAAGAGGACCTGTCCTTTTACTCCATGACTCTCAAGCTTTCTAAGGAGCCTTTGATGAGGAACTTTATCAAAAACTTTCTGGAAGTATGTGAAGAAGTGTGCGCACACTGAGTTTCTATTCTCACATGGACCCAGGGTTGAGCTTGGTTTGTCTTGGCCAGTGCTACTGAACTCCAGGGCTGGATCGGGGGGGGGGGGGCAGAGGGGGGTGCTTGCCCCGGGTGCTGACGGAGGGGGGGCACCAAATTGGGTATGGAGTCCATTGTATTCTATGGGACAATAAGATAGAATGGCTCATAAAGGGGTGTCATTTTTTAATCCCCCCCCTCAAAAAACATGTAGATCCAGTCCTGTTGAACTCTAGCTTTATTCTCACAGCTCTTTGTTAGGTCTTGCTTTGACTTGCTCACTGGCTACCGTTCATTGATCTTACCAGCCATCTGATCCTATTTCAGCTCAAGTTATGCATCTTGGCCCTTCCTAACGGCTGCTCCCAACCAATCTTTTCCTGTAAGTAGGACCTGAGAAGATTTTATTTCATTATTTGTATCTGAAGAAGAGCACTTGCACATGAAAGCTGATACTTTGAATTAAAAAAAAATGTTGGTCTTCTGCAGGGGTGCCCAAACTGCAGCTCGGGAGCCACATGTGGCTCTTTCACACATATTGTGTGCCTCTAGAAGGCCCCACTGCCCCATCGGTCAGCATGCAGAAGGCATTTGTCTCTTTCAATCACTTCTCCAAGCCAGGCCAGCCAGTGGCTTGGAAAATGCTTTCTTTCCACCTCTGCCTCCCTCCTCCCTCCTATTTGCTTTCCTTCCTTCCTTCCTTCCTTCCTTCCTTCCTTCCTTCCTTCCTTCCTTCCTTCCTTCCTTCCTTCCTTCCTTCCTTCCTTCCTTCCTTCCTTCCTTCCATGCAGGTCTGCAGAGAAAGGGGAAATCAGAGTACACTGCCAATTTAGTTTGGATCCAACTCATAGTTTCCATACTCAGCATGCTCCAGACACCACATCTGGACAGATACCATGGCACATTCACCCCCATATCTTCCTACGAACCTTGAACTCTTTCCTTTTGGAGTTCCTTTTTCCAGACTTACAGTCCCACTTTAGCTTCACAGTGGCTGTTTTTTCATGCCTTTCATTTTCTCCCCAGCTATAATGTCCTTTTGCAACCCTGCCAGACAATATGAATGTGACAAAATGTAGAGAGAGGGCATAGTGGGGGGCATTATCTCCAGAGCAACAGACCAAAGGGGAAGAGAAAGCATCAAAGGGATGAGAGGATATGCTTCCTAAGCATTTCCCCCCCTGAATAACCTTCATTCTCAGAAAGGTATCAGAGTGCAGGCTGGTTACAATAGCTTGGATGCATTGCAGCTGGCGAGGAGAGATAAAGTGGTCAGGTCACTTGAAAGTGTGCAGGATACAACATCTACAACATCTGTGTTCCGACCCTTGATTACCCTTGTTGAATGATATACTGTCACCGGGGTCTGGTTAGAAGGTTTATTTATTGACAGCAAAAAGACGGTTGCAATCTTAACATGAGCAATAATAGAAATCAAAACAACAAAGTGTTGTAAAGAATTTAACAATGTAAAGTCCAAGCAAGAGCCCTAAACATGGTTAAAAATGATAAAAAGAATAATCAAGTGTGTTGTGTATTGTGAGCTCTGAGCGAGCACCCATTGTGTGAGACGCTCCTTGCAACTGTTTTCAGATTAGCCGCTCTTGCTGAGCCAGCCAATCAGGTAACATCCATTGTACGACGCCCATGCAATTAAGGGTTCTGAGCACCTGTCTTTCCTATTGGTTTGTTTATTGCTGGGTGTGTGTTTTGGGTGGAGTTTCTGTGCATACAGCTGTGGTCTGCCGCGTGTGTTGTAGGCTTGTCCTGAATAAAGAGCTATGCTGAATCACTGCAGTATCTGAACCCACTACAGTTTGAACGGTTTGGTGCAGTGGTTAAGTGCACAGAGTCTAATCTGGGAGAACCCGTTTTGATTTCCCACTCCTCCACATGCACCTGCTAATTTGACTTTGGGTCAGCCACAAATTCTCTCAAGGCTGTTCTGCTCAAGAACAGTTCTGGGAGAGCTCTCTCAGCCCCACCTACTTCACGGGGTGTCTGTTGTGGGGAGGGGAAGGGAAAGGAGATTTGTAAGCCACTCTGAGACTCTGTTGGTTAGTGAAGGGCGGGGTATAAATCCAATCTTATCTCTCTCCTCTCCTGCTTAACAAAGTGCATACTTCCTTCCCATAAAATAAACTGAACCACAATGAGTTTGAACGATTTGCTACCTGGCCCACATTTTCTTGGTCATCAACACATGGAGAGAAATCATTTGAATTACATTGTCAATGATATTGTTTCAGAGGATAGCCATGCTGGTCTGCAGAAAAACAGCTAGATTGGAGTCCAGGAGCATCTTAGACACAAACAAGGTTTTCAGGGTACATATGAACATATGAAGCTGCCTTCTACTGAATCAGACCCTCGGTCCATCAAAGTCAGTATTGTCTTCTCAGACTGGCAGCAGCTCTCCAGGGTCTCAAGCTGAGGATTTTCACGCCTACTTGCCTGGACCCTTTTTTGGAGATGCCAGGGATTGAACCTGGGACCTTCTGCTTACCAAGCAGATGCTCTACCACTGAGCCACCGTCCCTCCCCTGAAAGGGTAGAAGTTTTTGAGATACCCAGGGGTGGAATTCTAGTGGGAGCTCATTTGCATATTAGGCCACACTCCCCTGATGTAGGCAATCCTCCAAGAGCTTACAGGGATCTTCTTACAGGGCCTACTGTAAGCTCTTGGAGGATTGGCTACATCAGCTGGTGTGGCCTAATATACAACAGAGCTCCTGCTAGAATTCCACCCCTGGGTTTCAGGAGTCAAAGCCAACTTCTTTAGATAGATACGTGCAGGAAAAACCAAACTGAGGAAAGTTGCGGGGAGGAGCCAAAGTTTGGTATGAGTTTCACCATGAGGTTTTTTTCAAGTATAAATTTCAATATAAGGAGGAAAGGCAAGGGTTGATATAGAAAGGTTAAGTGGGAGTCCCATTAGAAATCAAAGGAATTAGCAGTTACACATACTGGATGGTGAGGGAGGTCAAAGGTAGGGATGTGCATTCGGTTCGGCTGAACCGTATATACAGCCGAATCAGCACTGATTCGGCTGTATACGGAATCAGCTGTAGCCGATTCCCATTGACGCCTATTATGCGGCAGCCGAATACGGCTCGCCGTATACTGCCAAATAGCTATTTGGAAGTATACGGCTGTCAATGCAAAAGGTGGGAAAGTAGCTTCTGCAGCCTCAGGGGAGCTGCTTGCCTACCTTCCCACCTTTAGTGGCCTCTTCCCGCCTCTCCCATAGCCTCCCTGGGATCAGGGAGGGAGGGGAGGAGGAAGAGGAGCCCCAGGAGCCAATCCAAAGCATGCATTTGCAAAATGCATTGCAAATGCATGCACTGCAGGGCTGTTGTGTAGCTGATGGCCCAGCCATCAGCTACATTGTTGTTATTTTGATCTTTTGCTTACTTTGGTATCCAAGTAAGCACTGTTGTCTGGCCAATCAGACAGCAGTGCTATTTTTTGAAATTGCTCTCTCTGTAGGGCCAGAGAACCTTTTTAAAGAGTCTTCCTGGCTGGACTCCTCCATTGTTGCTGTGTTGGTGTATGTGGGTTGGTGTGAGAGATTGTGCTGCTGCTGGCTGGCCCTTGGCTTCAGCTGCTGCCTGCTGCTCTCACTCAGCCTTACCAGACTTCCCTGGAGTAGAGAAGACAAGGTAAGACAGTTTTGGGGTTCTTGTTTTAGTTTTTGTTGGTCCAGATTTGGGTGGGTAAGTACTGGGTGGGTAGCCTATTTGGGGTTCAGGTTCTGCTAGGGGTGGGGGCCTGGGGTGGGGGGGTTTGCTAATTTGCCCATATCTTAATTTAGTGAGAGGACTTTTAAAAGTGCAGTGTTCTTTTACTTCTCCTGATTTGGGTGGCTTGGATTTCTTGGGGTTAGGATGAAGGGTTTTTTTTTTTGGGGGGGGGGGGTTGGCAAAGTTCCTGTATTGTTCAAAGTTGAGTTTTTTACTGTTTTAAAAGTATTCAGTGTTTGATTTGTTGCTGCTGTGTTGTGCTGCTGCTGTTACTCTTCTCTTCTGGTTCTTGGGGTGGGGGATGCTTTTTGGCCTAATTTCCTAAGTTCCTGTATTTTTAAAAGTTATTTTTTTACTGTTTTAAAAGTACTGTTTGATTTGTTTACTGTTTGATTTGTTTACTGTTTGATTTGTTTACTGTTTGATTTGGTTGGTGTGGGGGTTGGCGAGGGTGTGTGTGGGCTGTGTGGGCTGGGTCACTTTCTTGTTCTTATAGAGTAGATTGTGTGCTCTGTGACAGGGAAGCTGGCACCTGGGTGAGAGACCCAGAACAAGCAGGCTTGTTGTGGTTGGCCAGCTCTCCCCGTGTTGTTTGGGGCAGGGCTGGAGAGCAGGCATCTGTAGATTGTGTGCTCTGTGGCAGGGAAGCTGGCACCTGGGTGAGAGACCCAGAACCAGCAGGCTTGTTGTGGTTGGCCAGCTCTCCCCGTGTTGTTTGGGGCAGGGCTGGAAGCTGACATCTGTAGATTGTGTGCTCTGTGGCAGGGAAGCTGGCACCTGGGTGAGAGACCCAGAACCAGCAGGCTTGTTGTGGTTGGCGAGCTCTCCCCATGTTGTTTGGGGCAGGGCTGGAGAGCTGGCATCTGTAGTTTGCGTGTTCTGTGGCAGGGAAGCTGGCACCTGGGTGAGAGACCCAGAACCAGCAGGCTTGTTGTGGTTGGCCAGCTCTCCCCATGTTGTTTGGGGCAGGGCTGGAGAGCTGGCATCTGTAGATTGTGTGTTCTGTGGCAGGGAAGCTGGCACCTGGGTGAGAGACCCAGAACCAGCAGGCTTGTTGTGATTGGCGAGCTCTCCCCGTGTTGTTTGGGGCAGGGCTGGAGAGCTGGCATCTGGGTTTGCTGCAGCCAGGTCTGCAGAGCAGACCTTGAGCCGATTGTGTTTTCTGTGGCAGTGATGTTGGCAACTGAGTTTATATTGGTTCCAGGCCTGCAGGGTTCATAGAGGGATGTAGTGCATTTGGGTCCTATAGAGATTCTCTGGTGTGAAGTTAGGTTTGGCTTTGGGTGCCCCAGGAATTGGACCCCCTGGTCCAATTTTTTTTGGCCTTGTGGGTTTTGTGTGGGACAGTGCCCTGAAGCTGCACAGCAGTTTGGGGGGGCTCTCCTCAAAACCCCCTGCTCCCCAGAGCCACTTTTCCCACGACAATTACAGTGAGGAAGTGGCTAATTGGGCTTTCCCCATCATTGTTGGCAATGGGCCTTTTGGGGAGCCCAAAGACAAAGACCCCCTGGCCCAATCTTTTTGGGACTTGGGGGTTTTGTAGGGGAGAGTTCCCTGCGGGTTCCCTGCAGTTTTGGGGGCTCTCCCTCAAACCCCCTGTCCCCCAGTAGCCTCTAATTATGCCCTATGTTGCCATTGATTTTAATGGCCCATAGGGTATAATGGTAGAATAGGGGCACCCTCTTTGGGTGCTCCTGGAATGGGATCCCCTGGCCCAATCTTTTTGGAACTTGGGGGGTTTGTAGGGGAGAGTCCCCTGCAGGTCCCCTGCAAATTTGGGGGCTTTCCCTCAAACCACCTCCCCTCCAGGTGGCCTCAAATATACCCTATTTGCCTTTGATTTCAATGGCCCATAGGGTATAATAGGGCCATATATTCGGAAATAGCCGCACATCTACCGTATATTCAACAGTATACGGGGATTCCGAATTTTCTCCCCCCGTATACTTCTGAATCCGTGTAATACCATTTTGTTTTGTTTTGTTTTGCACATCCCTAGTCAAAGGTTCAAACAGATAAGGTAATAGTGTGAGTAAAAATTAATTGATATTGGTACAAGGTTATAGTCTGAGTAAACATGTTAAGAACATCTTGGAGGGGACTGATTATCTGGAACCATTTTCATCCAGATTTGAGACTACTGTAGGGGTCAAAATAGCATGGATCAACCTGATAGGTAATCTTTACCAAAAGAACAAGAGGGCCCTGTTGGACTCCCCAGGACCTCTTGGTAGCTTTTGATACCATTAATTGTGGTATCTGTCAGGATAGGCTGGTTGAGTTGGGATTCATTTTATTTTGGAGGGTTGTATCCCCAAAAAGTCCTGTTCAAGGCTCTAGATCTGGGTAGTGTTCTACTAGCCCAACCAAATGTGTTTCCCTTAATAACCGAAGCATCTCCCTGAAGAGCCAGTTTGGTGTAGTGGTTAAGTGTGCAGACTCTTATCTGGGAGAACCAAGTTTGATTCCCCACTCCTCCACTTGCAGCTGCTGGAATGGCCTTGGGTAAGCCATAGCCCTCTCAAGAGTTGTCCTTTAAAGGGCAGCTTCTGTAAGAGCTCTTAGCCCCACTTACCTCACAGGGTGTCTGTTGTGGGGGGGGGGGAGGTAAAGGAGATTCAGAGTATAGGGCAGGATATAAATCCAATATCATCACCGTTGTCGTCGTCGTCGTCGTCGTCGTCGTCGTCGTCATCATCATCATCATCATCATCTTCTTCTTCTTCTTCTTCTTCTTCTTCTTCTTCTTCTTCTTCTTCTTCTTCTTCTTCTTCTTCTTCTTTTGCATGTCAAGCATACAAGCACACATGCATCCTGGGTAATTATTATTCAAGACCTTTGCCAGGTGCGCACTAGGGCCTTGAATGTGGGCAACACTTCATGTAAGAGTGAGGATCCCCAGAAATAATCAGGTATAGCAGGGGTGGCCAACGGTAGCTCTCCAGATGTATTTTGCCTACAACTCCCATCAGCCCCAGCCATTGGCCATGCTGGCTGGGGCTGATGAGAGTTGTAGGCAAAAAACATCTGGAGAGCTACCGTTGGCCACCCCTGAGGTATAGGATTGAAGTTCAACTTTTTGTTAAGAGAAACTGATAGTTTAGGGAATAAACTAGAGAAACGTACAAGGAGTATGCATGCATGGGATAGAGAAGGTAGAGAAAGCAGTACTTTTCTCCCTTTCTCACAGTACCAGAACTCATGGACATTCAATGAAATCAATTAGCAGTAGATTTAGAACAGAAAAAAGGAAGTACTTCTTCATTCAAAAGAGTAATTAACACATGGAATTCACTCCTGCAAGAAATGGGGGCAGCTACAGACCACCTCACCTGACTCCTGAGAAACCTGTATAAGGGTCAAGAAGCAACTGTCAGAACAGGATATGGAACAACTGATTGATTTAGAATAGGAAAAGGAGTTCGACAAGGATGTTATATTGTCACCCTGCTTATTTAATTTATATATAGAGTACATCATGCAGAATGCTGGACTGCATGAAGCAGAAGCCGGAATAAAATTGCCTGGAAAAACATCAACAACCTCAGATATGCAGATAACACTACTCTAATAGCAGAAAGTGAGGAGGATCTAAAGAACCTCTTGTTGAGGGTGGAAGAGAAGAGCACAAAAGTAGGCTTGAAACTCAACATAAAAAAACCTAAGATCATGTCATCTGGCCTCATCACTCCTTGGCAAATAGAAGGGGAAGACATGAAGTGATGACAGAATTCACATTTCTGAGATCCGAGATCACTACAGATGGTGACTGTAACCATTAAATTAAAAGATGTTTTCTCCTTGGGAGGACAGCTATGGTGAGCCTAGGCAGTATAATAAAAGGTAGAGACATCACCCTGCCAATAAAAGTCTGTATAGCCAAAGCAATATTATTCCCAGAAATAATGTATGGCTGTGAGAGCTAGACCATAACGAAGGCCAAGCACAGAAGAGTAGATGCTTTCGACCTGTGGTGTTGGAGAAGAATCTTGAGAGTCCCTTGGACTGCAAGAAGATCAAATCAGTCAGTCCTAAGGGAAATCAACCCTGACTGTTCCCTGGTGTCAAATCGGCAGATTCAATAATGAGTTGTTGTTGAAACAAAATAACTAGTTTATTGATACTGTTGTTCTCAACTAGGCTAGTATTGAAAGACTAAAGATCATACAGTAGAATGCAATCATATAAGATACACTTCAAGGGATTCTTTAGGGAGGGGGACTATGCAGAGCACATTCACACATTGATGTTACCATTTCGTTTTCAGGCCTGCTTTGGCCTTGAGCGTTGGCGGCTCCAGCCTCCCCCTGAGCTAGCCCTGAGAAGGCTCAGATAAAATGTTCACATATTCCCATTTCAAAGCATAACTACATAACAAAGGAAAGGAGGGGGAAAGGAGAGTTCAAGCTAGCAGCAATGGAATACAGGTTGGCTTTACCCAGGATGCCTTTCCCTCAAGCCAAAGTTAGGTACATACTTGACCATAGTTTTATACAGACTTGATATACTGCCCCCCCCCCAGGCCCCCTCCACCGTCTGCTGGGTCTGGTGGAATTTCTTAATCAAGTCCCTAGCTAATACATCCTTTTCTGCTACCCATTCATTTTCGCTGACAGGGAAATGTTTCCACTTCACCAGGTAGTATCGAACCCCTTTTTTGACATTAGAGTCCAGGATTTCTTGGACCTCATGGTGACTCTGATTTCCAATTAACACCGGTTGGGGGGCTGTTGTTCGAGGATGCCAAGTCCCGACGGTGCAGGCTGCAATGAAATACAGGGTGTATTTTACTGAGGGCTCTGGGCAGCTCTAGTTCTACAGTCACTGGGTTAATGACCCTCTTAATTTTGAATGGCCCCAGGAACTTGTAGGCTAGCTTCTTGGAAGGTTAGCTGAGAGGCAGGATTTTGTCGACAGGAACACCGAATCCCCCACTTTGAAGTCCCAGGCTGGGGCATGAAATTTATCATAGTACTTTTTATAAGTCTCTTTTGCTGCCTCCAAATTCTTCTGAATGGTCTTCCAACTCCCGCTCGGTCCCTGCCACCACTGCTCGAATGTGGAGGGCTCCCTGGTGCACTCCCCTCCTGATAATAAAGGCATTTGCTTGCCCTCGTAGCCGTGTACAGTGAAAAAAGGGGAGGCTTTGGTTGAACTGTGTACACTATTGTTGTAACCGTATTCTGCAAAGGGGAGGAGGTTGACCCAGTCGCACTGGTGGTGAATGATGAAGCACCTGAGGTACTGTTCTAGAACCCCGTTCACCCTCTCAGTCTGCCCGTCTGTCTGGGGTTGGTAGGCTGAGCTTAAGCCTTGTTCTATTCCCACCAGTTTGCAGAACTCCCACCAAAAGGTGGCAACGAACTGCGGCCCGCGGTCGCTAATGACCTTGTCGGGGAATGAGTGGAGTTTTACCACGTGGTCAAAAATTAGGGTGGCTAGCTTCTTCGCCATGGGTAGTTGGGTGCACGGGATGAAGTGGGCTTGCTTTGAGAACATATCGACCACCACCAGGATTACCATCTTCCCTCTCAAGGGGGGCAACTCTAGTATGAAATCCATGGACACCACCGACCAGGGGCGCTTCGCGGTCTCTAAGGGTTGGAGGAGTCTGGGCGGTTCCCCCCCTCTTTTTCGCCATGATGCAGATGGGGCAGCTGGCCACATATTCCGACACATCCTTCTTAAGGGACGGCCACCAAAATTGCCGGCTGACCAGGTGCAGGGTCTTTACATAGCCAAAGTGCCCTGCTAATTTGTTGGAGTGACAGAACTGCAATATTTCTCCTCTTAGGGATTTCGGGATGTACAGTTTCTCCCCCTGGTACCACAGTCCGTCTTTCCCCTTCTGCACTCCCTCCGGCCATTCTTCCCCTTCCCTCTCTGTTTTTATGGCCAGACTTTCCTTGCTAAATTCCTCTAGCTCCCTCTTTTTCTGCGATCGGGTGGTGGCCATGGCCGCCACTTGGGAAGGCGGGACTAGGGAATCTATTATCTCTTCCCTCTGGCTTTTGTGTTGGGGAAGTTGGGAGAGGGTGTCCGCTAGAAAATTCCTTGTCCCCGGGATGTGTCGTAGGGTGAAGTAGAATTTGGAAAAGAACCCCACCCACCAGACCTGTTTCGCGATCAACTTTCTCTTCCCAGTGAGGACTTCGAGATTCTTATGGTCTGTCCAAATCTCAAATGGTACTTTCGCCCCTTCTAGCCAGGACTGCCAGGTTTTCAAGGCAAACATAACAGCGAAAGCCTCCTTGTCCCACACCGACCAGTTCCTTTGCTCCCCTGAGAATTTCCAGGAGATGTAAGCACAGGGCCTTAGTTTCCCCTCCCCATTTCTCTGCATGAGAATGGCTCCTACGGCAACATCAGAGGCGTCGTATTGCACCACGAAGGCCCGCTGCTCGTCGGGGTGGCTAAGGACTGGTGAACAGGCGTTTCAGTTTATCGAAGGCCGCTTGGCACCAATCTAACCGGGCCCCTGGCCGTTTGGACTCTGGCCCTTTTCCCTTCGTCTTTAAGAGCTCTGTCAAGGGCAGGGCAATTTGGGCGAACCCAAGGAAGGATTGGAGCTGTCTACGTGTCCTCGGGGGGGGGGGGGGGGGCAGTCTAGCACTGCCACTGCCTGCACCTTGTCTGGGTCCATCGCCAACTCCCTTTTTGATACACGGAACCCCAAGTAGTCTAACTCCGTTTGATGGAATTCACATTTAGACAGCTTAGCGTACAGTTGGTGCTTCAGCAGGGTGCTGAGACCCTCCCTCACTAGTTTCACATGCGACTGTTCCCCCCCCCCCCCCGGTTTCTTGGCCTCGGCCTTTGCGGAAGTCGGCTGTTGCTGGCTCTTCCCCAACTGGTGTTGGTGCTGCATCGCCACTCGTTTCAGATTTGTCTCCACCTCCCCCGCTAACTGGATCCAGCCCACCAAGGTGTCAGGTCGGGCCTGGGTGAGAGCCCGATCCAGGATGCTGGCATTCAGGCCCCGGGTGAAGTGTTCGATCTTCATCAGCTTGCTCCACCCTCGGACCTTGGCCGCGTTCACCCGGAACTCGGCGGCGTACTCGCGAATGGATCAGGCCCCCTGTTGCATGTCACGGAGGGCTGCCAGGGTGCGAGTCTCCTGCAGCGGGTCCTCGTATTGGGTCAGCAGAATTTGGAGAAAGGTTTGCACATAGTCCAGCTCGCGGCTCATGGCTTTGCACAAACTCACTTAACACCTCTTGGCGGCCCCTTTCAGCTTCGAACCCAGGTAATCCACCCGGCTAAACTCATCAGGGAAAGTGTTCCCCCAATAGTACATGTAGCTGTTCACCTGGATGGCAAAGTAGTCCACCTCCTCGGGGTACCCGTTGAAGGTGGCCTCCAGCTCCCGTCCTCTCCCCCCATCCCTCGGGGCAGGTGGAATGGCAGGTGCGGGTCTTCTCACGGGTAGGGCGACCGGCGTGGCCGGGGCCGGCAGGGCCCGAGCCTGTGGAGCTGGCTGTGGTCTTCTGGCCCCCGGCACCCAGAGCGTGCAGGCGAGTTGGGCAGTCAGTGTGCGTACTTCATCCTTCAGCCCCTTGACCGCTCCATCGACCTCCTTGCGCACCATGGCTCAGAACATGCGGGCGTCTTCCTCGTGCATGTCCTTCGGCAGCGGGTTCCCCTCGCTCCCTCCAGCACACTCGGCGAATTCTGCCTCGTCCGGCACCTGGACGATGATAATGCTGTCCACCTCCCCCGGCTCAATGGTGCCCGGGTTGGTGGGCTCTGGTTCGGCCATCTGGACTCTTCTCATGTGATGGGTCATAATGGCCTCCCGGCAGATTGGGGCCTTATCCATGGTGGTGGTTGAGGTCCTCGGTTGATACTGCCGGGGGGTAATCACCAGCTGGAACTGCGGAGGGGACGTCGCTGCTCTCCTGGAGTCCAGGATGTGCCAGGGCGCCACGGGCTCTCCTTCGCTGGGAAACTCCCCGTTGCTTGGAATCTCTTTGGCCATCTGGTTACAAAGTTGCTGGGACGGTTAAGCTTCAAAAGGGAGTCTTTCAAAATGTCAAGTCAGCAGATTCAATAACTAGTTTATTGATACTGTTGTTCTCGACTAGGCTAGTATTGAAAGACTAAAGATCATACAGTAGAATGCAATCATATAAGGTACACTTCAAAAGGATTCTTTAGCCTCCCCCTGAGCTCGGCCTGAGAAGGCTCAGATAAACATTCACATATTCCCATTTCAAAGCATAAATACATAACAAAGGAAAGGAGGGGGGAAAGGAGAGTTCAATCTAGCAGCAATGGAATACAGGTTGGCTTTACCCAGGATGCCTTTCCCCAAGCCAAAGTTAGGTACATACTTGACCAGAGTTTTATACAGACTTGACACCTGGAAGGTCAGATGCTGAAGCTGAATCCTTTGGCCACCAAATGAGAAGGGAGCACTCCCTGGAGAAGACCCTGATGATGGGAAAGCCAGAAGGCAAAAGAAGAAGGGGATGGCAAAAGATGAGATGTCTGGACAGCATTATTGATGTAACTAACACAAATTTGAACAGACTTCAGAGGATGGTGGAAGACAGGAGGGCCTGGTGTGACTTGGTCCATGGGGTCACAAAAAGTTGGACTTGACTATGTGACTGAACAACAGGCATAGACAGCTTCAAGAGAGAGTTGGATAAACATCAGTGGTTATCAGCCACAAGGTATAGATGGCACAAAGTGTAAGCTGCAGTACTGCAATCCAAACTCTGCTCATGACCTGAGTTTGATCCTTGAGAAAGCTGGGTTCAAGGAGCCAGCTCAAGGTTGGTTCAGCCTTCCATTCTTCTGAGGTTGGTAAAATAAATCCCCAGCTTGTTGGGGGTCAAGTGTAGATGACTGGGGAAGGCAATGGCAAACCAACCCGTAAAAAAGATAATGTTGTTATATGACCACCCCATGGATCAGTAATGACTCGGTGCTTACACAGGAGACTTACATTTACTTTTTAAAAACGAATAACTCCTCCCCATTTCAGTAATATTCAGTATTCTCAATTGTGTTCGCTATTGAACATAGGAACTGGGAAGGGAATTTTCCTGTTCACAAATATCCTGGGAAGTTTATCTTGACTTTAAGAAGTAAGTTATGGGGTACCTGGAGAAGGGACATTATGTCAAGTGGGGTACATTGATTCCTTTTCTTACACAAACTGCTTTGATAATGAAAACCGGGAGTAGGATGTATATCTTATGCTTGGCTGTTTTGAGTCTGATGTGTTCTTACATGCAGGGCTTTTTTGTAGCAGGAACTCCTTTGCATATTAGGCTACACCCCCTGATGTAGCCAATCCTTCAAGAGCTTACAGTAGGCTTTCTACTAAGGAGGATTGTAAGCTCTTGAAGGATTGGCTACATAAAAGGGATGTGGCCTAATATGCAAAGGAGTCCCTACAACAAAAAAGCCCTGCTTACATGCCTATGCTGTAAAATGACAAATAAATTGTATTTAAAAAACAAAAACATGAGTTACAACCCGATGCTGGGGCTCCTTTGGGTATTTTATACCCAGAAGATATAGATGGAGGGAGAAATAATATTCATCTCAAAAGTAGGATTGGATCAGAGCTGAAAGATTTAAAGTTTAATTGTTGGTCAGGTGGATAATGGCTAGGATCAAAAATATTTCTCAAGGAAATTGACATGGGAAAAGTATGTGTAAGACTCGAGTTCTATAGAAACAAGCCAACAACTTTTTAAAATATTATTTCTAAACTATGCCTGTTAATACAATTATCCACCAGATGTCAGTATATGCTTGCAAAAATATCCATTAGCCACAGCGCCAGTGTGAAGACTGAAGCATTCTGCATTTTCTAGGTAAGAGTTTTTGTCTTGGAAATGGCACCAAAAGATTTCTCTTTTTTTTTTGGGGGGGGGGGGGGAAGCAGCTATATCTGCCAGTGAACTAAACGTATTCAAGTGGGCAGCCATGTTGGTCTAAAGCAGCAGGACAAAGTTTGTGTCCAGTGGTGCCTTTAAGACCAACAAAGTTTTATTCATGAACTTTCGTGTGCAGGCACACTTTCTAAGATACAATATCTGAACATAAAAACATAAGAGAAGCCATGCTGGATCAGGCCAATGGCCCATCCAACACTCTGTCGCACAGTGGCCCAGAAACCCAAGTGCCATCAGGAGGTCCATCAGTGGAGCCAGATCCATCAGTGAAGCCCTCCCACTATTGTCCCCCCAAGCACCCAGAATACAGAGCATCACTGCCCCACACAGAGAGTTCCATCAATACCCTGTGGCTAATAGACACTGATGGACCTCTACTCCATATGCTTATCCAATCCAAATGAAGTGTAAGTGCACATGAAAGCTCATACCTTGACTAATTCAGATATGTATGAAGAGTACTTCCACTAAAGAATGAACCAAGGTGGGAGTTAGCAAGCAAGGCAAAGTTAGACTTGCATCATGAGTCTTGGAAGATTGGAGATCTCTGTCAATCCTCTTGAGATGTTGCTCTGTGTGGTGAATTGCTGGTCACACATCTGCACTTTCCCCCATCAACCAGCAAACTCTCAAGCTCCCAGGGCTTGTCCAGCTTTCTACAAGTTGCTGAGGCCTGATTGCAAGCAAGCACTACCACCTGTCCTTGGGATGGCTTCCCACAGGTAGGCTGTTTATTGCCTTCAGCATTATCTCTTAACTATAGCCTGCCAGCATTGGGGCTAATTGGTTGGGAATTGTTAAGTCCAGGTCAGGATGAAAGGTGATGAATAGAAGGCATCCATGGTGCTCTGTGAATATTCACTATCTCCAAGCAATACAATGGTCTTCTGTGTGTAAACATTGTAGAGTAGGTATGACAGCTGACAATTTGGCTCGAGAGGTTGTTGATTTTAAGCAACTGTTGCCTGAAGGAAAGGTGAGATGAATTGTGGGGCTCTTTCTGCCTCTCTTTTATGAAAGGAGACACCAGGAAATGTTTCTTGGGTAGATCTTCAATTTCAGCTTTCACTCTATCATTTCCTAGACTTGAATAGTTCTTAAGAGTTGATCACCTCTCCAGATTATAACAATCATGGAATAGTCTGCTTCTATGATGATGATGATGATGATAAAATTACTCTTCCATCAACCTATCATTTCTGAAGAGCTGTAGGATGAGCCACAACAACTGAAATGAATTTGTCTATGGCAAGAGTTACTTGAACAGATGAAGCTGCCTTATACTGAATCAGACCCTCGGCCCATCAAAGTCAGTACCATCTACTCAGACTGGCAGCAGTTATTCAGGGTCTCAGGTTGACGTCTTTTGCATCATACTGCCTATCTTCAGGACTGCCTTTTCCCATACGTACCCTGGAGAGCACTATGTTTGGGGTCCCAAAATCTTCTTAAGATTGCTGGACTGATAGAAGCTCAATTATCCATCACCATAGCCAGACTGTTCTCGGTAACTGTCCCCACTCTATGGAATGCCCTCCCCGATAACATCAGGGCCCTGCAGGACCTGCCACAGTTCCGCAAGGCCTGTAAGACCAAATTGTTCAAACTTGCTTTCAATGGTTAAGGGGAGGTGGCTGCTATTCCACAGCACCAGCAATCTCGCAGAACTGAAAGAACTGAAACCAAAAACATTGGCATAATCAGAATATCAGCGTACATCATGATTGCAAAATGTATGAGAATGATTTTATTGTATATCCGATTTTAAAATTTTATGTTTGTTTTAACTGCTGTGAGCTGCCCTGCATCTGTTACGGGAGGGTGGGATATAAATTTGATAAATAAATAAAATAAATCACCTCCTACTTGGTCCTTTTAATTGGAGATGCCATAGATTGAACCTGGGGCCTTCTGCATGCCAGGCAGATGCTCTACCATTGAGGCATAACCCCTCCCCCTTTTTAGATCTCTCAGAAGCCACATCATCCCAGCAGGGGGCGACGCAGTGGACAAGCCTTCAAGAAGGATATCTGTTTCTCTACTCTGAACGGATACAGCGATCTATAGTCTCTATTTTTCCACTGCCACTTGGGCATAACCTTTCTGGACATGGTTGCTTTACATAATGCCCACCAGTAGCCGCTAAGGGTAGTAGTAGAAGAAGATGACCATAGATTTATACCCTGCCCTTCTCTCCGAATCAGAGTCTCAGAGCGGCTCACAATCTCCTTTCTCTTCCTCCCCCACAACAGACATCCTGTGAGGTGGGTGGGGCTGAGAGAGCTCTCCCAGCAGCTGCCCTTTCAAGGACAACTCTTTCAACAGCTATGGCTGTCCCAAGGCCATTCCAGCAGGTGCAAGTGGAGGAGTGGAGAATCAAACCCGGTTCTCCCAGATAAGAGTCCGCACTCTTAAACACTACACCAAACTGGTTCTCTAGCAGATTTAGATGTCTCTTCTATATTTTGAAACAGTATTTTTTTTTCATATGACTCAGCAACTTTTGGGGAAGTGGGATTCTAACTTCAGCTGAAGAACAGGTGCTTCTGGACCTCAGAGAAGTACTTAAATAGTCTGCTTTGATTGTAGTTTGCTGGATCTCAGCGGCACAAGGCAACTGACTGGTGTTGGGCCCCAAGAAAAGGCTCATTAATAAATATTAAAGAGATGAAATGACAATTCTTAACATATTTGAATTACTCATTTGAAGATGGAGTTGCAATTGGTGTAACGGGGTAGAAAGGATGGAATTTGGTGTATTTTAGACTACGGCTGCAAGCAGGCCTCATTTTAGGCAGAGCTCTGAAACCTCTACATTTTATTGTGCTCTTTCTTTCTTAGCTCCCCTCCCAAATAGTTACTTCTGGGCTACATTTTTCAACCCCCCCGTGAGAATTTTGCTGAGCTCTAGATTTGGCAAACTTTAAATATTTCTCCCCTGCAAAAAAAAAAAAATGAAAATAACCCCAACATATAAAGTAGACAGATGGAAATCTTCATCATGCCACTGTGGCCACATTGGAGAAAGTAATTTACAAAGTATGATGGGAGTAAGGCTTTATTATGAAAATTATAATTCAAGAAGCATTTTAAGGTAGATGCCAAGCTGATATAAGAAGAAGAAGATAATGGATTTATATCCTGCCCTATACTCTGAATCTCAGAGTCTCAGAGGGGCTCACAATCTCCTATACCTCTCCCCTGCAACAGACACCCTGTGAGGCAGGTGGGGCTGAGAGAGCTCTCACAGCAGCTGCCCTTTCAAGGACAACTCCTACAAGAGCTATGGCTGACCCAAGGCCATTCCAGCAGCTGCAAGTGGAGGAGTGGGGAATCAAATCCGGTTCTCCCAGATAAGAGTCTGCGCACTTAACCACTACACCATACTGGCTCTCACACACCAAATTGGCTCTCACAGTCAGACTCAACTATGCGACTAAACAACAATAATTTAGTACACCTTCTAGTGATATCAGGGGTGCGTGGCATATGCAAATGAGTTGTGCTAATGACCTCTGGCACCTCTTTTTCTACAAAATGACCCCTGACTGCAAGCATTAATCTGCAGTTTAGTGAACTGAAGATTTGCAGAGGAGTCAATGGGTTCAGAAGTTTCTAACTCTGTTTAGGATTGCACTGTTAGGTGACTGATCAGCGGCACCAGTTTTGCTCCGTGTTACTAGATCATATTACATTTCTGTTCTTTTTTTTTCTTCTCCAGCCATAAACATGAGAAAAAGAATTAAAAGGCCATATGTATCCAAAACTGTCTTCATTTAAATGTTTGAAACACAAACAACCTCTAAGTCACTGTAACACAGTCCAGAGTTCCTTCTCTACCTAACAACACTAACATCAGTTACTGAAATTTCATCAGTAGGACTTATGAGTCCAGGTAATTGCTCTCAGGCCTTGGATTCAGCGGGAGCTCACAGGAGCACAGCTCCCAAACCTTTCTGAGAGTTCCACCTCCTCCTTCCCTCCTTGTCCATTGAATAGTAGGTGCAGCTGCATAAGAATCCCTGGATGAGCTCCACCACCTATTTTTCTATAAAACGACCCCTGCTTGCTCTTATTTTATTGTTAGTTGCCATCACTTACTGCAATAATGGATTTTAAAAGACAACATTGGCCTGCCCGTTCTAACCATTAACTTTCGTTTATTAAACTCCAATTTCTTGTGCTTCCTTCAGAATTGCAAAAAAGCAGAAACAGTAGCAGACTGATCACTGCAAATTGACTAAAAATAATAAACTATTAATTAAAGAACTGAAACAGATGACTGATCATTTCATCTGTTTTGAAATGTGTGCTTCCTGGACTTGCGAGAAGGCAAAAGATTATTGGAAGATGGTGCATGAACTATTACAAAGATTTTGAAGATACATATTCAATTTAAACCAAAACTGTTTTTGCTGAATACGTATCCTAATGACTATACAAAAGAGATAAGACACCTGATGGCACATATTAATACTGCAGCTAGGATTTGGTTTGCTCAGAAATGGAAGCTCCAAGAGCTACCTACGAAACAGGACTTGATTGGGAAAGTACTTGAAGCTGCAGAGATGGACTATTTATCTTTAATGCTTGCTAGGAAATCCAAAGAAGCAGCAAGAAAATACTGGGAGAAGTTATAAGTAATTGCTTTAATGTGAACTGTGGTGAATATTCTTCAAATTATCTGATTGGAATATAAACTAAATCGATAATTTAATGGGAATTTACAAAATAATTTTACATGATTTATGTGATAAGAAGTCAAATGTGTAATAATTATAATATGATGGAACTTTCTTGTATATGAATGATATAGTGATATGCAGAATGTACTCTATTTTTTCTGAATAGATGTATTACTGCTTTTCTATTCCCCCTTCCCCTTTCCCCTTTTTTGCTTGAAAAATAAATGAAAAAATTAAGATAGAAATGTATGCTTCCTTACATGGCGGTGATTTTGTTCAACTCTTCTAAGCCAGTTTGGTGTGAGAGCCAGTTTGGTGTAGTGGTTAAGTGGGCAGACTCTTATCTGGGAGAACCGGGTTTGATTCCCCACTCCTCCACTTGCACCTGCTGGAATGGCCTTGGGTCAGCCATTGCTCTGGCAGAGGTTGTCCTTGAAAGGGCAGCTGCTGTGAGAGCCCTCTCCAGCCCCACCCACCTCACAGGGTGTTTGTTGTGGGGGAGGAAGGGAAAGGAGATTGTGAGCCGCTCTGAGACTCTTCGGAGTGGAGGGCGGGATATAAATCCAATATCTTCATCTACCTCACAGGGTGTCTGTTGTGGGGGGGTGGAAGGTAAAGGAGATTGTGAGCCGCTCTGAGACTCTTTGGAGTGGAGGGCGGGATATAAATCCAATATCTTCATCTACCTCACAGGGTGTCTGTTGTGGGGGAGGAAGGGAAAGGAGATTGTGAGCCGCTCTGAGACTCTTCGGAGTGGAGGGCGGGATATAAATCCAATATCTTCTTCTTCTTCTTCTTCTAAACACATGGCTGCAGTCCTCCAATCCTAGGGTCTGATTTTGATGACAGAAGATTGCTTTCACCAGTGGAAAAGAGGAGATTCCTCCCCCGCCATGGCAGACCCCTCTCTTTCCTTTGTGCTGTTCATGAAAATTCTCTAACCCCACCAAGAAGGCACGTTTGGGTGGTTTAGTGAGCTGTGGCAGGGCAACAGGTGAGAAAATACATGTTCCATAAGATCTGCTCTGCTCGTAGATCTGGTAGCAAAGGGGGCAGTGATGGCACTAATTTGTTCCACACAATGACTCCAGAGTACACGGTGTACTCTGAATGTTTAGTTTTTTGAGATTCTCATCTCCAAACTCAGAGTTCATGTAGGCACTAACATAATAGTAATAAGCTCCCTTAATTTGCTTTAATGTCGCAGTGGCTCATATAAAAATCAATACAGTTGTCAAGGTAATAATCCTCCAGGAACAAAGAGTTCACTCCAGGTGAATTTTTTTTTTCCTCTACAGGATTAGCGATGCCAATAAAAATAAGGTTAAGATTTTCTTGCATGGCTAAGATATACGCATGGCACGTATCCCTCAACATTGTCTCACCCAAATTCACGATAGCAATTACAATAACAGATCATTTATATGAAGCTCCTCAAATAAATGAGAGCATTGTGGCACCTTCAAGAAGGTGTTGGTTTTTTCAGGACGCATGAACCAGAACCCAGTATTTTGGATGCAATTAGTGGATCCTAACTATCCTAACAGGAGGGACTGGTGTTACTTGATCCGTGGGGTCGCAAAGTGTCAGAATGGACAACAATAACAACTATGCTGTCGTTTCATTTTATTACCTGCTGATAGATCCAAGCGGGCAGCCGTGTTGGTCTGAAACAGTAGAACAAAGTAGGAGTCAAGTGCACCTTTAAGAACAACAAAGTTTTATTCAGAACGTAAGCTTCTGTGTGCTCCAAGCACACTTCATCAGACGAGGAATCAGGTACAATGAGCAGGTCTATATATACAGCTGGTAGGCAGTGGTTTAGAATGCAAAATGGTACAAATTTAAGATCCAATGACCGAATAGTAAAATTAGTAAATAGTAATTAGTAAAATTAGTAAATAGTAAAATTAACAAATTGAGCAAACCTTTGATCTGAGTGGCATGCTCATGCTCACACCCTGCTCACTGTACCTGATTCCTCGTCTGATGAAGTGTGCTTGGAGCACATGAAAGCTTACGTTCTGAATAAAACTTTGGTGGTCCTAAAGGTGAACTTGACTCCTACTTTGTTTTATTACCTGCTGTCATAGTATGACATGACTCCACAGGGTTTACAAGACACGAGACGTTCACAGGTGGGTTACCATTGCCTGGTCCTACATAGTGACTCTGGACTTCTTTTGTGGTCTCCTATCCAAGGAGATAGCTGACCCTGCTCAACTTCCATGATCTGATGAGATCAAGGCAGCCTGGGCCACCCAAATCAGGATATTTATTTCATGTAGGAGGGATTTAAACACAAACATACACACACACATAGAGTCAAAGGGCCACGAAAAACAGGACATGTGGTGAAATGGAGTTATATAAAATTGAAATCTAATCGTGTACAATACAGAGGCTATTCAATAGCTTTGCTAATACACCTAATGGGTTGGGAATCCCAGGTGTTGTTGTGGGAAAGCAGAAGAAGCCCCGGTGGGTTTGCATGTGATCTCAGTCAAAATCCAGAATGAAATTTTGCTATGAATCTATGGAGTGTCAGACCCAGAGTCAAGGAAAAGACAATTGAAGTTCAAGATCTTTATTTCAGCTTCATGGGCATACACACACATTGTTGGAACTGACCTCTCTGTCAGTTCCTCCAATTTATAAACCTTTGCCCTGACCGTTATAATTCAAGCCAAAGCACGCCAAGCAAAAGCGAGGGTTTTGTGCGGGGTTTTTGCAAAGCTCTCATCATTCCAGGTGCTCACTATCAGTTCATGGTTCGCATCTCCTCCAACTCTTTAGCCTTGGTTACCTAGCAACTAGCCCATTTTTTAGAACTGGGTGATTTACACTAGTCATTGATGTCATGCTTTTTAACACTTAATTAGATGCCATAAGAACTCACAGCTATTTTTATTTACAGTCAGGGCTTTTTTTGTAGTGGGAATTCCTTTGCATGTTAGGCCACACAGTCCTGTGGTATACTGAAACAAACTGTCTCTTTAAACTGAAAAGTTTTTTTAGACGATGCCTTGTACTTAATAAAGGAAAAAGAGATTTCCAATGTTCTGCTGGAAGTCACTGAAGATTTCAAATCAGTAGAAATAGACAGCAATTCCACAGGAAAAGATCACAGGAGAGGATGAGAGAACTTGCCAAATCTAGACCTTTGTGGCAGTTTCACAACCTTCGTCTGCTCTCTCTCTCGTGTACACAGTTCCTTTCATGGAGTCACGGTGTACAATATTTTTACATAGGTTCAACCATAATTATCAGGGCTTTTTTTGTAGAGGAGCTCCTTTCCATATTAGGCCTCACACCCCTGATGTAGCCAATCCTCCAAGAGCTTACAGGACTCTTAGTAGAGGGCCTACTATAAGATCCAGGATGATTGGCTACATTAGAGGGGTATGGCCTAATATGCAAAGGAGTTCCTACTACAAAAAAAGCCCTGCTTCTTATCATTCTGTGTGTTCTTTTCATGAAAATAAAATAAACTGAAATTTATTTTTCTTCCCAGAAGTGAACGCTGCACTGCAGCCCCCATGAAATATAACTTTCTTGGGGCATGAGAACATAACTTCACCTGTTCTCCTATCCCTGCCTCCCTAAATGGTTGCAGTGGGGAGGAAGTAATAAGTAGAACACAACATTTGAAAAATAAAGACCTAGGTAACATTCTGTAGACTCTGCTAGGCAGAGGAGGGAGAGGAATTATGGGAAAACTGCCTTTTCGATGGCTGCCAAAATGTTTAACATCACAGATAAAAAAATCCCTGAACTCACACAAGGTACTAAGCTGAGGAAAAGAAACAAAATCTTTTTAATTCATTGGCAACTTTTTCATTGCAACAAAAATCAATTATTAGAACCAAGGTATACAGTGTGTGTGTTGGGGGGGGGGGGGCTAATGGTGTCTTGTGGTGCCTTTACCCGGCAGGAAATTCCCCAAATGGCTTCGAAGCATATAAAAAACTAAGCTGAATTGTCAACACAGTATGATTGCCGAGCCACGAGGGACATACCACCTCAGAAACTGTTCCCAGCTTTCGAATGATTGAGGCAAAAATGGTCTGAAATGGCTTGTAACTGTAGGTCAACTCTCGGTTAGCGATGTTGGGCTTTTAGTGACCGCGGTGGGAAAACTTTCCAAGGAGAAATGGCTTCTGGATTGTTGAAACTGTTGACAAAGAGAGAAAATATGAGGAGAATGAATATGTGGGATTATGGGATTGTATAAAATGTGTGCTGTCTTTCCTGAGGAACAGTATCACCACTTGTGTTCTCCAGCATTTGGGATGAGCTGCAGATTTCTGACTCCAGTCCATATGCCCTCCATGATGGAGTCTGAGGTTCAAATTAGGTTCACCGGTTCTGGGTTTAGGAATACCTGCCTATTTGGGGAATGGAGCCTGGGGAATGTGGTTTTGAAGAGCGGAGGGCTCTCAGCAGGGTCTAATGCCATAGACTTCATCCTCCAAAGCTACCATTTTTTCTCCAGGGGAAGTGATCTCTGTAGTCTGGAGATCAGAAGTAATTCCTGGAGATCTCCAGCCACCACAGGAAAGTTCAAATAGAACCTATGCTAAGTGCTAATGAGCCTATCAGCAACATTAAGAAGAAGGAGATAATGGATTTATACCCTGCCCTTCACTCTGAATCTCAGAGTCTCATAGTGGCATACAGGGCTTTTTGGGTAGAAAAAGCCCATCAGGAACTCATTTGCATGTTAGACCACACCCCTGGCTTCACCTTCATTTCACAAAGAGCTTTTTTTAAAAGAAAAAGCCCAGCAGGGACTCATTTGCATATTAGGTCACAGCCCTGAAGCCAAGCCAGCTGGAACTGCATTCCTGCTCAAAAAAAGCCCTGGTGGCATACAATCTCCTTTACCTTCCTCTCCCACAACAGACACCCTGTGTGGTATGTGGGGCTGAGAGAGCTCTCCCAGAAGCTGCCCTTTCAAGGACAGCTCTGCGAGAGCTATGGCTGAGCCAAGGCTCTTCCAGCAGCTGCAAGTCGGGGAATGGGGAATCAAACCCAGTTCTCCCAGAAAAGAGTCCGCACACTTAACCACTGCACCAAACTGGCACCAAACATTAACACCCCCTACCCTATGCAGGCCAATGATGTGATCAGGGCAGAGCATTTTCTCAAACTGAAGTGTTTTCCTTGTCCAGTTCTGTAGGGCAAAATAGAGCCTGCTTCTATTCTGGCTTATAGAAAGAACTACTGGAAGTATGAATTTGGGGCGTGCATTGGGGGGGTAAGATGGAATAGCAACATTAGGCTTCATTGAAATGCTCCTGCCTTTATTTTTTAAACCTCTTTTTCTCCTCTTCAGCAGCAACAAAAGCCATCCCAAAGCCATTCCGTGCATGTTTCTTAAATAACCCTGGAACAGATTGCCGTCTGATGATTTGAATGGGAAGGAAATAAATAACTGGAACAGAAAATCATATAGGATATGTATAATTCATTAAAATGAATGAAATCATTTTTATTAAAGTTTACACATTAGTGGGTCATTATGGTGCAGATCTTCTACACGTGGAAAACTAATAGAACAGTGCATACACAAAGGGCTATTAACATCCAGGGCTATTTGATCATTCCTGAAAGAATAAATCTTGATTTTTGACAACTTAATAGCATTTTTTTAATATATATATATATATATATATATATATATATATATATATATATATATATATATATATATATATATATATATATATATATATATATATATATATCTCCCTGTATGGCTATAATATGTAAGGTAAATTCTTGTTGAATTGAACTGCACCCTCATGCCAAGAAATGCAGCTTTTCCCTAAATGAATCATAACCTTACCCCGAGCCTATTTACCTGGAAGTAAGAGTTAAACGGGATTTACTGACTGGCAGGAATTGCTAGAATTGCAGTGCATTTAGAGACACCGAAGGACTTAACACCAGTTAAATTTCTCTGACATTAATGGGAGCTATTTTGAGCAACTCTAGTCAGAAGCAAGTTCCATGTTTTTCAATCCTTACTCCCAGAAAAAGTGCTCAGAAGATTTCGATGTTTCCCAGTGAACCAAACATTTCACACTTTGCAAGTTATATAAAATTTCACAAAGCGTCCCAATCATGATTCTGTACCTTGCCTGCTTCGTGATGGGGATATGTCACTTAATTGTACCTTGCTTTTCATATCTGTCCAACCTCGGAGTCAAATATATCTTGTTGCAATACTATAAACTTTCACTTAATCTCACCTTTTACCCTACTTCTCTCACTTAATCTCACCTTTTACCCTCAGGGATGCAGGGCTTTTTTTTTGTAGCAGGAACTCCTTTGCATATTAGGCCACACACTCCTGATGTAGCCAATAGGGGGCTGGGGTGGGTTTTTTTGCCAATTTGCCCATATCTTACTTTAGTGAGAGGACTTTTAAAAGTGCAGTGTCCTTTTACTTTTCCTGATATGGATGGCTTGGATTTCTTGGGGTTAGGGTGAAGGGGTTTTTTTGGGGTGGAGGGGTTGATAAAGTTCCTGTATTGTTAAAAGATAAGTTTTTTACTGTTTTAAAAGGATTCTGTGTTTGATTTGTTGCTGCTGTGTTGTGCTGCTGTTGTTCCTTTTCTTTTCTGGTTCTGGTTCTTGGGGGGGGGGGGTGCTGTTTGGCCTAATTTTCATTATTTAAAAGTCCACTTTTTTAACTGTTGAGTTTGTATTGGCCTTCTGTTTGGATCTATTCTCTATTGCTGCAGGTTTTTCATCCTCCTGTCCTGTTGTCCCCCTTTTCCTTGTTCTAGTTTTAGGAAGGGGTGTTGTTGACTGATTTGACCTGAGGTTTCTTATTGGTGAAAAGCCCACTTTTTTAACAGTTGAGTTTCTTGGCCTTCTCCTGTTGTCCCTTTTCCTGGTTCTGGGTTTTGTTTTGTTTTTTTTTTTGTGGGGGAAGCTGGCACCTGGGTGAGAGACCCAGAGCCAGCATGCTTGTTGTGCTTGCCCAGCTCTCCCCTTGTTGTTTGGGGCAGGGCTGGAGTGCTGGCATCTGCAGATTGTGTGTTCTGTGGCAGGGAAGCTGGCACCTGGGTGAGAGACCCAGAGCCAGCATGCTTGTTGTACTTGGCCAGCTCTCCCCGTGTTGTTTGGGGCAGGGCTGGAGAGCTGGCATCTGGGTTTGCTGCAGCCAGGTCTGCACAGCAGACTTTGAGCAGATTGTGTTTTATGTGGCAGTGACGTTGGCAATTGGGTTTATATTGGTTCCAGGCCTGCAGGGTTCATAGAGTAGATAGAGGGATGTAGTGCAATTGGGTTCTATAGAGATTATCTGGTGTGAAGTTAGGTTTGGCTTTGGGTGCCCCAGGAATTGGACCCCCTGGTCCAATTTTTTTTTGGCCTTGTGGGTTTTGTGTGGGACAGTGCCCTGAAGCTGCACAGCAGTTTGGGGGGCTCTCCTCACAATCCCCTGCTCCCCAGAGCCACTTTTCCCACGACAATTACAGTAAGGAAGTGGCTCTAATTGGTTTTTTCTCACCATTGGAAGCAGTGTTCCTTTTGGGGTGCCCACGGATGGGTGCAGTCTTTTTGGGCCGAGGGGTTTCATGCTGGGGAGTCCCCTGAAGCTGCCCTGCAGTTTTGGGGCCTCTCCCTCAAACTCCCCTCTGGCCAGAGCCACTTTCCCCACAGCAATTATAGTGGAGGAAGTAGCTAATTGGGCTTTCCCCATCATTGTTGGCAATGGGCCTTTTGGGGAGCCCAAAGACAGGGACCCTTTGGCCCAATCTTTTTGGGACTTGGGGGTTTTGTAGGGGAGAGTCCCCTGTGGGTTCCCTGCAATTTTTGAGGCTCTCCCTCAAACCCCCTGCCCCCCAGTAGCCTCTAATTATGCCTTATGTTGCCATTGATTTCAATGGCCCAAAGGGTATAATGTTGGGATAGGGGCACCCTCTTTGGGTGCCCCTGGAATGGGACCCCCTGGCCCAATCTTTTTGGGACTTGGGGGGTTTGTAGGGGAGAGTCTCCTGTGGGTTCCCTGCAATTTTTGGGGCTCTCCCTCAAACCCCCTGCCCCCCAGTAGCCTCTAATTATGCCTTATGTTGCCATTGATTTCAATGGCCCAAAGGGTATAATGGTGGGATAGGGGCACCCTTTTTGGGTGCCCCTGGAATGGGACCCCCTGGCCCAAACTTTTTGGGACTTGGGGGGTTTGTAGGGGAGAGTCCCCTGCAGGTCCCCTGCAAATTTGGGGGCTCTCCCTCAAACTCCCTCTCTTCCAGGCGGCTTCAAATATACCCTATTTGCTATTGATTTCAATGGCCCATAGGGTATAATGGGGCCATATATTCGGAAATAGCCGCGCATCTACCATATATGCAGCTATTCCGACTATGGAATTCAGAAATATACGGGATTCCGTATTCCCCCCCCCCCCCGTACACTTCCGAATCCATGTAAATCCTTTTTTTTTTTTTTGCACATTCCTAGTAGCCAATCCTCCAAGAGTTTACAGGGCTCTTCATACAGGGCCTACTGTAAGCTCTTGGAGGATTGGCTACATCAGGGGTGTGTGGTCTAATATGCAAAGGAGCTCCTGCTACCAAAAAACCCTTGCAGGGATGGATCCTTTGGTTTGCCTCTTTCTTTCTGTGTGTGCATATATACATTGCCACCAAATCATAGCTGACTTGGTGGCAAAATTTTTCGGTCCTGGCCCCGACATGGCGGAATGCTGTGCTAGAAGACACCAGGGCACAGCAGGATCTTTTACAGTTTCACAGGGCCTGTAAAGCAGTGATGTTCCACAAGGCTTTTGCTTGAAGATAGCAACAGTTGCTGACCTGGCACCTGCCTCCTCGCCCCCTTTTTCCTAGGGATCCCCCCCTCCGAGATGCAGTGTGTCAATATCTGATTATCACCTTAAGATGATGCCAACGGGGGTTGTATTTTGTTTTTAGTCTAATTGATTTTATTGACTAAATGTCTGTATTCTTACCTATTACTCTACACTGCCCAGAGCCCAGTACTTCCTAGGATGGGGCGATTCATTAAATTGAAATGATGATGGTGGTGGTGGTGGTAGTGGTGGCGGCTTTTTTGTAGCAGGAATGCCTTTGCATATTTGGCCACACATCCAGGATGCAGCCAATCCTGTAAGAGCTTATGGTAGACCCTGTGAGAAGAGCCCTGTAAGCTCTTGGAGGATTGGTTCCATCAGGGGGGCGTAGCCTAATATGCAAAGGAGCTCCTGCTACAAAAAAAGCCCTGATGGTGGTGGTGGTGGTGGTGGTGATGATGATGATAGTTCTTCTTCCAAGCACTGACAACGTCCATCCCTGCTTAGCTTCCAAAAACTGAAGAGATCAGGCTAGCCTGGGCCACCCAGATCAGATCTGTATATGTGTCTGTGCATGTGTGTGCATAATATAATGTGTTTGTCTGCAACAGAAACGTGGTTATATTTGATCTATTTTAATCTATATTTTAATGGGGAGGGACGGTGGCTCAGTGGTAGAGCATCTGCTTGCTAAGCAGAAGGTCCCAGGTTCAATCCCTGGCATCTCCAAAAAAGGGTCCAGGCAAATAGGTGTGAAAAACCTCTGCTTGAGACCCTGCCAGTCTGAGAAGACAATACTGACTTTGATGGACCGAGGGTCTGATTCAGTATAAGGCAGCTTCATATGTTCATATGTTCAATCTTGCTTGGAATTATTACCATTTAAGTCCCATTTTTGATGGTATTCATAAGAGAAGCATGAAGCTGAAATTCTCATGCACACCTCACTGGCAGTCCCACTGAACTCAGAGGGGATTACTTCCAAGAAAGTGTGTACAGGATAAATATCTTGTTGAAGTCTCATGAACATACCCTTCTGCCAAGTTCTCCATTCATCTAGCAAGGTCAATCATGTCTGCTGGCCTGGACGTGGCTCTCCAGGGCCTCAGGTTGAAGTCTTTCCTGATAAGGGCAGAGGCGTAGAAGCTGGATGCTCTTTCCCCTTCGTGGCATCAAAATGGTTATGCCAAGAAGAGCAGGGGCCATGTCCAGCCTATCTGCCACACCAGTTGTGCTCACTGCATCCCCAAGGGAAAGGCCATTGAGAAGTTTGTCATTTGAAACATTGTCAAACCAGCTGCAGTCCATATGACTGCATATGAACCCCAGAGACCACTGAGGTCAGCCGGGAAAACCTTGTTGACTATTCCCAGACGGAGAGAGGTGAAGCTGCAAAGTACCCGTAACCGGGCCTTCTCCTCTATAGCCCCGAGCCTATGGAACCAACTTCCAGAGGAAATGCGGGCCCTTGAACAGTTCCGCAGGGCCTGCAAGACCTTCCTCTTCCGACTGGCTTTCGCTGATGAAAATGGAAATTGCTAAGGAAACCGCCATCATAAATATAAACAGCAGACATAGCATTAGCACTTTACTAATTTTAATTTAATTAATTTTTAAAACTTAAGCAGAATTTTAATTAAAATGTTTATAATGTTTAAGCGTAATTTTATCTATTTCTGTATAACTAAACCTGAATTATGTTGTTAGCCGCCCTGAGCCTGCTCTGGCGGGGAGGGCAGGATACAAATAAAATTTTGTTGTTGTTGTATATCTCTGAAGCAAGTGTCTTTGACGTGTATGTGCTGCCCAGTTCAGTGTAGCGGTTAAGTGTGCGGACTCTTATCTGGGAGAACAGGGTTTGATTCCCCACTCCTCATCTTATAGCTGCTGAAATGGCCTTGGGTCAGCCATAGCTCTGGCAGAGGTTGTCCTTGAAAGTGCAGCTGCAGTGAGAGCCCTCTCAGCCCCACGCACCTCACAGGGTGTCTGTTGTGGGGGGAGAAGATAAAGGAGATTGTAAGCCGCTCTGAATCTCTGATTCAGAGAGAAGGGCGGGGTATAAATCTGCAGTCTTCTTCTTCTATGTGAAGCTTCATTATTGTGTCAGCTGTGCCATCCACAGCAAAGCAGTGAGGAACCATCCCCATGAGGCCCGGAAAGACTGTACTCCTCCATCCCGGTTTAGGCCTGCAAATGCTGCACCGAGATCACCCTCCAAGCCTATATAAGGAATTTCCCTGAGTGATGTAAATTTTTAACATTGACTTTATAAATAACTTTATAGCCAAAGGAGGCCCGTCGGAAATCCACCAGGGACAGGGCCTTTTTGGTAATGGCTCCTTGCTCGTGGAACCAGCTGCCGGAAGAGGTGAGGGCCCTGCAGGGCCTTGGGCAGTTCCGCAGGGCCTGTAAGACAGCCCTCTTCTGGCTGGCTTACAACTAACTGACAGTGGAAACTTTATGGAAGGTTATAATGTAGCATTTTGGCAGATGGTTTGTTCTATATGTTTTCTATTTTCCTGTTTTAAATTGTTGCAAATTGATGTATTTTAAAAACCAAACTCAATGTTAGATTTTATATGTTGTGAGCCGCCCTGTGCGGCTTCGGTGGGAAGGGCGGGATAAAAATTGAAATAAACTGAAACTGAATTACCAGCTACTGATTCCTTTCAAAGGCGATGCTCTGCGAGTGAACTATGACCCCTCCCCCAAAGTCTTAGCACTCTATTTCCACGCCTATACAACCCCTGCTTCTGCTCCAGTTATTGCAAGGATCAAAAAGGTTCCTACCTTTTGCCAAAACTTCCACGAGGTTGTCCTATCATTCTAGTTGTGGGGATGGACCACAGGCAGGGGTTTTTTTTAGCAGGAATGCAGAGGAACGCAGTTCCGACTGGCTTGAAATCAGGGGGTGTGGCCTAATATGCAAATGCGTCCCTGCTGGGCCTTTTTCTACAAAAAAAGCCCTGTGTGAAACAATGATGATATCAGGGGCATGGCCTAGAATGCAAATGAATTCCTGCTGGTCTTTTTCTACAAAAAAGCCCTGACCATATGTGATAACAGACACGGGTGTACCGTGTTTGATTCCCCACCAGTAATGTTTACTACATTTAATTGTCATTTCTCCACTCCTCACCCTCCAACAGTGTGAATTGGTGTAATTTTGACTAAACATCAACCAGAATATATTTAGTAGGGTTTTGGCAACATCATATATTGCTCTGCCCTCACAGAGGGATATTGTATTTGGAGCAGTATACCTGCCAATCTCTGCCTGCTTTTTGTACTGGGCCCTCTCTAAATTGTACTGTCAATCTCTGGAATAATTGTAATTTGGTTATCTCCCAATTTGCTTAGCAGCCAAAACTATTCACCCTTATTACTGTCATTTGGCAATGCATGATCATTATTTTTCCCAGTAGGGGGCAGAGTGACGGAAAGCCTTGACGGGTCCTCTTTAGGGATAACAAGCGCTCAGCATGGCCTGTGGTTGCCCAGTCAACAACCAAGATGCTAACCGTAGTGGATGAAATGTTGAATATGGAGTTTAAAAGAAGGTCAATTTTGAATATGTCAGGCTTCCCCCTCCCCCAGTCCTCTGAATGTTACAATTAAAAGGTCATTGAAGTTTGAATTGACAGATATAAAAATAATGCTGTTTTCATTTCCTGAGTTACATTGCACATTTGCAGCACAGATGCTGCGCGACTTGAAGGAGACTCTACTAGGATAACAAGAAGAACCATTGAGAAAGCAGCTCTCAGTTTCATACTGATTCCCCACTCGCCTTCTGCCGCTCTCACGCGCCTCTTCTCCATGGGGCTTCAGTCGGATTTCACACTATCTGCCCCGGGGCTGCAACTCGCTTCGCCTTTTTCACACGGCAAACTGAAACTGTTTTTTAGAGGATCTTATTTGCTGCGTGAAAGAGGTGGCGCAAATTGCAGCTCTGGGGCAGATAGTGTGAAATCTGACCAAAGCCCCGTGGAGAAGAGAAGAGTGAGAGCGGAAGAAGGCTAGTGGGAAATTGGTTTCAGTGAAGGTAAGTACCTTCACATCTGAAGAAATGAGCAGTGACTCATGAAAGCTCTTCCCCTACCACAGTTTGTCTTAATCTTTAAGGTGCTACTGGACTCTTGCTCTTTTCTACTGCTGCAGGCGGACTAATATGGCTACCATCTTGATCAATGCACATAAGTAATTAGCTGCCACAATTAAAATGCTTGGGAGTAGAACATTAGTAGCTGTAGTGAGATGGGTATCCTCTGTTCCTATTCAGTCCCGGGGGATCCATTGTTCTGAACTTGTGAATGAACTCTAGTTCATCAGTCTCACGTGGTAATCTCCACTTAAAGCTTCTGTGTTTGAGGACTGCCACTCTTAGGTCAGCGGTGGAATGATTTTGGAAGATTAATATGTTTCTCCACTGGTTGTTGACCCTTTTTAAATTTAAGATTTATGTCCATTGAGTCTTTTGTATAGGGACAGACCTGTGGTAATGAAAAAGCCAAGGTTTTAAAGCAACATGATAACTTTAGTTCCCAAATACCTAGGGCTTTCTTTGTAGCAGGAACTGCTTTACATATTAGGCTACACCCCCCTGATGTAGCCAGTCCTCCAAGAGCTTCCAGGGCTCTTCTTACAGGGCCAACTGTAAGTTCCAGGAAGATTGGTTACATCAGTGGGGTGTGGCCTAATATGCAAAGGAGTTCCTGCTATTAAAAAACCATGAACATGGCTATCATAAGCACACTTAAAACATTTTTTCTGATCTGATACTGAACCTAAACTCACACCTACAGAGCCATAATGGAACCCATGGGTTCCTAGGTTCAGGCAAGGGATCATGGCTCAGTGATGGAGCATTGGTTTGCCATGTGGAAGGTCTCAGGTTCAATACCCTTGGGGAGCTGCTGCCAGCCTGAGCAGACAATACTGACCCTGATGGACTGATGTTCTGATTCAGTATAAGACTACTTCATGAGTTCATGTGATGCCTTCTCAATGTTAGAAAGGAAGTTTTCTGCATGGAAACTGCATAATAATGTAATTGCCCTCCACCAATGAAGTGGGCACCTGGGCAAAGGCTTGTGTTGGAAGCACTATCAGGGAAGCTTCCAGAGACAGGGCTTATTTTGTAGCAGGAACACCTTTGCATATTAGACCCCACCCCCATTCCTCCTGGAGCTTACAGTGGACCCTGTACTAAGAGTCCTGGAAGCTGTGGGAGGATTGGCTACATCAGGGGTGTGTGGCCTAATATGCAAAGGAATTCCTGTACTAAGAGTCCTGGAAGCTCTGGGAGGGTTGGCTTCATGAGGGGTGTGTGGCCTAATATGCAAATGAGTTCCTGTACTAAGATCCCTGGAAGCTCTGGGAGGATTGGCTACATCAGGGGGGCATGGCCTAATATGCAAATGAGTTCCTGCTACAAAATAAAGCTCTGTCCAGAGATAATGGAACTGATGCTTAGTGCACTCATGAAATCAGAGCTTTGGAAGATTCCAGAAAGTAGAGCGAGGGCTGAGTTTCAGCAAACATCTAGTACAGAACACACCTCCTAATCCTTATTTTAGCAGACCTTTGTCTGTAATGAATCATATAAGACCCCATAAACAGTCAATACTGCTTTAAAACTTTTTTTTTTTAGTTTATACGCAGTCAAAAGGAGCTTTGTGCAGGTGTTTCCATTGTAGTGTATCGAGATAACAATACAATGCAATAACATAAAACCAGCCAGCGCGACCCTGCGCGGAGCGACTGGGCTGTCCCCGGGCTGCTCAGCGCAGGGCACGCACTCCCAGCCAATCACCAGCTGTGGTGGGAAGTTCAACAGGCCAGGATTGGACTGGCCTGTCTGGAGGGAGGTTCCCGGAGTTGTACATAAGCGGGACCTGGCCCGCGTGTTCTCTCTCTTGTAATGTGCCTCCATTAAAGCATGTTGCCCTACCAATGTCTCCTGTCTCAGTACGTTACAGTGGCGACGAAGGTGGGATTCTAGCCGCATCGGCTACATCGGAGACAGGGCAACACACAGGCCATGACCGCTGCCGCCATCAGCATTGCTCACCAAAGCGGTACCACCGGTCACATCAAGACATTCAACCCCGCGAATCCTGAGGCCTGGGAGTCCTACTTGGAACGGGTTGAATGCTACTTGAGGGCCAACCGGATCACAGAGGACAGTATGAAGAGGGACGTTCTCTTGAGCGTCTGCGGGGTGGCCACCTTCGAGATCGCTAAAGGTCTCTCGGCCCCCCGACCTCCTCGTAAGAGAAGTCCTACGAGGAGGTCGTCAGGCTCCTCACGGGCCATTTCTTGCCCCAACCTTCGCGGGTGGCCCGCCGGTTCCTCTTCCACAGGAAGGACCAAGCCACGGGAGAATCGGCCGCCGACTACCTGGCAGCCCTACGACAGATCGCAGGCAGCTGCAACTTCCCCCACCTGGAGGAGACCCTGGCCGATTGGTTCACCTGGGGCCTTCGCGATGAAAGGCTCCAGCAGCGGCTCTTAGCGAAGGAAGACCTCAGCCTCCAGAGCACCTTCAGCGAAGCCGTGGCGTTCGAGAGAACCTCGAAGACCTTCCCCAGAGCGAGGACCGATGCAGTCCACCACGAGGAGCTGGACCCCGACCGGCAGGACGAGGGAGAAGTGTTCCAGCTGCGCCGCGCAGCAGGGGCAACCAACCACGCGCCGCAACGACCCCGAGCGGCCGAACGATCCCCAGCGATGGAGAGACCGCCGGCCACCAAATGCGCCAGCTGCGGCGACCCCCACGACAGAAGGGACTGCCAGTACCGAACCTGGGACTGCCGGAGCTGCAGAAAGACCGGCCACATTGCAAGGGCTTGCCGAGCCAAGCCCAACCGCCGGAGGCCGACCACGCACCACGAGTCGGCAGAGTTCCACTCCACAGCATCCACAACCCTACAGGTACTGAACTTTCCCCTCGCCACCCCCGACAAGATCAAAATGGCGGTCCTCATCGAAGGGAACCCCTGCCAAATGGAGGTGGACTCAGGTCCCTCCATTTCCATTATAGCAGAGGAGACCCTGAGGAAACTGTGCCCCCGCCAGCGGCTACAACTGAGGCCGGCGGACTTTATACTCGGGGACTTTCAGAAGAATCTGGTGCAAATCGTGGGGTGGGCCCGTGTGCAAGTCGAGCAGGAGTCCTTCTACGGCCCGCTGGACATCCTGGTGGTAAAGCGCCAGCTTACCACCCTGCTAGGACTGGCATGGTTCAAGCCCTTGGGGATCCGCTTGGAGGGGGTGGGGCAAACCCTAACACCCAGGGGGTTTGGGGAGATATGCCAAGAGTTCCCAGACGTGTTTGACAGCTCCCTGGGGAGCTACAAAGGGCCGGCCATCTCCCTACCACTAGACCCGACGGTCAGGCCGATCCGGCTCAAGGCGAGGCGGGTCCCGTTCGCCTTGAAACCAAAAATAGAGGCCAAACTAGACCGCCTCACTGCCCAAGGGGTCCTGGAGCCGGTGGACTACGCCACCTGGGAGACTCCCATCATAACCCCGATCAAGCCAAACGGGGAGGTGCGGATCTGTGCCGACTATAAGTGCACAATAAATAAGGCACTGCAGGATAACCCCTACCCAGTGCCGGTGGTGAGCCATGTCTTGGCTGCCCTAGTGGGGTCTAAGATCTTCGGGAAGCTGGACCTGGCACAGGCCTACCAACAGCTCCCGGTAGATACTAAGACGGCAGAGGCCCAAACTATTGTGACCCACAGGGGGGCCTTCCGAGTGCGGAGCTACAGTTCAGGGTTAGTGTTGCTCCGGGGATTTTCCAAAGTATAATGGACGCTCTCCTTAAAGGGATCCCCTGAGTCCAACCGTTCTTTGATGACGTTTTAATCGCCGCCCCGGACTCCGAAGAATTCGGCAACCGCCTAAGAGAAGTGCTCTGCCGGTTCCAGGCAGCGGGTCTCAAGGTCAAGAGGGAGAAATGCTTGCTGGGGGTACCACGGGTGGAGTTCCTGGGTTTCGCCGTAGACGCAGCGGGAATCCACCCAACAGAGGAAAAGACCCGGACCATCGTGCAAGCCCCTGCCCCAACTTGCAAAGCGGAGCTACAAAGCTTCTTGGGGGTGCTTAATTTTTACCATTCATTCCTCCCCCACAAGGCAGCCCTAGCAGAACCCCTACACCGGTTGCTGGACAAAAAAGCCCCTTGGGTTTGGGGCAAACAACAAGCCGCCATGTTTCAGGCGGTCAAGGACGTCCTGGTGTCCAATGCGGTGCTCCACCATTTTGACGAGGGCCTCCCCGTCATCCTGGCTTGCGATGCGTTGCCTTGTGGGTTGGGAGCAGTCCTGGGGCACCAACTCCCGGACTGGAGGGAGGTACCGGTAGCGTACTACTCCCGTACACTCACACCGGCCGAGCGCAATTACGTGCAGATAGACAAGGAGGCTCTGGCTATCGTGGCGGGGGTCCGCAAGTTCCATGATTATCTGTATGGGCGGAGGTTCACAATAGCTACGAACCATAAGCCGCTCTTAGGTCTGTTGGCCCCAGACCGCCAAACCCCCCCAAATACTTTCACAGCGCGTGTTGAGGTGGAACCAATTCCTCAACTCATACACGTACACACTGGTCAACCGGGCCGGCAAGGCTATGGGCCACGTGGACGCGCTCAGCCGCTTGCCTCTATCCATCACAGAACCTGACCCAGCCCCCGCACATCTGGTCATGTTGGTCGAATCCCTCCCGGAACAGCCCCTCCACGCCGCAGAGGTCGCAAAGGCTACAGGGAGGAACAAAACACTGGCAAGGGTTCTCGACTGGGTGGTGAGGGGGTGGCCAGAAGGGAACATGGGGGAAGAGTTTAAGCCCTACAAAATGAGGAGAGAGGAGCTAGCAGCCCACAAAGGGTGCATCTTATGGGGAAGCAGGGTGGTGGTTCCCCCCCCCCCCCGCTGCAGAAGCGAGTTCTGGAGTCACTCCACGAGACCCACCCCGGCATAGTCAGGATGAAGGCTCTAGCCAGGAGCTACATCTGGTGGCCGGGGATGGATGAGGAGATCGAGAATTGGGTGCGGAGGTGCAGCGCATGTCAGGAGTCACGCCCCGAGCCACCAAGCGCCCCGGTCACACGGTGGGAAACCACTAGGAAACCTTGGTCCAGGCTCCACTTAGACTTTGCAGGGCCCTTCCAGGGACAGATCTTTCTGATCATGGTGGACGCCTACACCAAATGGCTGGAGGTCATTCCAGTAGCGTCTACTTCATCAGCAGCTGCAATATGGGCACTGCGCAGGGCCCTTAGCACCCACGGGATTCCGGACACGATTGTCACAGACAACGGGGCGGCTTTCATCTCTGGGGACTTTCAGGCATTCCTACAGAGGTACCTGATTAGACACATAAGGTCTGCCCCGTTCCACCGGGCCACCAACGGACAGGCGGAGCGAATGGTCCGAACGACCAAGGAAGCCCTGGGCCGGATAGTGCAGGGTGACTGGGACTAGCCGCCTTCCTGTTCGACAACCGGGTAACCCCCAACCCGGTCACGGGGGTAAGCCCGGCAGAGCTCCTCATGGGGCGCAAACTCATCACGAGGCTCGACAGGGTACACCCCGATCGAGCCTCGGACATCCGAGGGTCCCCGGAGGTCCGGGAGGCAGCCCGAGGGTTCTTCGCGGGGGACCCCGTGTTCGCACGAAACTACGCCCAGGGACCCATGTGGGTGGTGGGTCGGGTGAGACAGGTAATTGGGACCCGTCATTACGAGGTATCCACAGAGGGGGGGGGCAGACTCTTCGGCGGCACATCGACCAGCTGCGCCACCGCACTCTACCAGAAGGGCCGATCGACGTGGAGGAGGAAATACCCGGGGGAGAGCCGGCTAGGGGTCTGCCAGAGGCCACCGCGCCAGCACCGACCCTGCCCGCCAGCGAACTCCCTGGACCAGCAGAGGCCGAGCGACCCACAGAGATCGACCAGCGACCCACAGCAGCCTCAGCCCCCGGAGAGACTCCTGCAGCTGAAGCAGCGCTGGCACCACAGGCAGCTCCTAGACGATCCACCCGAGAGCGCCGACCTCCAGCCTACCTAAGAGACTATGTACAGCAACTAGGGGGGGGGGGGTGTAGTGTATCGAGATAACGATACAACGCAATAACATAAAACCAGCCAGCGCGACCCTTCGCGGAGCGACCGGGCTGTCCCCGGGCTGCTCAGCACAGGGCACGCACTCCCAGCCAATCACCAGCTGTGGCGGGAAGTTCAACAGGCCAGAATTGGACTGGCCTGTCTGGAGGGAGGTTCCCGGAGTTGTACATAAGCGGGACCTGGCTCTCTTGTAACGTGCCTCCATTAAAGCATGTTGCCCTACCAAGGTCTCCTGTCTCAGTACGTTACATCCATTGCAGTTCCATTCCTCATCTGCCTCCTCTACCTCTTTTCCCTACATCATTTAATATGAACAACAAGATCAGAATGAAGGCAGCTTTGGCATTATTTTAATATCAGCCACTTTATTTAAACTCTCTCACGGCTCAGGGGAAAGTATGCTTTTAGCATCGATCTTCCATTCGGCGAACAAGGAGAGCCACACCATAATGAAAGGGTGGTATCTCTCGCAAATATGAAGTTGTGCCAACAGAATTTCAGAGGTAATTGATTGCTCTTTAAAGTTGTCCCTCATGTATGGAAAAGCTCGAGTAACTCAGCAGGAGTGAAATACATTAACTCTGTATCATTAAAAACTTGGGGAAACGGTGAGCTATTTGCCACTCTGGGAAAAAGGATTAAATCCTCTGTTTTCAACTTGAGAGTTGCCAAATACAGCAACTAATATTCTATTCCCACTTCATATCTTTCTGTCCCTAAGGATACCTCTTTTTTTTTTTTTTTCAGAGACCCATTGATTTATATTATCTGCTCAAGCCGAATCTTTTAGCATTCTCTTTCCCTGTGTGACTTTTATGGAAGGCGCCATTGATTTTTACTTTTTTGGTATAGATTTTTTTTTAAAAAAAATGTTCCTTCAAAACTTTCTTTTCATCTCATATGGCAACAGCAGAATGAAAAGAAATGTGAAATACAGAAGCCAAGATACGGCAAACGGTGCAGAATACATAGGCACATAGTATGTAATGTTCTCTGAGTATCAGAGGGAAAACTGAACACATTTAGAGAATATCTAAAATATTATGGCTCTAGAAGGGTTTGCAGAGCAAAACAGAAGGGGAAAAAAAACCAACCTGAAGAAGCAATGAAATTGGGTGCCTAAAGGTTGGGTAAGAGAAAATTATAAGAAATAGAATAAAGAATGCATTTATTTACTTATTTATTTATTTATTCCAAAGTGCACTAAAACCCTGCTTTTAAGACATAGGCCCATTCTGCCCTTGAAACAGTGAATATTTGGACCAAGAAGTGCTGAATCCATGATACAAATAAATATCTCTAGGTTAAGAGCCTTGAACCAATAAAACATTGGCCATACTCAGGGGTTTTTTTTAAGCAAGAACGCAGTTCTGGCTGGCTTAGTACCAGGGGGTGTGGCCTAATATGCAAATGAGTTCCTGCTGGACTTTTCCTACAAAAAAGTCCTGTGTGAAACAGTAGTGGTGTGAGGGGGTGTGATCTAATGTGCAAATGAGTTCCTGCTGGGTTTTTTCTTCAAAAAAGCCCTGGCCATACTATGGATAAAGATAGAATTACAAAATGTGGTATTCAAAGGAGTGGGATGAATGCAATACACAGATGGATTCCCAGACACACACTGCTATTTTTCTATGTAAGGAGTGATTGCATTGATGTATGTTATTGTTAGATTATTTTTTAAAAACTATTTTGTAAACTGCTTTGGAACAGCAGTAGAGAAAGAGATAGACAAAACTCTGCAGTACCCACACCCCCAGGCAATTAAGAATCCTTGAGTAAGATCTGTTGAGAGTATTAAAGAGAGTACCTTCAATGCTCCCTCTAAACTGTGGAGTCTTGTGAACAAAAATTCTACTTTGTGAGCTACTAGCATTAAAGTTGTGAGCAGCTGCATAAATTAAGAACATAAGAACATAAGAGAAGCCATGTTAGATCAGGCCAATGGCCCATCCAGTCCAACATTCTGTGTCACACAGCGGCCAAATATATATATATATATATATATATATATATATATATATATATATACACACACACACACATACACACTGTGGCTAATAGCCACTGATGGACCTCTGCTCCATATTTTTATCTAACCCCCTCTTGAAGGTGGCCATACTTGTGGCTGCCACCACCTCCTGTGGCAGTGAATTCCACATGCTAATCACCCTTTGGGTGAAGAAGTACTTCCTTTTATCCGTTTTAACCTGTCTGCTCAGCAATTTCATCGAATGCCCACGAGTTCTCGTATTGTGAGAAAGGGAGAAAAGTACTTCTTTCTCTACTTTCTCCATCCCATGCATTATCTTGTAAACCTCTATCATGTCACCCCTCAGTCGACGTTTCTCCAAGCTAAAGAGCCCTAAGCGTTTCAACCTTTCTTCATAAGGAAGGTGTTCCAGCCCTTTAATCATTCTAGTTGCCCTTTTCTGAACTTTCTCCAATGCTATAATATCCTTTTTGAGGTGCGGCGACCAGAACTGCACACAGTACTCCAAATGAGACCGCACCATCGATTTATACAGGGGCATTATGATACTGGCTGATTTGTTTTCAATTCCCTTCCTAATAATTCCCAGCATGGCGTTGGCCTTTTTTATTGCAAACGCACACTGCCTTGACATTTTCAGTGAATTATCTACCACGACCCCAAGATCTCTCTCTTGGTCAGTCTCTGCCAGTTCACACCCCATCAACTTGTATTTGTAGCTGGGATTCTTGGCCCCAATGTGCATTACTTTGCACTTGGCCACATTGAACCGCATCTGCCACGTTGACGCCCACTCACCTAGCCTCAACAGATCCCTTTGGAGTTCCTCACAATCCTCTCTGGTTCTCACCACCCTGAACAATTTAGTGTCATCTGCAAATTTGGCCACTTCACTGCTCACTCCCAACTCTAAATCATTTATGAACAAGTTAAAGAGCATGGGACCCAGTACCGAGCCCTGCGGCACCCCACTGCTTACCATCCTCCACTGCGAAGACTGCCCATTTATACTCACTCTCTGCTTCCTATTACTCAGCCAGTTTTTGATCCACAAGAGGACCTGTCCTTTTACTCCATGACTCTCAAGCTTTCTAAGGAGCCTTTGATGAGGAACTTTATCAAAAGCTTTCTGGAAGTCAAGGTAAACAACATCTATCGGGTCTCCTTTGTCCACAAGTTTGTTTACCCCCTCAAAGAAATGTAACAGGTTAGTGAGGCAAGATCTTCCCTTACAGAACCCATGCTGAGTCTTCCTCAATAACCTGTGTTCATCAATGTGCCTACTCATTCTGTCCTTGATAATGGTTTCTACCAACTTTCCCGGTATTGAAGTCAGACTGACTGGCCTGTAATTTCCTGGATCTCCTCTGGAACCCTTTTTAAAGATGGGGGTGACATTTGCTACCTTTCAGTCCTCAGGAACAGAGGCAGATTTCAATGAAAGATTACAGATTTTTGTTAGAAGATCCACAAGTTCAACTTTGAGTTCTTTCAGAACTCTCGGATGTATGCCATCCGGACCCAGTGACTTATTAGTTTTTAATTTGTCTATCAGTTGTAGGACCTCCTCTTTTGTCACCTCAATCTGACTCAGGTCTTTCAACACCCCTTCCAATATTAGTGGTTCTGGGGCGGGCAAACACTTCTCATCTTCCACGGTGAAGACGGAGGCAAAAAATGCATTCAGCTTCTCAGCCATTTCCTCATCCTCCTTCAGTAATCCTTTTACCCCATGGTCATCCAAGGGCCCCACTGCTTCCCTGGCTGGTTTCCTACTTCTAATATATTTGAAGAAATTTTTATTGTTGGTCTTTATGTTTTTTGCAATATGCTCCTCATAGTCCCTTTTTGCCTGCCTGATCACAGTCTTGCATTTGATTTGCCACTGCCTGTGTTCCCTTTTATTAATCTCACTTGGACTGGTTTTCCACCGCTTAAAGGAGTCCTTCTTACCTTTTACAGCTTCCATTACTTTGTTTGTTAACCATGCTGGCCTCTTCTTATACCTGTTTGTGCCTTTCCTAACTTGTGGTATGTATTTTATCTGAGCTTCTAGGATAATAGTTTTAAATAGTCTCCAAGCTTCCCCAAGGGTTTTGACCGTATTTACCTTTCCTTTCAGTTTCCTCCTCACATGCCTCCTCATCTCAGAGAATTTACCCCTTTTAAAGTTAAATGTGGTTGTGGCGGTCTTTTTGGGCAACTCCCTATTTATACAAACGGTGAAATCAATAACATTATGGTCACTGTTCCCAAGCGGCGCAATCACTTTTACGTCTCTCACTAAGTCTTGGGCATTACTTAGGACCAGATCCAGGATCGCCCCACCTCTGGTAGGTTCTGAGACCATCTGCTCCATAGCACAGTCATTGAGAGCATCAAGTAACTCAATCTCTTTCTCTCGACCAGAACACATGTTGACCCAATCAATCTGCGGGTAGTTAAAATCACCTATTACGACACAGTTTTTACGTTTAGCCGCTATCTTTAATCCTTCCATCATATTATAATCGTCCTCTCTCTTTTGATTTGGTGGGCGATAACAAACTCCCATAGTTAAATTTCCTTTTGGGCCCTCTATTTCAACCCAAAGCATTTCTAAAAGGGAATCTAATTCTCTGACCTCAGTCTTACTGGACCGTATATCCTCTCTGACATACAGAGCCACCCCACCTCCAACCCTTCCCTCCCTATCCTTCCGATATAACTTATATCCAGGAATCACCGTGTCCCACTGATTCTCCTCATTCCACCAAGTTTCTGAAATTCCCACAATGTCTATGTTTTTTCCCAACACTAAACATTCCAATTCACCAATTTTACTTCGGACACTTCTAGCATTTGCATACAAACATTTATAATTTCCCAGGCAAGCTAGGCCCGCCACCTCTGTCCTGCCACCTCGAGACTCTGGCAGACAGTCCATAGTGTTTGTCACCATCACAGTGGACAACTCTGATCCATTACTCGGTAGAAAAATAGAAGCCAACCCTTCATCTCTTTGAGATGAGTCCTCTCGAACCAGAGACATTCCATCTCCTGTTGGCTTTCCCCCAAGATTTAGTTTAAAAACTGCTCTGCCACCTTTTTGATTTTAAGCGCCAGCAGCCTGGTTCCATCCAGAGACAAGTAGAGACCGTCTCTTTTGTACAGCTCCCGCTTGTTCCAGAAAGCATCCCAGTGCCTAACAAACTTAAACCCTTCCTCCTTACACCATCGTCTCATCCACACATTGAGACTTCTAATTTGCGCCTGTCTCTCCTGCCCTGCACGTGGAACAGGTAGCACTTCCGAGAAGGCCACCTTGGAGGTCCTGGCCTTAAGTCTCCCACCTAGCAGCCTAAATTTTTCCTCCAGGACCTCACGACTGCATTTCCCCACATCGTTGGTGCCAACATGCACCACGACCACAGGCTCCTCCCCAGCACTGTCTATCAGCCTATCTACTACACGTGTAATGTCCGCTACCTTCGCACCAGGCAGGCAAGTCACCATACGGTCAATACGCGGTTTTGCCACCCAGCTGTCTACTTGCCTAAGGATCGAATCACCAACTACCAAGACCCCCCTTCTCCCCCTGCCCAGGGATGGTTCCTTGGCGCGAAAGGATACCTGCTCACCAACCGAAGAAGAGGTCCCTTCTGAGGGCGCATTCCCCTTGTCCTCAGCAAGGTGCCCTGTTCCCTCTCGACCCTCACGCTCTCTGGCAGCAACGGGGCTGCCACGTTCAGAGTGGGGCTCATCTAATACGCCCCCGAGAGTCTTCCCCAATTGCCTAACTGACTGTCTCTGCTTCTCCAGGGCAGTCACCTCGGCCTCAAGGGCACGAACCCGTTCCCTGAGGACCAGGAGCTCCTTGCATCGAGCACATACCCAAGACTTCTGTCCTGTGGGCAGATAGTCATACATGTGACACTCAGTGCAAAACACTGGAAAGCCCCCACCCCCCTGCTGGCATTCTACCTTCATGATATATATATATATATATATATATATATATATATATATATATTAAATATACAGTCCTCTTTAAATGCTGTTGTTTACGTGGCTCCCCTTCTGGAAGGTCAACTTACCTTATTGGGAGAACAAGGAAATCAGGGATCTGGGTTCCCGGTCCTTAGGAAGCCCCCAGCCGAAGAGCCACAGGCCAAGAGCCCTTTAGCTCTCGCCCTTCGGCTCGCGACAAAGGCTCGCGCCTTTGGCAAGGCGCAGCTTAAAATGCAAAAATTAATTTGCTTTGCGGCCATTTTTCCTGAACTAAAACACAAATGTGTGAGCCAGAGGCTAAAAAACTGTGAGCTCACACTAACTCAGCTAGAGGATAATGTTTATGCAATGAATACTTTGTTAGAGTAGGGAAAAAGGAGACAGTTACAGAGTGCTAGCTGATTCTTTGGTCCATCCAATACAGTTCTTATGAACTGGACACACTTTCCTCAGTAGCCACTGTGTTCTGACCAAGTTATGTCAGAATTGTCATCATTGCAAAGGTGCCCACAGGCTCAAAAAGCTTGGGAAAGCCCTGCTGCAGAGGATTCTGGGCTTTGATAGGGTACATATTAAATGCATGTCAGTGTCACGGCTGGGGCCGGGTCAGGCAAAGTCCAGAGGCAGTCCGAGGTCTGTAGCCAGTAAGCAGGAGGGTCCGAGGCGCCAAATCCGAATCACTGTAGAAGTATCGCAGGTCTGAGGTCCAGAAGCCGAGGTCAGGGAGTCCAGAAGTCCAAAGCCAAAGTCAGGGAGTCAGGAACCAAAGTCAAGCCGGAGTGGATGCTAGAATGTCAGGGAGATGACTAGTTGCTTCCACAAAGCTTCCTCCCAAAGCCCACAGCTATATAGCCCTCTGCTGGCTGTTGCCCGTTTGGGCTAATTGCTGGCTCAGGGAGGCAGCCAGGATCCTGTTACCACTCAAGCATCCTTGCTCTTAGAAGGGCCAGAATCCTCTCAGAACTCAGGGCGCGTCTTGCTTGTGAGCGTGCCGCCCTCCTCCGATCCCTGAGGTCCTGCCGGAGGCGGTCACGCACACGAGCCACCCGAGAGGGCGAGGCAGGGGGGCTGGGATCTTCTCCAGCAGGAGGCAGGGGCACTGGTGCAGGTGGCAGGGGCACAGTTTCCTCATCAGACTCAACTTCCTCTGAAGGGTCCCCAGCACCCATGACACTATCCCCCCCCCCAGGGCCCCCCTCCGTCGAGGGACCTGGAAGGTCGGGGTGGTCGTTGTGGAACTGGTGCACCAAGTCCGGGGCATGAAGATTGTCCTCGGGCTCCCAAGACCGGTCTTCTGGGCCGTATCCCTCCCAGTCCACCAGGTACTGGAGGCCTCCACGATGGTTCCGGGAGTCCAGGATCTGGCGCACCTCATATTCTTCCTCGTCATCCACCAACACTGGTGGTGGCGGCGGTGGGGAAGGAGTCCGAGCTGGGTCAGGGGGTGCAGCCGGAACAAGGAGGGAGCGATGAAACACGGGGTGAATGCGGAGGTGGGGTGGCAACTGGAGCCTGAAGGCGACGGGGTTTATTTGTTCAACGACGGGGTAGGGTCCAATGAACCGTGCATCCAGCTTGTGAGACCGACCAGGCCGGCGCAGGTAGCGAGTTGAGAGCCACACCTGATCCCCCGGCTGCACTGGAGGGCCTTCTTGCCTCTTTTGGTCCGCAGCCCATTTATATGCCTCCTTGGCTTGCTGTAGCTGCTCTCGGAGCAAGTCTTGGCTGGCACGGAGTTCTTGCAGGTAGGCATCGACGGCGGGGACATTCGTGGGTGGTAGGATCGCTGGGAAGAACCGAGGGTGGTACCCGTAGGTTGCAGCAAACGGGGTCATTTGGGTAGATGAATGGACCGCGTTGTTGTATGCAAACTCCGCTAGGGGCAATAGAGTGGTCCAGTCATCCTGCTGGTAACAGGTGTAACAGCGGAGATATTGCTCTAGCGTGGCATTGGTGCGCTCTGTCTGGCCATCTGTCTGTGGGTGGTAGGCCGAGGACAGGTGCACTCGAGTACCCAGGCTGGAATGGAGGGCTTGCCAGAACCGAGAGGAGAACTGAGGGCCCCGATCGGAGATCAGATGGGCTGGGAGTCCATGCAGACGAAAGATGTGTTGCAGGTAAAGCTGGGCCGTCTCCTGAGCTGTGGGGAGTTTCGGGCACGGAACAAAGTGGGCCATCTTGGTAAATAGGTCGACGACCACCCAGATACAAGTCTGACCCTTGGAGCGTGGAAGTTCCGTGATGAAGTCCATCGAGATGGTATCCCAGGGTCCTGAAGATGTGGGCAAGGGCTGCAGCAACCCTGAGGGTTTGGCTGGGATGTCTTTGGCCCGTCGGCAGACGTCACAGGAGCTGACATAGCGGGCAACATCAGCGCGAACTCGTGGCCACCAGAATTCCCTTGTCAGCAAGTGGGTGGTCTTATGCTGTCCAAAGTGCCCGGCGGGTAACGAGTCGTGGGTCAGGCGTAGCACTTCTGCCCGCAAGGGCCCGGGCGGCACATAGAGGCGTTCGCGGTGTAGCAAGAGGCCGCCTCGAGTCGTGAACTCCCCTGTTGGGTCATCTTGGAGAGCCTGGAGGTGTTGCTGGACCCAGGGATCATTGGCCTGGCTAGCCCGAATGTCCTCCACGAGTGCTGGTGAAGTGGAGGTGGCTGCAAATACTGAGGGCGGCAGGATTGGAGCAGCGGGCGCGGTCTCAGTTGAGGCAGGGGCGTATTCCGGTTTCCGGGAGAGCGCGTCTGCTTTCCGGTTCTGGGTATGGGGGATGTAGGAGATCCGGAAGTCGAAGCGAGAGAAGAATAGGGACCACCGGATCTGGCGCTGGTTGAGACGGCGGGTGGTCTGGAGGTGTTCCAAGTTCCAGTGATCGGTGAGCACTTGAACAGGGTGGCGAGCCCCTTCGAGGTAATGTCGCCAAACCTCAAACGCCGCCTTGATCGCGAGCAACTCCCTCTCCCAGATGGTATAGTTCCTCTCTGCAGCAGTGAGCTGCCGCGAGTAATAGGCGCAGGGCTGTAGTGGCTGGGACGGCTCCTCGCGCTGGGACAGCACTGCTCCCAGGGCCACGTTGGAGGCATCAGCTTCCACCGTAAAGGGAAGCTGGGGGTCGGGGTATCTCAGGAGTGGCCCGGTGGCAAAGCGAGTCTTCAGGGTGGAGAAGGCGTTATCGGCCTCTGGGGACCAGTGGAAGGGTTCTTTGGGGCGGAGTAGTTGAGTCAGGGGTGTGGTCAGGGATGCGTAGGCCGGGATGAATTGCCGATAGTAGTTGGCAAAACCGAGGAACCGCTGCAGGTCTTTGCGATTCTGAGGAGCCTGCCAGGTCAGGACCGCTTCTACTTTTTTCGGGTCCATGAGGATCCCCTGCGGTGACACGATGTGCCCAAGGAACTCGACGGAGCGCAGGTCGAAGTCGCACTTCTCCAGCTTGGCGTAGAGACCATGGGCTCGTAGGCGCTGCAGGACCTGGCGGACGTGCTCGGCGTGCTGGGCAGGATTGCGGGAGTAAATTAGGATGTCATCCAGGTATATGATCGCGAAGCGGTCGAGCAGGTCCCGGAATATGTCATTCATGAACCTCTGGAAGACAGCGGGGGCATTGGTCAGTCCGAAGGGCATTACCAGGTGCTCGTACTGCCCGTATCGGGTCCCAAACGCGGTCTTCCATTCGTCTCCGGGCCGTATGCGCACCAAATTGTACGCTCCACGGAGGTCCAGCTTGGTGTAGATTTGGGCCCCCTTTAGGCGATCCAAGAGTTCAGGGATCAGTGGTAGAGGGTACCGGTCGCGGATGGTGATCTTGTTCAGGGCCCGGTAGTCATTGCACAGCCGGAGCTCCCCACTTTTCTTCTTCACGAAGAGCACTGGAGCAGATAGGGGAGAGGTTGAGGGTCGGATGAATCCGCGTTTCAGGTTCTTGTCCAGGAAGTCTCGCAGAGCTGCCAACTCCGGCTCCGACATTGGGTACAGACGCCCCACCGGGAGTGGTGCCCCAGGTACCAAATCAATGGCACAGTCGTAGGGCCGGTGAGGGGGAAGCTGATCAGCTCCTGTCTCTTCAAAGACATCAGCAAAGTCCACATACTTCTGAGGGAGCTGAGGACCACCACTCGGGATGCCAGCTGCTAGAGTGGTGGGAGGAGTCAGATGGGGGCATGGGTCTCGGAAGCGTAGTTCCTGCTGGGCCCAGTCCACGATGGGGTTGTGCAGCTTCAGCCAGGAAAGGCCTAGAATCAGCGGGAAGCGAGGCATGCGGGCGACATCAAACCGCAGCTGTTCTTGGTGCTGCTGGACGTGGAAGGTGATGGGACAGGTCTCCTGGGTGACGGGGCCAGAACGGAGGAGGCGCCCGTCAATAGCCTCCACCAGCGACGGAATCCCTTTTGTCTGCACAGGGATCTGGTGCTGCTTCACAAAGGCGGCATCTATAAAACAGTGGGCCGCTCCCGAGTCCAGCATGGCATACACGAACAGCCAGCGTTCGTCAGGCAGACGGAGTTTGACTGGTAGCAGGAATGGCCCTGGGGTATCAGCCCGCTGTTCGGAGGACCCAGCTAGTCGCCCCAGGCTGGGGGGTCCACTTACGCCTGGGGCTGCCCTTTTGGCGGCGGTGGCAGCGAAGGTCCAGGTATCCGATGCTTAGCAGGGCAGCCAGAGGCATAGTGGCCTGCCGTGCCGCAGTAGAGGCACAGATTCTGCGTGCGGCGTCTGGTCTTTTCCTCTGGGGTCAGGTGGGGTCGAGCAGCTCCAAGTTGCATAGGCTCATCCTTGGTGCTGGTACTAGCTGGGGACGGGCGAGGAGCCAGGTAGCACGGCGCAGGGAGCTGGCGCCCTCTGGTCTTGGCTTGGCGGCGACTTTCCAGGCGGCCATCGATGCGGAGGCAGAGGGTGATAAGTTCTTGGAGCGTGGGTGGCTGCTCCACCCTGGCCAGTTCATCCAGGACCTCCTCTGCCAACCCCTCAGTAAACTGGTCCATCTGGGCAGCCTCATTCCACGCCAAGTCCTGGGTCAGGAGCTTGAATTCAGTGGCATATTGAGCCACCGAGGAGTTGCCTTGTTTCAGTGCCCTGATCTTCCGGTTGGCTGTGGCTGCTTGGACTGGGTTTGAGAAAGCAGCAGACAGGTGGGCCTCAAACCCCTGGTAATCAGTCAGTAGGGGAGAGGACGCGACCAGTAAGGGTGTGGCCCATTTGGCCGCCTGCCCCTTTAACAGACTGATGACGAAACACACCTTGGTTTTGTCATTGAGGAAGTCCCGTGCTCTCAGTTCAAAGTACAGCCGACACTGTGCTAGGAAGGCAGGAAATTCTTCCACGGCACCCCCAAATCTGTCAGGTGGGGGAACTGGGCACTTGGCTGGAGCACTGGCCGCAGGTTGTTGCTGCAAGTGCACTACTGCCTGTGTTAGCTGCTGTACCTGGGCTTGGAGCGCAGCCAGTAGTTCTGTGGTTCCACTTGCTTCAGCATCCATCCTGTGGAGTGGGTGTTTGTCGGTGGAAGCAATCTGTCACGGCTGGGGCCGGGTCAGGCAAAGTCCAGAGGCAGTCCGAGGTCTGTAGCCAGTAAGCAGGAGGGTCCGAGGCGCCAAATCCGAATCACTGTAGAAGTATCGCAGGTCTGAGGTCCAGAAGCCGAGGTCAGGGAGTCCAGAAGTCCAAAGCCAAAGTCAGGGAGTCAGGAACCAAAGTCAAGCCGGAGTGGATGCTAGAATGTCAGGGAGATGACTAGTTGCTTCCACAAAGCTTCCTCCCAAAGCCCACAGCTATATAGCCCTCTGCTGGCTGTTGCCCGTTTGGGCTAATTGCTGGCTCAGGGAGGCAGCCAGGATCCTGTTACCACTCAAGCATCCTTGCTCTTAGAAGGGCCAGAATCCTCTCAGAACTCAGGGCTCAGGGAGCGTCTTGCTTGTGAGCGTGCCGCCCTCCTCCGATCCCTGAGGTCCTGCCGGAGGCGGTCACGCACACGAGCCACCCGAGAGGGCGAGGCAGGGGGGCTGGGATCTTCTCCAGCAGGAGGCAGGGGCACTGGTGCAGGTGGCAGGGGCACAGTTTCCTCATCAGACTCAACTTCCTCTGAAGGGTCCCCAGCACCCATGACAGTCAGGCTATTGGGCTGTTCAAGACACATCCATTGTTCAAACTTAGGTTTTCTTCTTTTTTGCAGACTCACACTAGGAAAAGGGAGAGATAACATCATCCATTCAAAATGTTCTGGTTGTGTGCTGTTAATTTTTTAATCTTATTTATTAACACATTATTAAAATATTTATCATGGCTCAAGACAGCTTAAAAACATATTTATCTTCTGTTTGTGATTCCATCTGGAGGACTTGTGTGTAAACGGCAAAAGAGCGTGGTGTAGTGGTTAAAGTGTTCGACTCGGATCCGGGAAACCCAGGTTTGAATCCCCACTTTTGCCATGAAGCTCGCTGGGTGACCTTGGGCCAGTCAACCATTTTAGCCTAACCTACTTTTTAGGGTTGTTGTGAGGATAAAATGGAATAGAAGAGAATGATGTAAACTGCTTTGGGTCCTTATTGGGGTGAAAAGTAGGATATAAATGAACAGGGCTTTTTTGTAGCATATTAGGCCACACCCCCTGATGTAGCCAATCTTCCTGGAGCTTACAGTAGGCCCTGTAAGAAGAGCCCTGTAAGCTCTTGGAGGATTGGCTACATCAGGGGTGTGTGGCCTAATATGCAAAGGAGTTCCTGCTATAAAAAAGCCCTGGGAAGGAAGGAAGGAAGGAAGGAAGAAGAAGAACAGAAGAAGAAGACGATGATGATGATATTGGATTTATATCCCACCCTCCACTCCAAATCTGAGTCTCAGAGCGGCTCACAATCTCCTTTATCTTCCTCCCCCACAACAGACACCCTGCGAGGTAGGTGGAGCTGAGAGGACTCTCACAGCAGCTGCCTTTTCAAGGACAACGTCTGACCCAAGGCCATTCTAGCAGGTGCAAGTGGAGGAGTGGGGAATCAAACCCGATTCTCCCAGATAAGATTCCGCACACTTAACCACTACACCAAACTGGCTACACCAAACAGGAAGGAAGGAAGGAAGGAAGGAAGGAAGGAAGGAAGGAAGGAAGGAAGGAAGGAAGGAAGGAAGGAAGGAAGGAAGGAAGGAATAATAATAATAATAATAATAATAACAACACCAACAACATTTTATTTATATCCCGCCCTCCCCGCCGAAGCAGGCTCAGGGCTGCTAACAACATCTCAATCCATACAATAAATTATACAACAGGTTTTAAAATCACATTCACTTAAAAACATTCCAATTAAAATTAACATTCCTGAAGCTACTCTATTAGGTGTAAATATTATGGCAGAATTACTTAAGGCGAATCATCAGTCGTTCAGTCAGATAAAGGCCATCTCAAAAAGGATGGTCTTGCAGGCCCTGCGGAACTGTTCATGGCTCCGCAGGGTCCGCACTTCTTCCGGGAGCTGGTTCCATAGGTGTGGAGCTGCAATGGAGAAGGCCCGTGTAAGGGTATTCTTTAATTTTGCCTCGTTTGGCCCGGGGATAGTCAGCTGATTCTTCCCAGCTGACCTCAGTGCTCTCTGGGGTTCATATGGGGAGAGACGGTCCTTCAGGTAGGCAGGTCCTCGACCATATAGGGCTTTAAAGGTGATAACCAGCACTTTGTAACGAACCTGGTATACAACTGGCAGCCAGTGCAGTCCGTGCAGCCCCAGCTGTATGTGCTCCCATTTTGGGACCCCTAATAACAGCCTAGCCGCCGCGTTCTGCATCAGCTGCAGCTTCTGGGTTCGGCACAGAGGCAGCCCCATGTAGAGGGCATTACAGTAATCCAATCTTGAGGTGACCGTTGCATGGATCACTGTTGCTAGGTCCCGACACTCTAAGAAGGGAGCCAACTGCCTTGTCTGCTTCAGATGAAAAAACACCGACTTGGCAGTGGCTGCTATCTGGGCCTCCATTGATAGTGAAGGCTCCAGTAGTACTCCCAAGCTTTCAGCAGCGCACCGTTAAAAACTGGGAGAGGAATTTCTCCTCCCAGAGCGCCGCGACCCACGCAAAGGACTTCTGTCTTCATCGGGTTCAACTTCAGCCCACTCAGCCTAAGCCAACCTGCCACAGCCTGCAGTGCCAGGTCCAGATTCCCTGGGACGCAGTCAGGCCGGCCATCCATTAGCAAATAGAGCTGGGTGTCATCTGCATATTGATGGCACCCAAGCCCATACCTCCGGGCAATCTGGGCAAGGGGGCGCATGTAGATGTTAAATAACATTGGGGAGAGAACTGCTCCCTGCAGCACCCCACAATCTAGTGTGCGCCGCTGGGACAGCTCACTCCCAACTGCCACCCTTTGTCCCCGTCCCTTGAGGAAGGAGGAAAGCCATTGTAGGGCTGACCCCCTAACCCCTATGTTGGTGAGGCGGCGGGTCAGTAACTGATGGTTGACTGTATCGAACGCAGCCGACAGATCTAACAGCATCAGCACTGCCACACCACCTCGATCCAGATGCCGCTGGAGGTCATCTACCAAGGCGACCAGCACTGTCTCCGTCCCATGACCCGGGCGAAAGCCGGACTGGCAGGGGGGAAGGAAGGAAGGAAGGAAGGAAGGAAGGAAGGAAGGAAGGAAGGAAGGAAGGAAGGAAGGAAGGAAGGAAGGAAGGAAGGAAGGAAGGAAAAGTAAGAAAAAGAAAGAAAGACTTCTAATCTCTTTCCTCCTTATAGTAGACTGCAAGAATCTCCAAATAAGAGCAGAAAATACTCCAAAGTCACCAGTACTGGAAGACGCAAGTATAGGTACAAAGCAAAAATCCAAAGTGTGCCAACTCATCTGGAAACAATAGGCTACCTGCAGGCTTTTTTTTTTTTTTTTTGAAAACTATCTTCCAAGCAAATCATCCAAAGCTCTTTCTCTAAAATCAGTCTAACAGAAAGATTCTTTCAGGCGTGAAGGGGCATCTAATTGGAAATATTTGGAGGCCTGATGAGAAGCTTACAAAGTAAGGCAGAATACATACTCGATGTATAGACTCAGCTGGAGTGAATAGGTCTTTTCATGCCTTAAGAAACCAATAGCTCTGACTGCTGCTCATATAGTGCACATCTACCTGCTATCAACCAGTGATTTACAAACGTTCTCTCTTCAGGGAATCTGTTCCACATTGATGATCCTATCACGAAACTTCACAGGGCAAAGCAGGGGCTCCCAATATGGTACCCATGAAAACCAGCACCTTTTCTGGGGCCCATCAAGTGCCCACCAATTGGGTGGGGCTGGGTAGGACATAAACCCAGCAGTACTTCTGATTGGCCATTGGAGATTTGACTGGCAGTGCAGATTTTTGAAAACATTGCTTTAGCAGCAGCTGCCACTATAACTCATAAAACTTCACTGTGGGATTGAAGTTAAGTTGTGGCAGCCATTTTGTGGTTGGTTCCAGCTTCCAACACCATGGTCTGTCAGAATTGTCAGAATTCCACAGGTTCCTGCGAACTCAAAAAGGTTGGGAAAACCCTGGTGCAGAGGATTCTGCTCTTTAATAGGGTCCATATGAAATGTATAAGTAAGTCTCATTTTGGGCAGGAGCTCACAGGAGCAGAGCTCCAGAAACTCTAAATTTTATTGTGCTCTTTCTTTCTTACCACCCCACCCCCCAAAATTACTTGCATCTGTGCTCCATTGTGTGAACTCCCTGTGAGAATTTTGCTGAACTTGAAGATTCAAGAAACTGTCTAATATTCTCTCCTCACAAAATATGAGAAATAACCACAACATATAAAGCAGACAGGTGGAAATCTTCCTCATGCCACTGTGGCCACATAGGAAAAAGTAATTTTAAAAGTATGAAGGGAGGGAGGGTTTGTGATGACAATTATAATTCAAGAAGCATTTTAAGGTACATGCTGAGCCGATATAATTTAGTACAGAGGTCCCCAACCCCCGGTTCATGGACCGGTACCGATCCGTGGCCAGTTAGCAACCAGGCAGTGAGTTGTATAATTATTTCATTATATATTACAATGTAGTAATAATAATAAGACAACACTGGATTTATATCCTGCCCTCCATGGTGAATCTCAGAGTGGTTCACAATCTCCTTTACCTTCTTCCCCCAGAACAGATACCCTGTGAGGTGGGTGGGGCTGAGAGAGCTCTCCCCAGAAGCTATCCTTTCAAGGACAACTCTTGCGAAAGCTCTGGCTGACCCAAGGCCATTCCAGCAGGTGCATGCGGAGGAGTGGGGAATCAAACCTGGCTCTCTCAGGTAAGAGTCAGTGCACTTAACCACCACACCAAAGTAAAGTGCACAATTTGATCATCCTGAAACCATTTTCCCCACCCCAGTCCGTGGAAAAATTGTCCTCCACAAAACCGGTCCTTGGTGCCAAAAAAAAAGTTGTGAACTGCTGATTCAGTACACCTTCTGATGATGTCAGGAGGTATGTGACATATGCAAATGAGATGTGCTAATGGGCTCTGGTACCTTTTTTCCTACTAAATGACCCCTGTTAAGTATGTCAAGCTTCTTGGCTGTTTGAGACACATCCTTTGTTTCTCTCTAGTTCCTCCTTTCTAGGGGAACTCTTACAAAACCTCTGATGAATCCCAAGAGAACACAGTTTGAAAACCACTGTTATAAACAGTGTTCCCTCTAAGCTGAGTTAGCATGAGCTAGCTCACAATTTTTTTAGCCTCCAGTTCACACATTTTTGTCTCTGCTCAGGAAAAATGGCCCTAGAGCAAACTAATTGATGCAGTAGCTCACAACTTTAATGCCAGTAGCTCAGAGCTTTAATGCCACCAACTCACAAAGAAGAAGAATTTTTGCTCAGAAGACTCTGCAGCTTAGAGGGAACATTTGGAAGAAGAAGAAGAAGAAGAAGAAGAAGAAGAAGAAGAAGAAGAAGAAGAAGAAGAAGAAGAAGAAGAAGAAGAAGAAGAAGAAGAAGAAGAAGAAGAAGAAGAAGAAGAAGAAGAAGAAAGTTATTGGATTTATATCCCACCCTATACTCTGAACCTTAGAGTAGTCACAATCTCCTTTAACTCCCCCCCACGACAGATACTTGTGAGGCAGGTGGGGCTGAGAGAGCTCTTATAGCAGCTGCCTTTTCAAGGACAACTCTGTGAGAGCTATGGCTGACCCAAGGCCATTCCAGCAGCTGCAGGTGGAGGAGTGGGGAATCAAACCCAGTTCTCCCAGATAAGAGCTCACGTAACCATTACACCAAAATGGCTCTTAACAAACTCATGTGATATCAAAGCAACTACATATGCAAGCACAGTTGCTGTATGTACCAAGCGGTGACTGTCCAATAAAGGAAGCAGTGTTGTATGTTTTATAAACATCCTCTCTTTCCCTTCAAAACCTGCTATTTGTACCCCTTGGGAAAATATATGGGTACCTGCACGCCATCCCAACTAGGGTCAAAAGCAAATTTAGAATGAGAGAAGCGGCTTTCTAGTTCAGGTGCTCTTGACAAGCAGCTTTTAAAGAAAATTACAGAGGCCAGGAGGCATTATCATGAATCCCCTGTGTCTTTTCTAGTTTTTCTGTCAGTTTCTTCATAATAAAAACAGTTTTGTAAAAGTATTGCTTGCAGTGGGATGCATGTTACAGTCAGGGGAGTTCGATTGTGGGGTCAAAACGAATGTTGAAAGGGGAAGGAAGATTTTCCAGCAAAGTTGAAAGAAAATACACATAAGGTTCTTCTACATTTTCATTTTACTCACTGGTAAATTCCTGTTAAAAGCCCCATGGTGCAGAGTGGTAAAGCTGCAGTACTGCAGTCCGAGCTCTCTGCTCATGACCTGAATTTGATCCTGGCGGAAGCTGGGTTCAGGTAGCCGGCTCAAGGTTGGCTCAGCCTTCCATTCTTCCAAGGTTGGTAAAATGAGTACCCAGCTTGCTGGGGGGAAAGTGAGATGACTGGGGAAGGCAGTGGTAAACCACCCCGTAAAAAGTCTGCCATGAAAACGTCATGATGCAACGTCACCCCAGAGTTGGAAACGACTGGTGCTTGCACCTTTTTTCCTTTACCTTTTTAAATTCCTGTTTCTTCTCTTGGTTTCCCCCCACCCCCATTCTACATGTGTTTTGCTGATTTGATATCACACAATTTTATTTACAGCATACCTCCCTGCAGTTTTTTTATGCTGGACATGAATGTGTGATATCAACTCAGCCACCAGAGGGCAGAAAAAACATGTGTGGAACGGGGGAAGGGGGGAATCCAGAAGCAACAAGAACTTATCAGCAAGTACAATGAGAACACAGAAAAAGTCCATAGTCAATGTTAAAATGTAAAAAACCTCCCCAATTTTATTTACAGCATACCTCCCTGCAGTACTGCAATCCTAAACATTGCTCACCACCTGAGTTCGATCCCTGGTGGAAGCTGGGTTTTCAGGTAGCCAGCTCGAGGTTGATTCAGCCTTCCATCCTTCTGTCAGAACTGGAACGAACTTCAGACGATTCCAATACTTGTTACAAAGTAAGGATCTTTATTGAAGAACTACAGTGCTAGAGCAACGAGATAACAGCAATGCCGAGTTCTGGCAGTTGGTTACATTTTATGCCATCAGTAAAGTACAATAAAGCTATCATTCACACGGGTTACAGACAAGTGTCTCTTTTCCCAGGCTTCGTTATCAGAAGGGAGGATGCTTCCCTGTGGTGAAGGCCAAACGGCCTGTCTTCAAAAGGGCACCTGTGGATGTTGAACAGAGACTATCTGTCGCCCGTCCTGGAGCCCTAAATATTTGGAATAGCTATGAGGTGCAGGGTTAATTGCTCAGGCTATGGACCCTGTGTTAGTGTTAGGTTACAGCATGGAGTCAGTTTGGTCAAAGCAGACAGAGAGAAAGTTACAAGTTCTGACACCTTCCAAGGTTGGTAAAATGAGTACCCAGCTTGCTCGGGGAAAAATGTAGATGACTGGAGAAGGCAATGACAAACCACCCCCTAAAAAGTCTGCCGTGAAAACGTTGTAAAAGCAACATCACCCCAGAGTTGGAAACGACTGGTGCATGCACAGGGGACCTTTCCTTTTTAATGTTTAAATGTAATTTGTTTTCTTTGCCTTTCTTTGTATAGTTGGAATTTAAATGATGCTGTTAGCCGCCCTGAGCCTGCTCCGGCGGGGAGGGCGGGATATAAATAAAATTATCTATCTACCTATCTTCCTTATATTTGTAATTGTTCTCCCTCCCTCTCCCTGCCTCTCTCTCTCTCTCTCTCACTCATATTGTGTTAATTAGTTTTTGGAGTCATGTATGAATACAATGTTTTGGATGGAATCAATTTTTCCACGGTGGAATTCTCTTTGACCACATGTGGACTGGGAGCAATAGTACAGAAGGAACTAGGCAAGTGGTATTTTCCAAAGAGCACTACAATGAAGTTTGCAACGCTGTCTGTCCCTTGCCTGAAGAATGTTAGGTTGGTCTTGACCAGAACCAGGGCCTTTTCGGCTTTAGCTCCTAAACTGTAGAATGAACTGCTGGAGGAGATCAGGGCCCTGCGAGATTTGTTAAAGTTCTGCAGGGCCTATAATACTGAACTTTTCCGGTTGACCTTTGGTTAATATCATCAAGGCTGCTGGCAAGAGCGATCAAGCTCTCCTACTGATAACACAATTATAAGGAACCTATGCTGATCCATGTCATGTGGCCGCTACTGTGGACTGTAGTCTACAGAACACTGACCTTTGACTGCTTTATAGTTATTATAGTTTATGATTTTAACTAAGCTTTATTGTATTTTTATGATATTGTAATTTTGATGATGTTTTAATGCAATTATATAATGGAATGTTATTATTGTTGGAAGCCACCCCAAGCCTTCCTTCCTTCCTTCCTTCCTTCCTTCCTTCCTTCCTGGTGTGAAAGAGCCAGTTTGGTATAGTGGTTAAGTGTGTGGAACCGGGTTTGATTCCCCACTCCTTCACTTGCACCTGCTGGAATGGCCTTGGGTCAGCCGTAGCTCTGGCAGAGGTTGTCCTTGAAAGGACAGCTGCTGGGAGAGTCCTCTCAGCCCCACCCACCTCACAGGGTGTCTGTTGTGGGGGGAGAAGAGGAGATAGTAAGTTGCTCTGAGTCTCTGATTCAGAGAGAAGAGCGGGGATAAATCTGCAGCCTTCTTTTTCTTCTCCTTCCTTCCTTTGCCATGGCCTCTGAGTAGAAGTTCTGTTGTCATTCCTTCCCTTCAAGTTGCACTCGATTTATGGGGACCCTACAGGGTTTTCAAGGCAAGAGGTGATCGAAGGTGGTTTGCCGTTTCCTGCCTCTGCAAACTGAGTCTGCACATATGCAGGTTCCATCGTGTTATGGTGACCCCAGCAAGGAGCTTTCAAGGGAAATGAGAAGCTGAGGTGCTTTGTCAGTGCCTTCCTCTGGTGGCCAACGAACAAAAGAGGAAGCCACATAAATGAACTGGGAATGCCACAGCAAAAGCTCATGGCTGGATACTGCAAATACTTATATATTTAACCATAACATGAAAAATATGTTTGACACCCCTTACCAAGTGATACAATTACTCGAAAACTATCACTTGGTAAATTTATGGTTGGTAATGGGAAATGGCTTGGCCAGAACGTGAGTGGTGTAATGAATTATGAATCAATATGCTTTTTTTCCCCTTTCAGGTTAGACCCAATATTATATCTGTGCCTGACGAAGCATTCTGGGAAACGGTTTGTTTACCAGTCTACCGTTGCATTTCAACTTCCAATTTTGGGACACTGGAACACGTTGGTCATCTATAAGAAAATTCCATCTTACTGCACTGGATTCCACGTAAGAGCAGGAGCTCCCATAGAGCGCTTGCTCTTTAAATATGGAGAGATGCGCACCTTTCAAGTGGAGTATCATTATGCAAGGACTGTTTCATTCAGGCCAGAAATTGTTTTGCGATTGCGACTGCATTGAAATTGTACTTTGTTTATGGTATTTTACATAAGTATTTTTATGTATGGTTAAATATATAAATATTAGCAGTATCCAGCTTTGAGTTTGCTGTCACATTCCGGGTTCCTTTGGTGGCCAGAGCTAACCATTCTTGATATTCCAAAGGTATCTACTAGTTCAGTGAGCTGACTGGTTCTGTTACACATTGTACCCAAACAGAGATATTACAAAATTCTTGGTGGGATTTGTGAGAAAGATAACATGAAGAGAAAGCATCTCTTTGTTCCTGTTTAATCTCTTCTGTTTCAACTTCTTCTAAGAGGCTCTTGCTTTAATTGCCTTTTGTTTCATTCTATGCAGATAAGGGGCAGTTAGGACTTTGAACTCCGGAAACCCAAATGTTATGTCAATTCATCTATTTTGGGCTCATCGCAAAGCAGAACATTAGTCTAGCACTACAGGAGGAAGAACTAAAATGAGATTACTCTTTGACATTCCTCCAGTTGTCTCAAGTGGAACGATTTCAGACACTGTTGTGGGGGCAGAAGATATAGGAGATCATAAGCCACTCCTAGTCTCTGATTCAGAGAGAAGGGTGGGCTATAAATCTGCAATTCTTCTTCTTCTTTTTCTAACCAAAGGTTTATGGAAGGCAATTTGTTGTCAAGCCATTTTGTTGCAGTTAGGGTTCTTGCTATTGACAGCAAAACCGAGATTAATTCTCATTTTGTTCTATCTATATTTTAGTTTAGTTTATTGCATTTATATTAAGAGCCAGTTTGGTGTAGTGGTTAAGTGTGTGGACTCTTATCTGTGAGAACGGGGTTTGATTCCCCACTCCTCCACTTGCAGCTGCTGGAATGGCCTTGGGTCAGCCATAGCTCTGGCAGAGGTTGTCCTTGAAAGGGCAGCTGCTGGGAGTGCCCTCTCAGCCCCACCCACCTCACAGGGTGTTTGTTGTGGGGGGAGAAGATATAGGAGATTGTAAGCCGCTCTGAGTCTCTGATTTAGAGAGAAGGGGGGGGTATAAATCTGCAATTCTTCTTCTTCTTCTTTCCTGGTGCCAACCAAGTGTTTTTAGATGGACAGTGCAAGGCCTTTTGCCACTGGTGGAACTCATGGTACCCATGGTTTCCATTGTACAGGTTTCGACTGGCATAATAGCCACCCTCTATAAAACACAATGGAAGGATCCAAAATCCAGAACAAAAACATCAGATAATGCACAGGTAGCTGTCTTTTGTGTGTGTGTGTGTGCGTGACAAAATGACAATATCCAAAACACCAAATACACATGCATGGGAGAAGGCTCCCTCTAAGCTGAGTTACTGTGAGCTGACTCACAGTTTCTTAGCCTCCAGCTGGCACATTTTTGTCTTAGCTCAGGAAAAATAGCCCCAGAGCAAACTAATTTATGCAGGAGCTCAGAACTTTAATGCCAGGAGCTCACAAAGTAGAACTTTGGCTCACAAGACCCCACAGTTTAGAGAGGACTGATTTCTAATATCTAGAGATCAATTATAATTTCTGGAGAACGAACTCCATTCCCCATCAGGATGTTGGAAACCCTAACATGCCATACACATACAATGACTGATACAGATAGGAGATATCTACAACCGAAAACACAACACATTCCTAGGAAAGACCCAGTTTATAATATTTTGTTAGATATTGATAGCAGTTTCATTTTGTAACGTTCATTCTTTCGAGCCACCATAAAAATGGCCTCTCAGACGCAATATTAATGAACGTGGTCCAAGGCATATATAACTGACAAACAGACACTTCAGCTTGAATAGAGAGGAGCAAATATACGAGGGCTGAAATATACCTAATTGGATCTTGAGGCAGGATCCTGGTGAATTATACCAGTTTCTTAATCTTCCCTTCAGGGAATTTCCTTCAACAATTGGACAATATTTTTTCCCTGAGTAAAAGATTCCAAATTTGCCTCAGATTTCACTGCAGGTGAAGTTCAGCGGCTGTTCAGCCTATTAGTAAACTCAGAGCAGTAACTCTTTCAGAAACAGATTCTTCCCTGGATTCCTAGGGTTGCCAATCCCCAGGTGGGGGCAGGGGATCCCCTGATTTGGAGGCTGTCTCTCTGCTTCAGGGTCATCAGAAAAGGGGAGAGATATCGGCTGGGCACTCCATGATTCCCTATGGAGACCGATTCCCTTAGGGTGTAATGGAGAATTGATCTGTGGGTATCTGGGGCCCTGGGGGGCTGTTTTTTGAGGTAGATGCACCAAATTTTCCACATCGCATCCAGTGCCTCTCTTCAAAGCACCCTCCAAGGTTCAAAAAGATCGGACCAGGGGTACAATTTTATGAGCCCCCAAAGAAGGTTACCCTTAGCCTTCATTATTTCCAATGGAAGGAAGGCATTTAAAAGGTGTGCAGTCCCTTTAAATGTGATGGCCAGAACTCCCTTTGGAGTTCAATTATGCTTGTCATAGTCTTGCTCCTGGCTCCACCTGCAATGTCTCCTGGCTCCAACCACAAAGTCTCCAGATATTTCTTGAATTGACCTTGGCAACTCTAGATGGCCCCATGATGATTTCAGCAGAAGTGATGTTATCAACCTGGGGACATTGCATGATGATGGTCTGGTATTTTGGGCAAAACTCTATGGTTACCATAGAGTTTTGCTTGCAATACCAGTGTGTTGCCATGTTCTATATGACATCATCATGTCGGGGATGTCCTATGGGCTCATGGCTGTTGGGAGCGGGGTTGGCAAAATTGAGGGATCCCCTGCTCCCACCTGGGGGCTGGAACCCTACAGGGCATCCAAAGGAGCTGCTGCTTATGCTTATACAGCAAGAAATACACACTGTGGGTAGCACATGCAAACTCTGTTGTGATATAAATCACAGTATCATAAACAATACCAAAATACTATCAAAAGTCCCAGTGCAATTAATACAAAATAGTCCAAATTCTTGTACTTACATATGAACATATGAAGCTGCCTTATACTGAATCAGACCCTTGGCCCATCGAAGTCAGTATTGTCTTCTCAGACTGGCAGCGGCTCTCCAGGGTCTCAAGCTGAGGTTTTTCACACCTATTTGCCTGGACCCTTTTTTGGAGATGCCAGGGATTGAAACTGGGACCTTCTGCTTCCCAAGCAGATGCTCTACCACTGAGCTACCATCCCTCCTTTGCAGTCCTCAATAACATGAGTTCAATTCCGGAGAAGAAATAATTCATACAAGAGACCGGTTTCGGCCACGCCTTCCTCAGTCATGAGTTACACGCAATGAACTGCACGTAGCTTCTCCAATTTAAGTTGTGATTATTCACTAGTTGGGACCCAGTCAACTTCCATTTGCGGGCAATGCCTCATTGCAAATTCACAAGCTGGTTATGTCCCTCATGCTTATGGTTATATGGCAGAAAATGATGACAATGATTACCAAGTATTATGCTTACAAATATTACTATTACAACCATACTCCCCCTAAGCTATGGAGTCTTGTGAGCTAAAATTCTGCATTGAGATCTATTGACATTAAAGTTGTGAGCTACTGCATAAATTAGTTTGCTCTGGGGCCATCTTTCCTGAGCTAAGACCAAAACATGTGAGCCAGAGGCTAAAAAACTGAGCTAGCTCACACTAACTCAGTTTAGGGGAAACCAGGATTTTTATTTTCTTTTTAAGCAGGGACACAGTTCCAGCTGGGTTGGCATCAGGGGGTGTGGCCTAATATGCAAATGAGTTCCTGCTGGGCTTTTTCTACAAAAATATTAAATGCCCTGGAGCAAACACTGCAAGGCGGGAAATATTACAAGGCAGGAAATGGTCCCTGTGGTGACCAGGCACTGGAAAGCAGGGGACACAGAGGCAAGGAGTCAAGCTCCGATAGTCCCAATAACAATATCCTTTGTTTATTTGAAATAGATTCATTTATTAAGACCTAGAGATGCTTACACAACAAGTAACTGAAAGAACTGAAGTATCAAAGCACATACAGAGATATATAATGGGGGTTCACAGCTGTTACTATTTGGCAGGCACTTCTACCTTAAGGATCAAATGTTACTATAATAAACAACAAAAGAGGAAGAACTGCATATCAAAGAGATAAGGATGTTTGAAGTTACTAGAGCATTCCTTCTCACACTCGTGAGACACAACAGCATTCCATGAGAATCTAAACATCCCCTAGCCAGATGGCCCTGGCTATTAAGTAGTAAATACTACAACTCAGCTTCTAAGGGAAAGATATATGCAGGAGCTTGACACAAGGCTTCAGAATCTGGAAAAGGAGCTGGGAGTCCTGACCCTCCTAGCAGGCAATTCCCTACAAAAGTTAGGTGGTGGTGGTGGGTTGCCCGAGAGAGAAAGGAAAGCTTTTCCAGGTGTTGTGAAAACCTTGGAGGGCAGAGTGGAACAGGGACTGCAGGCCTAAAAAGGCCCATTCCACCGCAATATCAATCCTGGGGGTCCCTTCTTTCTCAAGAGGAGATATGGGGGGCATTTCAGCTTGTTAGAGGAGGCCTGTGGAAAATTTATGCTCTGTGGACAGAAATCCTTGTACTCTCAAAAATGCGAACTCTGGATCCAAGCTGATAGCTTTCTGAGAAAACCCAACGCTTTTGATATTTTGCTAATAGATAAAAGTAAAGGTAAAAGAAGAAGAAGATATTGGATTTATATCCCACCCTCCACTCTGAATTTCAGAGTCTCAGAATGGCTCACAATCTCCTTTATCTTTCTCCCCCACAACAGACACCCTGTGAGGTGGGTGGGGCTAAGAGATCTCTCACGGCAGCTGCCCTTTCAAGGACAACCTATGCCAGAGCTATGGCTGACCCAAGGTCATTCCAGCAGGTGCAAGTGGAGGGGTGGGGAATCAAACCCGGTTCTCTCAGATAAGAGTCCACACACTTAACCACTACACCAAACTGGCTCTCTAAGTAATTCCCTGTGCAAGAACCGAGTCGTTACCGACCCATGGGGTGACGTCACATCATGACGTTTTCTTGGCAGACTTTTTACAGGGTGGTTTGCCATTGCCTTCCCCTGTCATCTACACTTTACCCTCAGCAAGCTGGGTACCCATTTTACCGACCTCAGAAGGATGGAAGGCTGAGTCAACCTTCAGCTAGTTAACCGAACAGCTTCGGCCGGAATCAAACTCAGGTCGTGAGCAGAGCTTGGACTGCTGTACTGCAGCTTACCACTCCGCGCCATGCGGCAATGGTCTAATTCTGGGTCCTTTCCCCCATCACCATCCCAGTACAGACTCTTGGAGGGTTACCAGTCTCCAGGGGAAAAATTTCATGAATCAGCAGAAGATATGA